>NC_059158.1:38475999-38789288 GCF_019923935.1 Bubalus bubalis | reverse complement strand
CCAATCTTGTATTTGCTTGTGACTTTTTGATTTGGAGAATGGCCAGTCTCTTCCTGCAGCCTCAACTGGGGCCGGAACGTCCCAGATAGCTCCTCAGCTGGGCAGATCCCCTCCAGGGCCTGGGTCTCCAGGAACTTGGATTTCTTACCTTGCAGCTGGCTTCCCTGAGAGCATGAAAGGAGAAGCTGCCAGGCCTCTTAACACAGAAGATCACCTTGAGGTATTCTATCAATCAAAACAGCCCAGGGCCAGAATGCATGCAAGTCCACCAATGGACCCCACCTCTTGTTTGGGGAGTGGCAAGGTTAGTCTGCCGAGGACTGTGTGAGATGGTGGTGTCATTGGACAGTATGGTGGGCCACATCCAGCCGGTATGGGAGGGAAGTGGAGATTGATGTTCCTCGGGCCATACTCCTTTTTAAATTAATTAATTTATTTTAATTAGAGGATAATTACTTTACAATATTGTAAAGTACAATATTCCTATACATCAACATGAATTGGCCATAGGCATACATGTGACCCTCCCCTCCTGAAACGCCCTCTCACCTCCCTCCCCACCCGATCCCTCCAGGTTGTCACTTTGGGGGTCCCTGTGTCATACATCAAACTCCCACTATTTTACATATGGTAATATATATGTTTCAAGGCTGTTCTCTCAAATCATCCCACCCTCTCCTTCTTCCACTGTGTCCAAAAGTCTGTTCTTTATGTCTGTGTTTCTTTGCTGCCCTGTACATAGGATCGTTGGTACTATCTTTCTAGATTCCATATATATGCACTAATATATGATATTTGTCTTTCCTTTCCTGACTGACTTCGTTCACTCTGTATAGTAGGCTCTAGGTTCATCCACCTCATTAGAACTGACTCACATGTGTTCCTTTTCATGGCTGAGTAATATTGCATTGTATGTATGTACCACAACTGCTTTATCCATTCATCCACTGATGGACATCTAGGTTGTTTCCGTGTCCTAGCTATTGTAAATGGTGCTTCAGTGAACGTTGGGGTACACGTGTCTTTTTCAATTGTGGTTTGCCCAGGGTGTATGCCCAGTAATGGGTTTGCTAGATCGTACGGCAGTTTTACTCCTAGTTTTTTTTTAAAGACTCTGCATGGTGGTTGTATCAGTTTGCATTCCCATCAACAGTGTAAGAGTATTCCTTTTTATCCATACCCTCTCCAGCATTTACTGTTTGTGGACTTTTTAAGGATAGCCATGCTGACGGGTATGAGACGATACTTCCTTGTAGTTTTGACTTGCATTTCTCTCATAATGAGCCTTGTTGAGCACCTTTTCATGAGTTTATTAGCCATCTATATGTCTTCTTCAGAGAAATGTGTGTTTAGGTCTTCTGCCCACTTTTCAATTGGGTTGTTTGTTTTTCTGGTATTGAGTTGCATGAGCTGCTTGTATATTTTGGGGATTAATTGTCAAGTTGTTTTGTTTGCTATTATTTCCTCCCATTCTGAGGGTTGTCTTTTCACCTTGCTTATAGTTTCCTTCGTCCTGCAAAAGCTTTTACATTTACTTAGGTCCTTGGGGCCGTTCATAACCAATAAGATTGGGAACTGGTGGATAAACACAGGTCTCTGGTCCTTTAGAGGGACAATTCTGAGGTGTATAGGACAAGCTCTTCCGGGCGGGGGGGGGGGGGGGGGGGGGGCGGTCCCAGCAGGATCCAGCCCCAACTACCTGCAGTGAGACTAGCTCAACAATGCCCCCTTATCTTGTGCTCTTTAAAAAAAGTTTTTTTTTTTTTAAATTTAGTTTTGGGTGCTCTGGGTCTTTGCTGCGGCACACAGCCTACTTCTGGTGTGGTACGCGGCCTTTTCATTGCAGTGGCTTCTCTTGTTTTGGAGGTTCGAGGGTGCACAGGTTTGGTAGTTTTGGTGCATGGCTTAGTTGCCCAGAGGCACGTGGGATCTTCTAGGAGCAGGCGGTGAACCTGCGTCCCCTGCTGCACTGGCAGGTGAACTCCCTGGACCACCATGGAAGGCCTGCCCTGTGCCCCTTCCCATCTTTATCTCCCTCTCCCTCTCTGCTACTTCTTCCAAACATCTTCCAGTTCTGTTCTGAGGCCTTGCTCTCCTGGACAACCAAATCCAAACAATAAATTTCCTCATGTGAAAAAAAAAAAAAACAAACCACCTTAAATTGAGCTATAAAATACTACACCTGGCTCCTGGGCTGTTGAGTAATCCCACAGGAATGGAAGTGAAAGGCCTTTGTCAACTAGGCAGCCCTGAAACCAAGGTGAGGGGTCAGTGTGAGCAGAGGTATTCCCAAGGCAAGCACGGGGACCCGGGGGCTGCTGGCTGGGCTGCCCGGGCCCCATCTTCAGGGAGTGCTGAGC
The DNA here is from genome assembly GCF_019923935.1 of Bubalus bubalis. Lineage (NCBI taxonomy): Eukaryota > Metazoa > Chordata > Mammalia > Artiodactyla > Bovidae > Bubalus > Bubalus bubalis. The sequence continues at coordinate 38,786,928 of NC_059158.1, read as the reverse complement.
AGAAGGGGCACTACCGCCTTGGGGGTGATTAGAGGTGGGGACAGAGCGGTGTTGGGGGACGGGAAAGCGGGTGTAGACAGAGGGGCTTCCTGGAGTGTGAAGAAGTAGGGAGTGCATCCCTGGCCTGCCTACCAGATTCAGGTGACTCGGCACAATTAGGTGACTCACCAGGCCAACAGAGCTTGTGACAAGGTCCCTCAAGTTCATCCACCCAGCTTTGCAGGGACTCGCCCTTGTGGACTCAGCCTCACCTCCTGATTTGGCCTCTGGCCAGGGAAAAGAGGGACTGTTACAATGGGAGGGTCCAGGATTCTGGTTCCCTCACTCTCCACTCAGTAAACACCGAAAAGCTGAGCCCTTTTCCATGCAGGTCAGCTTGTGGTTTGGATCCAAGGTGAACAAGTCACTCCCTCATTTCTTGGAGTCTGCAGAACAGGAGACAGGCAGTTTGAACAGCATTGAAGCAGCCAGCTTGCTGAAGGAGGGGCCCTGGGCTCAGGGGAGGGACATCTGACCCAGGATCCAAGAGCAGAGGGGGCGGGGGTGGGGGCCAGTAACAGTGGAACTCTTCTGGGAGAAGCTGAGATCTACCTTTAATCCCATAAGTCTTAGAACGCATCCCTGAGAGATGAAGGGCACTCCGAACAGAGGACTGTTAGTGCTAGGTCATTTCAGTTGTGTCCGACTCTGTATGACCCTGTGGACTATAGCCTGCCAGGCTTCTCTGTCCATGGGATCCTCCAGGCAAGAATACTGGAATGGGTTGCCACGCCTTGAGAATGCCATGGACAGAGGAGGCTGGTGGGCTACAGTCCGTGGGGTTGCAAAAAGTCAGACACAACTGAACAACGAACATGGAGGACGTGGCAGGGTTAAACAGGGTGGCCTGGCTCCTTTGAGAAATTTCGCTATGTCTGAGGCCCAGAGACATGGAAGGCGGCAGGTGAAACTGGAGAGGGAGGCAGTGCCAGGAAGGGCAATGGGAGCCCCGAGGGATTTAAAGCTGGAGATAGGGACTTTCCTCCTGGTCCAATGGTTAAGACTCCAGGCTTGGTTTCCAATGCAGGGGGCACGGGTTCGGTTCCGGGTCAGGGAACTAAGATCCCACATGCTGTGTGGTGCGGTCCAAAAAAAAAGGAAAAATGAAGCAGGAGCTACAAGGGGTCAGATTTGAGTCTGGCTCCAGCCTGCTGGTTGCAGCAATGGCCAGGCAGAGGAGACCAGATAAGGGGGCTCATTCATTTGACAAGGGCTCTGTGGCGCTCAACCAGGGGTCAGGCCCCATGCTGCTGAGGAGGTCCAGGTGAGGGGCAGTAGTGGCCTAGATGGTGGCCAGGATGGAGAGAAGGGGCAAAGATTTTGGGAGGCTCTCTCACTGCATTATATAGACACAAGCTGGCATCTGACTCCTGGACCAACTGTGTGTGAATCTGAAAACTGGGGACCTGTTATTTCCAGGATGGACAATTGATAGGCAGGGCTGAGCCCAAGCCTCAGGGGTCCCTGGAGAGAGGCAGCCATTCCTGGAGACCCACCCGGAGTGGCCCAGCCCAGCCTGCCTCCTTCCTTCCCCTGCCTCTGCCCCAGGCTCCAGAAAGCTTCCATGCAATCGAGGCTAAGGATAACCTTTCCACTAAGTGGGTGAAACCCAAACATCCCAATTTCTTTTCCTCGGTGCTGGCACGGAGCTAAGTGACTCCTCCAGGGTCACACAGGAGTCAAGAGGCCCAGCTGGGATCCACAGTTTGTGCTTGCTTCCTATTTCTGAGCGCCTCTCCCACTAAGGTTGCAGGATCTTTGAGAGCAGGAACTGTCTTCTCTGTCCAACTCTGTTTTCTAGAGATGTCTCCCCTAGCAGATTAGGAACTTTCTGGAGGGTAGAATGAAGAGTGGAAACGCAAGTCAGGGAAACTGTTTTGCTGCCATTTAATAGTTATTTGGGGCTTCCCACGTGGTGCTAGTGGTAAAGAATCTGCCTGCCAATGCAGGAGACGTGGGTTCGATCCCTGGGTAGAAGAGATCCCCTTGAGGAGGAAATGGCAACCCACTCCAATATTCTTGCCTGGAAAATCCCATGGACAGAGGGAGCCTGGTGGGCTATGGTCCATTGGGTTGCAAAGAGTCAAACACGACTGAAGCGACTTAGCACACACGTGCACAATAGTTGCTTGAGTTTGTGAAAAATCCTGTATTTGCCTCAGTCTCCTCATTTGTAAAATGAGGTTAATGATAATACTACTTATTGTGAGGACTGAAAGATATATGATAGAAGAGACAAGATTTTAAGAGTCTTGGGGGTATGGAGAGGACAGAAATACCAAGCACAGACCATGAAAAACAGCCAGAAATGAGAGCAAGGGGAACTCGACAGTAGGCTCCATGAATGGGATTTCTGTTCATGGTACACGCTGGAGTTTTCCAGGTGCCCGGGACACAGCCTGGTCCAGGATGGGTGTTCAGTGAGCACTAGTTGGAGGAATGAATACAGAGTCCAGGTGTTGCTGCTGGACAGTGGGGTGCTGGCTCAGAACTAGGGTGGGAAGGCTTTTGCGAGTGGGTAGGGGAAGATCCAGGCCTGGAGGGCTGCTGGGAGTGAGCGTGTCTGCTCCAGAACCCGTAAAACTGAGGGTTTGACAATGCACCCCCATAATCCTGCTCGGGTTATGGATGCAGTGTTAAGAGGGGGATTTCCCTCCCAGGATCCTCTCAGCTTCTAAACCACGTGCTCCACCTACTATCCCCCAGGAGTTCATGGGCACAATGGCAGGTGTGTGGGCTCACCCCTCCTCCACACAGGGTACCCCTCCTCGGCCCTTGATGTTTCAGGAATCCCTCCTGGACCCCACCCTCGGCTCCAGCTGCTGTCCCCCACTTCCTGTTGCTAGAAAGCTCCACTCAGAAAGCTCTTGACTCATCTCGACTAGTCACAGTGGCCCAAGACCACAACTCCGCTCCTTCTGTCATCTGTGAGCAGCTCTACAAAGCTGATGGGTCAAGTCATGCTCTGAGAGCCTTTGTGTCCTTCACCGCAAAGGGGGCTAAAAGCCCTGTGCAATGGGAGTGCTTGGAGCCACTTGGGTTGCGGGTGGGGGAGCTTTGTGAGATGGCCACGTGCTAAGGTAGTAAATAAAATTGTCATTGGGTTGGCCAGAAAGTTTGTTTGGGTTTTTCCAATATGTTGAGGCTGTAAGGGCCTATAGCAAACCAGAGACGTTTGGGTGGGTGTGTGTGTGTGTGTGTGTGAGAGAGAGAGAGAGAGAGGGAGGGAGAGGGAGGGAGGGAGGGAGGTGGAGAGATGCTTTGGCAAAGGGATGGATGGTATCAAATCGTTGCAGAACCCGCTGATATTTTAAAGACATATGATCCTCTATAAACACAGTCACACCCTCATGAAAAATGCACTTCACTCCTGAAATCACAGAACTTTCCATTTTTCCCAACAGATTCAAACTTCTAATGAATGTCCTGTGCAGTGTGGGAAGGGGACCAGTCTCAAAACCACTGGGACCACAAAGTCTGCAAATCCTCCTCCTTAAAGCCGCGGTCTCTAACCTTGTTGACACCATGAGCATGGGAGACAATTTTTCCATGGACCTGGGGGGTGGGGGGATGGTTTGGGGATGATTCAAGTGTATTACATATATCGTGCACTTTATTTCTATTATTCTTCTTACATCAACTCAGATCATCAGACATCAGATTCCAGAAGGTGGGGACCCCTGTCTTAAAGGATGCAGATGGGCCCAGCTGAGCCTGTCCTCCTGAGCTCAGAAGGCTGGCATCAGACATCAGATTCCAGAAGGTGGGGACCCCTGTCTTAAAGGATGCAGATGGGCCCAGCTGAGCCTGTCCTCCTGAGCTCAGAAGGCCTGGTCTCCAGGGTCCTTCCTGAGCTCCCCTACCTGGACACCCTTTCAGGGGACGCCAGACAAGCAATGACAAAGCAGGTGATTGCTCTCTTCTGGTCCTGGGGGCTGCATGGGTTTGAACCCAGGCTCACCATCTATGCAGATTTGCCCAAGTCACCTCCTGGGCCCATTTCCTTGCCTGTAAAATGGGGATGTAATCCCTACCTCATGGGACTGTTGTGTAAAGTGTGCAGAACGGGGCCTGGCAGACTGGCGACACCAGCCAGCCACAATCCCCCCTATTCCTCTCCCCTGGTTCCTGACTCCTTCCTGGTTCTTGGACCCCTTCTGAGAGGCTCTTCCCCGTCCTCATTTGGACCTGTCAGCTGTCACCTCCTCCACGAGGCCTGCCCTGACCACATCTTAAGTAGCCTGCCCCTTCTCCACCTCCCCACCTCTTTGATTAGTTTGCTCCCTTCCTGACTACTCCAGTTCTCCCCTTGACCTCCAGGCTGCCCTTAGTCCCCCCTGTTCCGATCCCTCCTGGACTGCCCCCCACCTTGTCCCCGCAGCACACACCAGGCTGGCTTGTCCATCTCACATTTTATTGTAAAAATGTTAAAATAAATTACATTTTACATCATTTCCAGTATGTACATACAGTGTGTGTGATTCCAGGACAGCCAGTGACACCCCAGCCAAGTGGGGTCAGGACACTAAGACGAACTCGTTAAAACATTTCACAGAAAGACAGAAGGCCGCTCCTTCCCACCCCAATGCCAGGCCAGCACACCCCTGGGTGAGGGGCCGAGTGGGGTGTGGATACCCACGCCCATCACCTTCACTGCTGCGGGTGGGCGGGGTTCCGGCCCTCTCTGGCCCCACACCACTGGAGAGGGGCCTGAGGGGCAGAGGGGGTGTTCAGGTGACACCCAGCATGCAGTCGCCTGCGACCGATGCCCTCTCCCTATTCTGACACCATGACCTTGGCTGAGGTCACCGAGAAAGGTCCGATTGGGTTAAGGGGTAGGAGAGCGAACACCAGACATCCCGATCCTTGGGACCCCACTCTTTCACCTTTCCTCCCTGCTCTGGTTCTGAAGCCAACAAGAGATGTCAGGTATTAAAAAAACAGCAGTTCATTTAACAAAAGAACAAAATGAAACATGCAGGGCAGAGGCGGCTGGCCCTAGGGTGCATATCTCGGAGAATCCAAGAATGCTGCCAGTCCCTCACCAAAAACAGTCTGTATACAGTTTCACATTATCTTTTTGCTCCCCCCATCGCAAATCCTTTTCTTTCTCTCACACACACATGCACGCACATGCATGCATACACACACAGCAGCTGGAGGGAGGAGCTGGATTCACATATCTAGCCATTCCCCACTTGCGAGCCAAGAGCGATCCGGGGAGAGGCGAGGCCCTTCTTCTCAGGGAACAGGGAATGAGGAGCCGGCGGGGCAAGAGCCGGGGCAGAATAAGCCCAGTTCTGCAACTCCTGGAGCCCCAGCCTCTCTTTCGCTGCTTTCAGCTGCCTGCTGTTGCTTGGCCGAAGGGTGACTGAGGGAACGGGGCGCTGGGCTGGGCTCCATCCCACTAAGTCCACAAGTGGGACCGTGGGCCATGCTTGGGACTTGCCATTATCAGGAGTGTTTCAGCATCTGCCTTGTTAGCTCCCCACCCCCTTCCCTAGAAAGACTCTTCCCTCCTGAGGTTTGCAGCAGGGGGTGCCAGCCAGGCGGACGAGGTGGGACTGGGGGACGGTTAAACATGAACCCCAGGCAGGGCCCCGAGGTGCTAAAGTGCCCAGCCCCCCACCCCAGGTTCTCACACCACTCTCACTCTCTCTCTGAAATGCCTGTCTCAGTGCCAGGCACACAGGAGCCCGTTAATACTGGTGAATTCACATGGCCAAGGCCCCCGACCCAAGAGAGCCGTGTGACAGTCTTAACCGAACGATAGGACGATGACCCCCGCGGATGCAGGCCTTGCTGGGAGCGGCCCTGCCAGCCCACGTGTCTGTGAACCATCAGATATGTCAGCCACGCTCGGGACGGATGCCTCCCGCTACCGGGGCACCCATTCTGCTGGGGAACAGAGGCCTGTCCTGGGCGCCGTGTCTGACCTGTGGCATCTAGCTGCAGGGGATGAAGGTGAGGGCGGCCCCTGGCCCCCCACTCCCAGTTCCAGGGCTGCGCCCCCCACCAGGGGCCAGGGTCCCAGCCATGGCAGGATGCCCTAGGTTGAGAATAGAAGCCTTGGAAGCGGGGTGGGGAGCCGGCCCCACCTCACGTGCCTTCGGGGCACTTTGCCTTATTGTATTCGTTCATCAGCTGTTCGTAAGGCACGGAGAGCTCCGACTCTGTGCTGGTGAAGGTGGACTCGTCCGAGGAGGGGAACTCGCCCAGGTTCAGGGGCGCCTCGGCTGTGGCCCCCTCCTGGGGCCTCTCCTCGCTGGCCAGGTTGTCCTCCAGTGAGGACTTGGAGGTGTCCTCGTCCAACAGGCCAGCCTCCTCATTCGCAAAAGTGATGTCGGCATTCTGGAAGATCAGTGGGTGGTAGTCCTGGGCATCCCATGGCTCGCCCTCCTCGCTGATGCGGTCCAGCTGGTTAATGAACACCTCGGAGGTGGGGGAGCCCTCCTCAGGGGGTCCAGCCCTGGCCTCCTCTCCACTGGGCCGCGACACGTGTCCTTTGCTCCGCAGCGTCTGGGACACCTCTTCCAAGCTGGGCACTTGGCTCTTGGAGTAGACCACCAAGGGGGTTAGGGAGGCAGGCAGGGCTGGCAGCCCACCCCTGGGGGGCCCCGGCCCCGGGCCCCGCTCCCCACCGCCACCTGTCTTCATGGCCTTCTTCCCAATCTGCTTGATGAGGTCGTTGTAAGTCTCCTCCTTTTTGGACAGGAAGCTGAAGATGTTGACGTCCTTGGACGCCGCACCGCTCGCCACCTGCAGGGCCTTCCTGGAGTGTGGGGAGCTCTCGAAGGACTCTTTTCGCCGCCGCCGCCGCTTCTTAATGGCCTTATGCACCTCCACAAACATGCTCACCTTCCAGTTGACAAACAGTGACAGCCAGGCCAGTCCCAGGTAGATCCAGAGCTCCACGAAGTAGCGGTACAGGGCGTGGTAGTTGGCGCTGGGGTTCACACCTGCGGGCAGGTCAGGAAGCCCAGAGGATCAGGAGAGGGCCAGCGGGGACCCAGAGACACACAGGGGGCCAAAGCCGTGTCACCCGAGAGCAGACGCAGCTCGAGAACACAGAGCAGGGATGGGGACACGCCAGGATAAAGAAAGGATGCCTGTGCAGGATGCTGACACCCTGTCACCCTGAAGGACCTTGGCCTGGCCACCGTGTGCCTGTCCTGGACCCCAGCCTGGCCTTCCTGCACTGTCGGAAGTCAGGAGAGTGGCTCCCTGGGGTGTGGGAGGTTCGAGGGGGAGGGGCTTGGGGGGAGGGTGGAGACAAGCCAGCACCCAGCTCAGGAACTAAGCCATGAACCTTGGCCTTGCAATGATTCACCAACACACTGATTCACAACACTGTTTTGTGTACTCTTTGGGTGTATGTGTTACAGTTCCATTAAAAAGCTAGATAGGAATTAAGTGAGAGGGAAGCTGGCATCCTCCTGCTGGGCATGGACTCACTCATTTAGCATAAGTGAGGCTGGCGGAGCGGCCTGGGATGTCCAAGAGCACAGGTCCTGGCAAGAATATTCTAGACAGTCTTGATTGTCCTTCTGCTGATGTCTGGTTGGCCTCCTGGCTTCCTGTTTCTACCCTCCTCCTGTGGCCTGTAGGGCTCTGCCCTCTCCATGCCCTCTCCTTCGAGGCCAGGCTCCAGACACCTGCCCCAGGGAGCCCTCCCGGGTTACCCCGCACAGCTCTGGCCACTCCCCTACCCTCCAGGATCGTGGAGATCTCACCTTACATTTCCAGGCATGTTGATCCATATTATTATCTATCCTATGTCCCCCTTCCCACCCTGAAACTGGGAGTAACTTGTACAAGTTAACTGCAGGAAGGGGGCCATTTCTAGAGTGGGGCTCCCTTAGGGCAAGGACTATAAACCCCTCATCAGACTGGAGGGGGTCTGAAGGCAAGGGGCTATCTCCCCAGCAGACAGGAGGTGCTGTTGATCTTGCTTAGGGCTCTGGTCATAAGCAGGTTATGATGATAACCAGGGCCCTACCCTCTGCACACGTGCAGAGCAACTCATCTAATTGTTTAACACCCTGTGATTGGTGGGCGCTATTCCTTTTTTTTTTTTAACCAATTTTACAGATGGGGAAACTGAGGCAGGGGTCTGGCATCTTGCTGGAGCTAAGAAAGTATAATTAAAACATTTTTCTGTGCTTCCCTAATGCAAAGGCTTCTCCTTAGCCTGCTCTGGGCTGCATCAGCCAGACAAAGACAGGATTGTGCCTCCGTCTAAATTTATCTCCCAGGGCAGCAGGCTCAGATCGGCTGGTGTCAGTGCAGCGTGCAGGCCTCCCTTGCTTCTCTCACCCACTCAGCCGCCCAGTCCCAGCATTCCAAGTCTCCATTTACAATGGGGCGGGAGGGCAGTGGCCTGTCCCTGCTTCCAAGGAAGGGGGCGGGGAGAGATCAGAGGTCCTGGGGCAGAGGTAGGGGTCAGCGGCCAGGGCAGCAGGCACCGGGCAAGCAAGGGCAAGCAAACACGGGCTCAGTAAAGGCGAACGGGGCTTTTTCAGGAAGATTAAGAATCAAGATGTGCAGCCTACAGGCACAAGGACATAAGTGGCTGACAAAGGGGCCAAAGAATCTTATCGCTGCCTGTATTAAGGAGGGGATGGGTGGGAGGGAGAGTCTGGGCCAAAGGGAGTGGGGCAGCTTGGGAGGAGGTCTTTCTTGTCTTTTAAGCTGCCTGTGGCAAGAGCCAAGTTTCTGGCCTCTGAGTCAAGTCTCCAACAGCGCCCTCATCACCTGTGAGCGATGGAAGGAGACAGCTGTGATGCGGAGCAGCCCCGACTCAGCCCACAGGTCCTGTCTCTACCCCACAGCACACCTAAGCCCCTAAGCTCAGACGACGGGGGAGAAGAGAGGAAGAGACCAGACACAAAACACGAAGAGAGAAGGAGAGAAAAGCCACCTTCTAAGAAAGGAAAGGGCCTTCCCAGGTGGCGCTAGTGGTAAAGAACCCGCCTGCCAGTGCAGGAGACATAAGACTTGGGTTCCATCCCTGGGTTGGGAAGATCCCCTGGAGGACAGCATGGCAACCCATTCCAGTATTCTTGCCTGGAGAATCCCATGGACAGAGGGAGCCAGGCGGGCGACAGTCCACAGGGTCACAGAGTCAGATAAGACTGAAGGAACTCAGCACACATGCAAGAAAGGAAAAGGGAAAATGCCTGCAATGATTCTCTGTCTTGGTTTCCTCCTATAAGCGGCAGGGCCGGGTCAGGACCCCACTGGATGGAGACCCAGGACACTGGATGCCTACCGGGGCCCCCGGTCAAGGTCAGCTGAGCTGAAACTGGAGGAGAAGCAGAGGAAGAGAGGGCAGGGAGGCAGAGGCAAGGGGCAGGACTCACCGGCCACAAAGTCGCCAAAGCCGATGGTGGAGATGGTGATGAAGGAGTAGTAGAGGCCCTCGATGTAGTCCCACTCCTCCGTCACCATGAACACGAAGGGCGGGATCACCAGGTGGACCAGCACTCCCCACAGGATGAAGATGGCTGTGCATGTGATCTGCGCCTTGCGCTGAGAGATGGGCAGGGAGACCAAGTCAGACAACGTGCAGTGGGGAGACCGGGGGAACCCAGCAGAGCACCCAGAGTGCGCCGAGGAGATAGCCATAAGGGAGGCCAGCTGGGCGCCGGGCCTGCGAGGAGGCTCACTGCCCAGGGAAGGAGGGGGGTTAGCGACGTTCCCAGCCTCACCTGGGAGGGCAGGGGGCTCTGAAACAGCTTGCTTGCCATCTGTCCCGACACTTCCGTATCGGGACCCAGGGATCCTTCCCACCCCAACCACAGTCACTTGCCAGGGTCCTCCCCATCTCTGCCCAGGACCCAGGGATGGGGACATACCAGGCTCACGCCTCTCTTGGTGAGGAACTGGCCCAACCTCTTGGCACGTCCCCCGAAGAACTTGCCCAGGGCACTGATCCACGTCAGACAGAGCGGCACCCCAAAGAGGCCATAGAAGACACAGAAGAGGCGTCCGGCGGGAGTCTTGGGGGCCACGTTGCCGTAACCTGAGGAAGAAGAAGAGAGTGAGGCCAACAGGGACACATCGGGGTGATGGACCCAGACTCAGGGTGGCCCTCACCTCCACCCCACCCCCCACACACACACAGCTGGAGGAAAGCCCATTCTCAAAAATCACTTGACACTGATCTAATATCAATACCTAAGAAATGAAATTTTCCTTGACCATGCTATGATCTTGATCATTCACAGCAAATGATGGTATGGGCTACGCCTTCTCCATCAGCCTGGGAGCTCCCTGAAGGTGGACTAAGCCTCCACTGTTAGTAAGTCCTGTCCTAGTCTGCATGGCACCCTTGTGCAAATTAGAAGGCACAAGTCAATAGCTTCCCTGGGTAGACACTCCAGAAGCACTGTAGTAGATGGTCTCCGAAGATGGCCATTCATTTCTTTTCTTTAAAAACAATCATTTATTTTATTTTTGACTGTGCTGGGTCTTTGTTGCTGTGCACAGGCTTTCTCTAGTGCGGAGAGCAGGGGCTACTCTCTAGGTGCGGTGCGCAGGCTTCTCATCGCGATGGTTTCTCTTTTTGTGGAGCACAGGCTCAGTAGTTGTGGTGCATGGGCTTAGTTGCCCCGGGGCATGTGGGATCTTCCCTGACCAGGGATTGAACCATTGCAAGAAAGTGAAAGTGAAAGTCACTCAATTGTGTCCGACTCTCTGAGACCGCATGGACTGTAGCCTGCCCGGCTTCTCTGTCCACAGAATTCTCCAGGCCAGAATACTGGAGTGGGGAGCCGTTCCGTTCCCTTCTCCAGGGACCCCAACCCAGGTTTCCATCATTGCAGGCAGATGCTTTACTATCTGAGCCACCAGGAAATAAGTTATATTCTAAACCTCTAACTTCTGGGAAGGTTGGTTATCAGTCATAGATAACTACAGCAGACACCCAGATCGGTGAGAAAGCAGGGGCTGGGGCTTATGCAGTGACTAAACCTGCTTGACCTCCCGCGTGGCTCTGGCTCTGCTGTGTCGTTTCTACTCCAAGAGCCCAGGTCAGGACTTCTGGAAGAAAACAGTCTCCCACGCATGGCCAGTCACCAAGCACTTACTGAATCTCCAGGGGTGTGTCAAAAGGACAGCGTGCAACTGGCCCGATTTTAACCCCGACGAGGTCATGTGACCAGAGCTGGGGCATGGAAGAGGGTATCCTGAAGATCTCAGAAGGCTTACCGATGGTGGTGATGACTGTGGCTGCAAAAATCATTGCGTTGGGCCAGTTCCAGTTGTTGAAGGTCTGGTTCCCTGTGATGGCCACACCCTGTCCTGCAGCATCAGATACTATCTAAAAGGAGATATACAGTGAAGATCAGAGAGGAGGTCACACTTTATGAACCTCCTTATAAGTATTCTTATTAAATCATCACAATAAGAAAGTGGCAATTATTGTCTTCAATTTATAGGAGATGAAATATTTTATACAGGATCAGAGAGGTCAAGTGATTTGCCCAAGGACACACAGCTGGGAAGACTATGAATCCCAGTAAACTGAATTCAGTAGATCTGGAAGATGACAAGAGAATGTGCCTTTCTAACAAGTTTCCAGGTGATGCTGATGTTATGGCCCCAGGACCACACTTTGAGAACCGCGCCAGATTTATGCCCCTGAAAGAAGGCAGACATGATATAGAAAAGACAGAAGGACCTCCAGAGAAGTGTGCGATTTCGGGATTGGCCCTTCACACCCCGCCCCTCATTGTCAGGGCACTGGCTAAGGTCAGCTCAGAAGCTTGCGGACCCATCTTCCAGGGGCGGACCCATCAGCTGGCCTGGGCATCAAGGTGGTGTGTACTTTTCAGGCTGACTCAAAACCATCATATCAGTTCCCAAGAAGCTCCTGGCCACTTTGGAGAGCAGGTGAGAGGTCGCCTGGGGAGGTCCACTGGGAGGCCCGGGGAGAGGCCTTTATTATCTATTCCAGGAACACAGACAGCTGCCAAACCTGTCCACCTGGCCTCCACCCCATCCTTGAGGGTTGCCTCCATTCACTCCACCCACCATCAGTGGGGGCCGGGACCTCACAAGGCGGCTCCAAGGAAGTGCCAAGACCTGGGGTCCTGGCCCTGCCCCCAGGGAGAGGCCCGCGATGGACCATCCAGCCCAGAAACCAGGAACGCGACAGATTCCCCCTAGAAATCAAGCCTAGGACCGAGGAAAGACAGAGACAAACATGGGAGTAGGAAGGAGACAGAAAAACTGGAGTTCTAACCATGGCATGAGAAAAGAGGGAAGGGTGGGTTGTCCTGAAGGAGTGTGCCGTTTGCAGCGGCAGAGGCCAGTGTAAGTGGATCTGCAGACTTTGTCAAGAATTTTCCATGATGACATGCTCATCTGACAGGCTGTCAAACCACACGGCTCGCTGCCCTGCCTACCCCCTCCCCACCCACCCTGCTATTTCCTGCTCATTTCTCTGCAAAGTAGAAAGAGGGTGCCACGGAGCTGGCTGGGCGCTTTACGCCAGGACGTTCAGATAGGAAAGAGGCCAACTGGTCCATCCGGTTGTAGGTCAACTCAAAAGGTTTCCTAAGCCATGACATCTATGTTCTAAGCAGGAGAATGAAATGTCCCAGGGCCCGGGGTGTAAACAGATGGCAAGGAAAGCAGGATCACTCAGCTGCCTTTGGCTGCAGTCTTTACTATCTGAGATACCCATCTTATGGGGGTGGGGGGTGATGAGAGCAGCACCATCCTCAGGAAACACAGCCCGAGACGGTTGACACTGACCGGGAAATCACAGCATTGGAACCCCACCCCTGGTCAACCCCGTGGAGTCTCGGAGGAACAGGAGAGATGTCAGAAGTCGCCTCCCCACCTCCTTCTCACACAAAAGGGAAGGGTGGACTCTAGAAACTCCAAACTGAACTCTCGCTGACTCCTCTCTGGAGACAGCAGAGCACTTGGCAGATTCAAAGAGGAAGCGGTGGGCACTGGAAGCTGCTAGCACAGGTTCACCAGAGCAAGTCATGCTCAGCTAAGTGCATCTCCCACTCCAAAGAGACTGCAAAGCCTTGAAGTTCGGTGGAATGCAGTCAATCCAGATAGCAGCCAGGCAGCTGAACAGATGGGTGCAAAGATATTCGTGTGGAGAAGACAGAGAAATTGCAGGGAGGGACTGGGATTAATCCGGGTCCACATAAAGGCAGATAAACAATCCCAAGAAGTACTGATCATTATCAGTCTGGATCGAGGTCTCCATCATCATGCCAAAGGCCAGGCCCCTTGAATCTTTTAATCCACAGCACAGCAAGGACATAGATGGCTGACCAGTTTAATTTGCAAAGGATGCAAGCCTGGGAACAAGGCTGGGGTGGGAAGACAGCTGACACTGCATTGGCACCATCTGGACTGGAAAAATGGGCCCAGGGCTCCTCTGCTGGCTCAGCGGTGAAGAATCCACCTACCAACGCAGGAGACACGGGTTCAATCCCTGGTCTGGAATGATCCCACGTGTCACGGATCAATGAAGCCCTTGTAACACAACTACTGAGCCTGTGATCGAGAGCCTGGGACCCCCAACTACTGAGCCCACGTGCCCCAGCTACTGAAGCCCAAGAGCTCTAGAGCCTATGCTCCTCAACGAGAGAAGTTACCGCAAGGAGAAGCCCATGCACTGCATCTAGAGAGTCGCCCTTGCTCACCGGAACTCGAGACAGGCCCGCACAGAGACAGAAGGTCCAGCAGAGTCAAAATAAATAAATAAATAATCAATTTTTTTTTGAGTTGAGATCTAGCTTTTAAAAAAAAAAAAAAAAAAGGGCCCAAACTAACAAGATATGGCTGTCTTTTAAATTTTTCATGTCTTATACTTTGGGTTAGAAGAGACTGACCCAAAGGGTCAAAGAGAAAAGGCCTTGGGTTTTAGCTGACCACAAACCAACAAACACTAGGGTGGCTGCCAAAACAAAGAGAGGTAAATACAATCTCAGGCAGTGTCAACACCTTCTCTCTTCAGGGCTGGGAGGCAACCAGCCCCCTGTCCTCTGCACTCTGCTCCACTCTTGGCTGTTAGACTTCATGATATGCTAACCTAGGGGCCAAGGTCCTGGAGGGGACAGCTGTGAATGTGTTGGATAATGAGTTCCGCCAGAATGGACTGCCCTTGGTTAGGCATCCATTTCTGATCATGGGAAGCTTAGGCCCAGGAAGACCAGTGCACTTCAGGGATACTGAAGGTGTGACTGCAACAGCGTTTCTCGGGGGCGAGGCAGCACCCTCTAGGAATGTTTGCCAGTGCTGCCTGAGTGGGAGCCTCCTATGTGCTGGGCACTCACTGTTTGGGCACCAGGGGGAGACCTTCAAGAGAGGACAGTATCCCTGTCCGTCCCATGCTGCTGGCATGAAGTGGGCAGGGACCAGAGAGGTAAGACAGCCTGTGATGCTCAGGACAGCCCCACCCGCCATGCCCACATGTGACTCCGGAACCATTTAGTTAAGTGCTGGTGACTCCGTGGTAAAGAATTCACCTGCAGGAGACACAGATTCGATCCCTGGGTCGGGAAGATTCCCCTGGAGAAGGAAATGGCAACCCACTCCAGTATTCTTGTCTGGGAAATCCCATGGACAGAGGAGCCTGGTGGGCTATAGTCCATGGAGTTGCAAAAGAGCTGGACACGACTGAGCGACTAAACAACAATAACAAGGAAATGTCACATGTAAGAGCTGGCAAAACAGGGTAACCGAAGAAGGCATTATTGTTGGGAGCTTTGCAGCAGAAACGCTGGCTTCTTGCCCTTCACCCCACCGATGGTGTGTCCTTTGGGGCCTCCGTCCTGGGTTATCAGGGAGTCACAGCCCTGTGCACTGTCCCCTTCACCCCCATTATCTCTCCACGGTCACCCAGAGAGGGGCAGACAAATGGGGGCATTCCAAAGAGCCCTAAGCCCCCCAGGGCCAGAAGCGCCACTCACCCTTACAACAGTCCAATGGCAGCAGTTATGTCCACAGATCAGCTCAGGAGACAGAGGCTGAGAGCTTAACTGGCAGAACTGGGCCAGGTTCTAGACTTTCTCTTGCAAGTCAGCTGGGCTCCTCACCTCCCTCCCTTCCCTGCTTTCCCTGCTCCTGGACGGCCCAAGCTTCTCTGCCCAGGGTTTCCAAGCAGCTGGCCTGGGGATCAGCTTGGCTCCATCCCCATGCTGGGAGAGAGAGCAGGATTTCAGTGCTGCTGTGTGTCAGATGCCTCTTGCCGGGGCTTTTATACATATTCCCTGACTGGCTCGTCCCCGAATCTGCCAGGCATCACCTGACAGGTGAGGAAAGCGAGGCTCGGGGAGCAGAGGTCCGGATGTGAACTTGGGCAGCCTGCTCCCTGTTCCCACTATGAGTCACTGTGGCTCCAGTCGGAACATCTCACTGATTAAGGTCAGGGGCAGGGTCCCACAGGCTGGTGGGACCCTCTCCCCCAGAACAGAGAGGCTGACCCAGGATTGAGGTCATCTCTGGGTGAGGGGAGCCATTAGACACATCGTCTGGTCCTCCAGGGTTAGGGAAGTTGCTTTCTTGGGAGAAGATGGACCTTGTTCATGCACAAGATGATTTAACTTGGCTTCCAGATTCACACAAGACAATATTTTCATTTTCTACATCACCCTAGAGAACGATGGGAGAGGGGGATCCTGCAGACAGCCTGGGCCCGGCTCTGGTTTGAGGACAGAATGGAGCTCCACCCCCTCCCCCGCCTGTCATCCTTGCAAAGAAGTGGCTGTGATTTATTGGTGAGGGGTTGGTGGTTACCATGCACCAAACGTTGTGCTGAGCACTTTATGTGCCTCCAGCTCATTTAATGAGCAAAGAATCCTGCTGGGAAGTTACCATAATTTTTTTCATTTTGCAAACGAGGACCTGAGGCTGAGAGGTTAAGTAAGTAACCTGCTGCTGCTAAGTTGCTTCAGTCATGTCCGACTCTGTGCGACCCAACAGACGGCAGCCCACCAGGCTCCGCCATCCCTGGGATTCTCCAGGCAAGAGTACTGGAGTGGGGTGCCATTGCCTAAGGGATGCTAAAATCGAGGAAGCGGGGTGGGCGGGGGAGCCAGCCAGGATCTGGGTTCTGGCTGCAGGAAGGAGGCCGGTGCATACCTCCACCCCTTCGCACCACCTGGAAAAACAGTGCCCTAAAACCAGCCCATCCACTCAGACAGAGCTCTCAGGGAGGAGACATTCACGCCTCTGCCTAGGTTTCAAGCAACATGCTGCCCTGACTCCACCCTCCCAGAATCTCACTGTCCATGAAGTCTGGGTTCCCTATGGTACCTCATCCCCCAGGAATCCAGAGTTTCCTGTGCAGAGGTAGCTGCCAGGCACCCCCATCCAGGAGATGCACTCTGCAGAGTTCCAGAAAGGGCCCATCCTGCCCACCTGTGGACACGGGCAGCAGGGCTGAGGTCCAGCCTTCCCTTCATCAGGCCATAAGAGAACACTTTCGGGTGGCAGCCAGCCTGTGGATGGCGGCTACGGGGCCCCCACAGGGCTGCTCCCCACCCTGCCTCCAGCTCTGTATCAGGCCTCACACTAGGAGCACAGAGTCCCTTCCTGGCCACATAGAATCGGCCTCGAGGATGCTAGCCTCCGCTGGACCCACATGTCAGAGGCACCCAAGTGGTCGTCCCTCACCATCCCTGGCTGCATCCGTCCCTAACCCATTTTACCTCTGCTCACTTGGTTCCTCTGGCCTGCAAAGAGAACGAGGCCAATGGTCATGTGTTCACAGTGCGTGGAAGAGTAGGAAGAACATTTACTGTCTCTCACCGGCCCTCCTGGCTCCCCCAGCCACCTTGGGAGGTAGGCAGGGCATGGTTTATTACTCCTTATTTCATAGATTATGATAATTCGTATTTGAATAGTAGCTGATATTTGAGCACTTGTTTTATGACAACCACCAATCAAAGCATTTTAAATCAGCTCATTGAGTGTTTATAACCTTGTAAAGGAGGTTCTCTTCCCTCCATTTACAGCTGAGGCAAACACGGCGCAGAGGCTGAGTAACCTGCAAGGCAGTGGTGGAGCCAGAGCGTGGACCCAGGCTGTCTGGCTCTCAACCCCTCTTCTGTCCACAGACAGGGGTGATGGGTATAGGCTTCTCGGCTACAGCAGTGAACCCAGGTTTCTAGAACACAGCCAGGCAAATGCAAGGGAAATAGCCACAGGAATGTAGAGACTGACTCCCCTAGAAGGTAAGCTCCGTGAGGGCAGGGCTTTTATCTGCGGTGCACACATTTATTAAGTGAGTGAGTGAATGAATGAATGAGGGCATCTTCCGTGACCTTGACTGACT
Source organism: Bubalus bubalis (assembly GCF_019923935.1). Taxonomy (NCBI): domain Eukaryota; kingdom Metazoa; phylum Chordata; class Mammalia; order Artiodactyla; family Bovidae; genus Bubalus; species Bubalus bubalis. The sequence continues at coordinate 38,769,578 of NC_059158.1, read as the reverse complement.
CCCTCTCCCATATCCTTCCTTCAACTCCTTCTCAGGGTTATTCTGCAGGCGGATCTCATAAACCACCCTGTGGATTATATTGTTCATCAGCAACAAGGCGCACAGCTTTATCTGGCAAGAGGGTGGGAAGCAGAGTCAAACCCCAGTACGAGTGGGGCTGGTGGGGTCAGGGGAGGGACGTAGAGCTGCTGGGACCACCAGCATCCAGGGGTGGAGGGATGGGGGCGGTCACCAGGTTGCGAGAACAGAGGACAGACCCTGGAGGCCAGGGGTTGGAAAAGGGGTCAGGTGAGGGGGGCACAAACAAAAGCCCCCTTGCCTAAGATGGCAGAGCAAGTGGCAGTGGGGCCGGGAGAGTTCCTGGAGTGACTAGAGGGACTGTCCTTCCTGCCGGAAGAGGGGGCCTACCCCCTCCGAAACTCTTCTGCGGGGCAGTGGGTGTGCGGAGAACAGGAAGAGGGCTATAAAAGAGGGCGATAGGGTTCTCCAACCAGATCCGTGCCCCCACCCTGGGCAGAGGCTCATGGACATGTGGGGCGGACCTGGGAGTTACTTGGTGGGCAGGGGGTCCTCTCTCAAGTGCTGGCACCAAGTTCCTGTGTAAATCACACACTATCAGCCTTAATTTCTCCATCGGTCAAAAACGGCATCCACTCTTGAACACACCCCGGAAGCCCTGAATAAAGGTAACTGCAGTCAGGGTTGCAACCACACGTTACACGTGGCCTTCAGGAAACCAGCCCCAGCAGTGACCTGACACCCTGGCAGGGGAGTCTGCGGGCCCACAAAGATAAATCAAAGGGCGTGGAATTTACGTCTCTGCACCTGGAGGCCAGGCCTGGATGAGATCAGCAGGTAGGGGCCCCTGGAGTCAGGAGGCCTGAGGGTCGGGGGTGTGTCCAGGCTCCCCCCAGGAAGCAGAGGCAGGGAAACAGAGGCACACCCAGGACGCACCACCACAGCCCTCAGACAGCCCATCTCTCTGGACCTCTGCCCTCTAGGGGCTCCCAGCCACCCTGGCCGGCCGCCTGCACAGCGGAGTAAGGACACACGCTGATCCCCCACCCTGTGCCCACTATGGTGGGGCGGAGGCCAGGCATGAGGGCTTCTCTGAACCCTAGTCTTAAAGCCCCAGTTAAGACATCCCCGGCTTCACTGTCAGCCCAATGCCCATCCACCCCCTGGTCTCTGGGCTGGGCTCTTCCTGTATATCCACGTCTGTCTGTACGTCCATCCTCAAGGAAGGGGGCTGGGGTGGGGTCACGACCCCACAGGGAGTTTGCAGCAGTGGGTCGGGGGGAGAGTCTTAACAGAACAGACAGAAGTGGGGATAAGTAAACCTATCATAGGTACTTTTCAGGCAAATAGATGCTGAACAAGTTGGGCTTGTTTAGAGCAATGCTTCTCACATTCTTTAACACTGCAAACTGATGAGCAGATAGAGGAGAGCAGGGGAGGACCCCGGAGCCCATGCAATGGGGCTCCCTACGGCAGCATGAGGAGGGGGAGAGGCCGGGGTTGGGGGGCGCAGTGGGTAGAGCTCGCCATCCAGCTGTGTGGCCAGCCCTCCCTGAGGTCTTTCAGGGACTGCCGGCAGACCTACATTATCAGTATCTTGGTGAGAAGGTGAGCACCTGTTAACCTCTCATTCCCAGGACAAATCAGAGGCGTGAAGACGATTATCTGAGCCCTCCATTATCTCCACTCCTCTCACTCGCTGGGCTCAGGCTGACTCAGCTCCTCAGTTCAGTTCAGTCGCCCAGTCGTGTCCGACTCTTTGCAACCCCATGGACTGCAGCATGCCAGGCCTCCCTGTCCATTGCCAACTCCCAGAGTTTACTCAAACTCATCTCCATCGAGTCGGTGATGCCATCCAACTATCTCCTCCTCTGTCATTCCCTTCTCCTCCTGCCTTCAATCCCTCCCAGCATCAGGGTCTTTTCCAATGAGTCAGTTCTTCGCATCAGGTGGCCAAAGTATTGGAGTTTCAGTTTCAGCATCAGTCCTTCCAATGAACACTCAGGACTGATCTCCTTTAGGATGGACTGGTTGGATCTCCTTGGAGTCCAAGGGACTCTCGAGTGTCTTCAACACCATGGTTCAAAAGCATCAAAAGCATCTTCCCCAACGGAGTGGGAGAGGGGCACTGGGCTAGTCTTCAGAGACAGTGGATGCCACCCAGCCCCTGGGGCAGGGGCTCTCCGCCCACGCAGTGGAACCACCTGGGAGTTTAAATAAACACAACACCTGGACCTCACTCACAGGTATTCCTTGGGGTTGACCTAGGTGCCCAGCAAGCAGTTAACAAGCTTCACGGGTGATTCGTCCCTTCATCTGCTAAGTGAGGGTGACGTGAGTGCGGGGCTCAGCCTTCCAGCTCCCCAGCCAGGAGGCAAGATGGGCAGGATCCTCGGTATTCCCCCGCCCCGCTCCCCGCAGCCCAGGTGACCAGGTGTGGCTCGGAGGGCAGGATTGGTTTAGGAGCTGGGCATTGGCAGGGGCCCAACGGCACCACCCTGACACCTGCCTCCCAGCTGTGGGCCCGGCTCCACCCGGCCCTGACTCTCCCAGGCGGAGAGCAGGTGTCTGTGGGGCGGGTGCAGGGATGTGGGGGCAGGGCCCCATCTTGTCTCTGTTAAGACTTGACCTGGGCCCTTGCAATGTGGACTTTGTAGACTTGTGTTTTGCTTATCTGTATTTTCACTTTTGCTCCAATCCTGCTTATCTGCTTTTTCAGTTTTGCTCCGACGCCTGTTGTTTAGTTGCTCAGTCATGTCCGACTCCTTGCGACCCCATCGACGGCAGCCTGCTAGGCTCCTCCGTCCATGGGATTTCCCAGGCAAGAATACTGGAGTGGCTTGCTATTTCCTACTCCAGGGGATCTTCCCAGACCAGGGGTTGAGCCTGAGTCTCCTGCATTGGAAGGCAGATTCTTTACCACTGAGTCACCAGGGAAGCCCGCTCCAGTGTCTACCCGAATACCTATCATGGTTTTAGTAGAAAGAAAGTGTTAGTCGCTCAGTCATGTCTGACTCTTTGTGACCCCATGGACTGTAGCCTGCCAGGCTCCTCTGTCCATGAAATTCTCCAGGTAAGAAATACAGGAGTGGGAAGCCATTCCCTTCTCCAGGGGATCTTCATGACTTGGGGATCAAACCCAGATCCCTGGCACAGCAGGCAGATTCTCTGCCATCTGAGCCACCAGGGGAGCCAAGAAGGAAAGACAAATTGCTGGAGACTTGGTTGGTACACTAGGAAGTTAATGTAGGGTCTGAAGACCTTGGTTCAGTTCAGGTCACTTACTGAGATTCTCCAGGAACCAAAGTTGGCCTAGGACCACAGGGGTCCCCCTGTCTAAGCAGGTAACACTTTTGTATAATTCGTATCTTCCTTTGTCCAGAACTATAACTTCTGAGCCTAGTTCAGTACCTCCCAAGCTCCACTCTCCCTGCACCACCCCCCCCCGCCCCCCCGGAAAAAATCCACAGCCCATTTGAGAAAATACATTTTCATTCTCAGGATTCAGCCTACTGGCCACCAGCTCCAGCTCTTCCCGAGGCCCCAGCAAGCCAGGCTGCTTGAGTCAGAAGCGAGTCTTATTCTTCACCCCACTTCCTTCCTCGATCCCCCCAGATCCCACTGCAGGATGAGGAAGGCGCCTCACTGCGCCTTGGTCCCTCAAGGACCGTGCCTGGTGCCAGCCAGGCTGCCCTCCCTCAGCCCAGGGAGGAAACAGCAACCAGAGGATGCCCTGGGGTACAAAATACAATCCCTCCCCAACCCCAGAAACCCACACATCCTCACCAGGCAAGGTGGAAAGAGGCACCCCACCCCACCCGCAACGCACCTCCCAAGGGGAGGGATCACCAGTACTGCTTCTTAACCAGGCTGCAGGTGGAGACCACCAGGGCGTGGGGGCAGCTTGGGGAAATACTCCTGCCTGGGTGCTCCCCTGGGAGATTCAGACAGAAATGGTCTGGGATGTGGACTGGGAACCAAGTTGCTGAAAAGCTGTCCCAGATAACTAATATCATGTGCAGTCCATTTCAAAACCACCGTCCTAGACCCAAACCATCCTGTCTTCTAGTTACGGGGAGGCCCAGTCCAGCCCACCCCAGGGGTCAGCACAGCAGTCAGGGATGGATGGCTGTCCTCCCATCTGCCCTCGGGTTTCCCCTGCAGGGCCATCTCTCAGCAGCTTGCAGAGCTCAGAGGCACTGCGAGGTCTCACGGTCGTGGGGAAAGCCCAGGCCAGAGGTAAGCGCGTTTTCAGCAGAAACCTGGGTTTCCGACTTTCTCAGGCCCGGGAGCCCGTCTGCTCTCAGGAGGGACAATGAAAACAAGGCAGGTGACCCTGCCCTCATTGTTCTCAGGCTGGGTCGGTAACACGCCTCCTCCTCCCCTGGGGCAGCTGGGCGCCTCTCCATGAGAGCGGAGGCCAGGGCAGAGCCCTGCAGGGATCGGCTGCCCCATGGAAGGCTGTGGGTTTGGCTAAAGCAAACAGACTAGGGCTGGAGGGGCCGGAGCTCAGGATGGGATGTCAGCAAGTGTTCTCAGGCACCTGGAGGGCTGAGCTGATGAGTGACACTGGAAATCCCGGTGTGAGCGGACACAGGGGACCTCCAGGGCCAGTTCTGGTCCCACAGCCGTGCTGCCCGAGAGCGACCCTGGGGAGTAGGAAAGAACCCCCTCCCACCCAAACAGAGACACCAGATGACCCGCAGAGCCATGTTCTCAGACTCCACTCCCTGCCTCATTTTCTGAAGGACTCGGGGCAGATGGCATGTCCAGTGAGGCTTAAGTGACAAGAAGGACACCCTTCACCCACCTGCAGCTTCCTGATCCCCAAATCACAACCACTGCTGTGCTCCGGGGTGGCTGTGACCTGGCTTATGGCCTTATGCTGGCATCTCTGCCCTGTCTGGGATGCTTGGCTTGGATTCATGACCAGGCCCCTTCCCTGCCCCCAGAATCCAGATCCTGGGGGTGTGGATGTCTTTCTACTTTGATGGATACCAAGAGACATCTCCCAACTTCTGGGCCAACAACTCAAAGGCAGGAAATTAGTCAGCCAGGACCCCTCCAACAGGCCCTCCTTCCCCACAGGGGTGTGGGTCACCAGGGAGCGAGAGGTCCCTGCGGCGGATTTGGCTCCTGGCTTATTCTTTCCAGGCAAGCTGACAAACCTTTCTGGGCCCCATTCAGCTCCTTTGTAACAAGGCTCTGGAGGCAGAGCCAGCATCCCCTTCCTTCTGGCCAAAACCCCATTCATCAGGTATCTTTCCTACCAGCAACTCCTCTGGCCCTAATTTCATTCGAGACTCAAGACCCTGTAGGCTAGGCAAGCAACGTGGATATTGTATTTCCATTTCGTAGCTGAGGAAACTGATCAGAGAGGGCTAGTGACACAGAAGAGGTCACACAGCAAGCTCACGACAAAGGACAGAGCAGAACCAGCCGAAAGCCCCCTGACTCTCAGTGGAGGGCCCTCTCTACCAAACAAGTAGACTATCCAGCTCGCCCCCCACCTGGGGTCAGGCTCAGAAATGCCAACCAAAGTGGAGCAAGGAAGGTGAGTGATGGGAGAGGGGCAGACACAGGTGATGGAGAGCTATAAAAGGGTGTGTAGTTTAATCCTGCGATTCTATCCGATGAGTGTTTGCTTGTGTCCCCCACCTCCTCCCCAGAGACACCTTTGGTTTACCCCAGCCTGGCAGCAGGATGGAAGGAGCAAGCAAGGGAAGTCACCAGCCCCTCGAGGTTTCTAAAAACAGTGCTCAAGCAGGCCACAAAGGAGGTCACAGGAACTGCTGATCCGCCGTCTCCCGGTCCTGGGACGATGACCTGACGGAGATCGGGCTCATCAGCAGCCCCTCCCTGTGCCAGCTTCCCTCCCCCGTCTTCACGGCAGCCTGGACAACACACACTGGGACAGCTAACCCACTGGGAAACCACATCCGTCAAGTCGGGACCCTCTGCAGGCAGCCCCGGGGCAGAGGAGCTAAGACTGGGCTTTGGCGCAGACACATGTGGCTTCAAGCCCTGGCTCCATGGCCCACCAGCGGGTCACCTGGGGCATGCCCTCTCACCAATCTGAGCTTCCCCTTCCACCTCTGGAAAGAGGGGGGCACCAAGACTCTCTTGGGTTGGGATGCAGATTACGTGAAATGATGTGTAGGGTGGTGCTGGGCATATAGGGCGTGTGCTGGGCAGAGAAGTAAACTGGGAAGAACAGGGGGCTGGTGAGGTCCTCTCCATTCCTGGGGTTTGTGCCCAGGGCACAGGGCCTCCAGAGCTGTAGACGCAGAGCTGGGCAGGGGTCACCAGGAACGCCCCCCTTCCTGGTGACCACTACCTGGAAGAAAGATCAGAACTTGGGACAGCACTTATCGCCCCACGCCCCAGGATGCTCTATTAGGATCTGCTGTCTGGTTGGTTAGACCATGAGCTCTGAAGGCTTTCAGAGAAAGAGGTTTCGCTCATTCCTCATTCCCAGAACCTGGCACTGGCAGGTACTCAGTATTGGCCAAACGAGGAACTCAGTCTCTGAGACGTACGCCTTCCAGGGCACAGAGGTGGATGCTGATGCTGTTATTTAACACAGGTTCTGGCTGGATGAGATGGGCAGTCCTGGCAGAGGTGGCCGGCCCAGGGTGATGGCTTTGTGTTTCTCTGCCCAGTGTGCCTGTCACCCCACCCCACCCCACCCCACCTGTCTGTAAGTCCGGAGCCCCCAGAGGTCCCAGCCCTGGTGACTCAGCTGCATGGCAGACTTTGGAACCATCAGGATTCCGGAGGGAAGAGGCGGGTGGTGATGAAGGGTGGGGGCCTGGAGGCAGGGGAGGGGGAAAAAAATGAAGCTCTGTTCCTCCTGGGATCCTGAGGACAAGGCTTCCCCGCAACCGACACCCCCGGATCCCCCTCTCCAGGAGATGAAAGCTGCCCCCACCAACCCCACATTCATGCCACCCAGGTATGCCCGTGCCCTTGGGAGAAGGATGTGGCTAACACCCTCACCTCTGGCCCTCAGAGGACCACACCCCAGACCCCCAGCAAACTGTCCCCACCCAGGGGCCCTGAGAGCGGTCTCTCCATCTGCCTCTCTTCCTTTCCCGGTCCCTTCGCTGTGGCCACAGCTCCGGGTAATAAGTAACTGCCCATCCTTGAAGTTTAGAGTTCTGACGATAAGGGATTATTAAGTCTACCCATTTATTATCATTTGTTTAAGATGACCAGGTGGTTAAACTGTAAACCTCTTCACTAATGAAAACAAGAAAAATCCAGAAAGATACTAGGCGGTGGTATTAGCCCTGCATGAGGAGTGGCAGCTGAGCCTCTCCATACCTATGAGGTCACCCTCCCCGTTGGTTTATTACAAACCACCCCTGTCCGCCCCAGCCAGGCCCTGCTGCCTCCACGCATGACCTGACCTGACCCTCTTCCCTCTCCACAAAGCCCCCTGCAGGAGCCCCGAGAGCCAGCCACCTGACACAAAACCCTTCCTTATTGTCTGCCTCCAACCTAAATCCCCCCACCGGCTGCAGTCCAAGCCCATTTCCTTCGGTTCAGTCTCCAGCTGGAGACGGACAACAGCTGGTCTCCATCGTCTCTGGAATAAATCGCACAAGGAACCACCAGCGTGCTGGCACAAGCGTTTTGGGGTGAGTGGTACTCTTTGCAGGGTGGGGGGCCTTCTGCCTCGATGGCTCTCACCGCCAGAAGACACAATGAGAGACCAGGGCCAAGCCCACGCTGCTGACAACCATGAGCATCCCTGGGCCGGATGCAAGGGGGCTGGATGCCCCGAGGTGCAGACTCCTCAAGCCCCCGGCCAGGCGGCCGAACACAGATATGGCACCACACCAGGTGAATCAGGGCTCCAGCCACCAAGGCCCCTATCTGGAGATCACAGGGATGAGAAATGAAAGAGACCCCCAAATAGGGGGAAAGGAACAGAGCCCGATACACGCAACCCGTGCCCTCCACCCCGGCCACTCCACCCACCCTTGCCTTTGCTGCCCAGCATAAAGCACAAAGGCGCAGCTACCTCTGCTTTTTCCACCCTGGGGGGACAGAACGCCGCCCCACTTCCGCCGCCCCATCGTGGGCTGACTGGGGCATGACCAGGGTAAAGCAACACAGAGCTGTTTTGTATGAAGGTATGGAAAAGTACAGCCAACCCTCTTCACACCTCTAGAGGCTGAGCTGAGGGGAGGGGTTGCGGTGGGGGTTAGGAAAACCTCCCGTCCTCTGACCTGGGGCCCAGGACCAGGGACAGGCGAGGACACAGGAAATGGAAACTCCCCCAGTGGTGCAGTGGGAGAACCCAGACTCTGAGACAGCCCCGTGGTGAGACACCGGGAGGCAAGAAGGACCGAGACCAGGCCACACGTTCTCTCGTTCTCCTTCACCAGGGCTGTGATTTTAAGCAAGGGCCTTTTCCAAGCCTGCTTAACCCCCCTAACACCCACCCAGGCTCTGGCAGCCCTTAACCTTCCTAGGATCGTGCAGGAACTTTTGACACCCAGGCCTGCACAGTATCAGCTGTTTCCCGGCCCTCCTCGTCATGACTTCAGTGTCTTGACTGATCCGATGAAGACCGTGCTGCCCCCTCTCGCCTCCCCCATCAATTCACACGGTTATGGGTCGAAAGGCTCAATAGACATGAACGTGATGAGCATGAAGCAGGTGTGCCAATAAAGCTGAAGACGCCCCCGACTTGGAACTCCTAGTTTCTAAATGCCTGCTGCTGTTGGCGGTAAGGCTTTCTTCCAGCCTCCCGGTGCATTGTGTGTGGCCAGGGGAGGCTCAAAGACAGGAAGGCAAATGCCAGCAGATTTCTAAGTCACGCAAGGGTCAGCGGGGGAGCGAGACCTGCTCCTCAAGTGGCTACATCCTGCCCCCCTGCAGAACTGAGTTTCTCATGAAATACTCTGAGTGGCAGCTGGCATGGCGACTTCTCAGGTCCGTCCAGGTCTGCTAAAGATGGCAGTCTCATCTGGGCCGCTTAGGTCTAAACTAGAGACCTAGCAGTGGGCTTCCAAGACACGGCCTGCCCTCTGCCCCATGGGTCACCTCCCAGAAACAGCAGGGTGACGTGAGGACCAGATGGAATGGGGCTCCTTTCACCCTTCCTCCCACTAGGAGGCCTTGAGCCATTCCCCTTTCTGGAGTTGTTCCCGCCCCTACGTTGTGGTTCAGTCACTAAGTTACAGCCGACCCTTCTCGACCCTAGACTACAGCACGCCAGGCTTCCCTGTCCTTCACACACGCCCAGTACACACGCCACAGCTGACCAGACACCAGCCCCCAGTGCCCGTACAGAACCAACCACCCAACCTAAGCTAACCCAAGAAGGGATGCGACCAGAGTCCCAGGCAATCTTTCCTCGCACTACACAGCTCAGGTCGATTGACTCCTTAAGTACTTGCTGAGCACAAAAGAAGAGACAACAATACACAGGCCCTTCCCAGTCGGACCTCGAATCTAAGGACAGACAGGCAGATGGGAGGTGTTACACGACATGGGAAGATGGCAGGAGGGAGCAGCAGGCAAGCCAAGGTGAGGCCGGCACAGTCCCTGCCAAACACACACTCATCTGAGTCTGGAGGGACGGAGCGGGCGGGACAGTCAACAGACCCTGGCAAACCCACGCTTTCCGTCAACCAGTCTGGGGGATGCTCACCTCCAAGGAGCTTGCAAGTGTCCTGCTGAGGGGGACGGGGCAACCTGCTCCATCTATGGGTTCTCGGCACATCACCCTCCCCGCTCCAAGGCTGCCGGCCAGCTCTGCCCTCACCCACCCCACAGCAGGACGGAATCTAATGAGACACCAAGAGAAGCCAATGTGCCCTTAGGAACCTCAACAGATTCCACTAGCATTCTAGCACTGCCCAGTAGGACTCTCTGTGCTGAGGGAACCCTGTGGCTACTGAGCCCTCGGACTGTGGGCAGTGTGATGGAGGAACTAAGTTCAAATTTTATTAATTCTGTTTTTTTTAAGTTTTGGGGCCATGCTGTGTGGCATGAGGAATCTTAGCTCCCTGACCAGGGATCGAACCCACACCCCATTCTGCACCGGAAGCACAGTCTTAGCTGCCAGGGAAGTCCCTAAATTTTATTAATTTTAATTAAAAACTAAACAGGTACAATAGTTAGTAACAACATGTTAAAACCGATTCGTGGCCTGTGAGTGGTGATTACCATACTAATGCAGTCAGACACAGCACATCTACTTAGGCAGGGAGGGCCTGCTTTCCTCCGGACCCCCAGGGCTCACAAGCCTTGGGTCACGGTCTGTAGTGTACTCTTGACTCTGAATGACATGCATGGTCGTGGGCTGTCCCAAATCTTTCCTTTGCCTGCGGTCCATCCCAAAAGGCAAGGGGGCAAAGTCTTCCTGGGCCCCAGTGGGAATTGTAAGAGCTGAATACACACTGAGGCCTTGGTCTCTGGAGCACCCCTTTCCTTGTAGGAGACACTGACCCCAACACAGGGGACAGCCCCTAGGACTCCCCCAGCTCTGCAAGCCTTCTCCCGGGGAACCATACTCTCTTCTTGGATGACTACCAGACTGTGTCCAATCTCAGACTTCTTGGTCTGCACACTGAAAGCCCGCCTGGTTTCCCCAGTCTTTGAGACCCTTCTCTTCAAAGTGGTCAACAGCCCTGCTGCCCAGGAAGTCAGCCCTCTGGCAGCTAAACTGAAAAACAATCACACATTGTTTAGCAATTTCAGAAGTGATACTGGTTTTCAGAGTGTGCGCCGTGGTTAAACCCATGTTTATTTGTGCTTTGTGTACCTCACGCATTAAAAATAGCCAGGGTAGAAGCGGCTGATGCATCTTACCCTTTCAGAAAATCCAATTTCTCACAGTACAATTGCAATACAACAGCATTTCAGAAAATTAGGGAGGCAGAGAAAGAAAAGGCATCAATAACCCTGTCTCCAATTCAGCGCTGCTCGCCTTCTGATTTCACATCGAGTTTCAGTGATTCAGCCCTAACTCGGCACCAACTCCGAAAACGAGTCTGGGCTGCCCTCACCCCGATCTCGTTTCTGTCTCACTTCCAGTCTGCCTCATGGCTCAGCCCCACCGAGAACACCAAATCGAAGCCCTGGAAACCCCCACCCCCCTATTCCAGGTCCCCAGCAGGTGCCCCTGCTGGTCTGTCTGAGGGTCTCCCACTCCCCAGGTCAGAGCCCACCGGGTCGCTCAATAAGCAGGGATCCAACTATAAGCAGAGGAGTGGGGTGGGGCAGGGAAGCGTGGCGGGGTGCTGGGGGTTGGGGAGTGGAGAGTGTGTGCACAGATAGAAACCAGCTTCGGGAAGGGAAAATTTTCAGACTTGTACACAATGACGCCAACACAGAGCAAGTAGGACAGGGGATCAGGCAGCTCTAGGCTCTGGGGCATTCCAAAAAGAGCGGGCGTGCCCGTTCACTGAAACCTGTGAACTCTGAACCCCTGGCTTGGTGGAGGCGGGCACTGTTTAGAGCAGGACTCAAAAGTGCCCCCCCAGGCCTCCCACGTGACTTGGAAGTTGCCCCGGCACAGGCCTGGGGAGCCAGCTCTGGGTCCAGACCCGCACACCTAGGGTGCGGAGGGGGCAGGGCGTGGGGGAGGGGGACTGACGCACTTCTCCAGGCAACCTGTGGACCTACCCCAACAGAGGACAGAGTGCCCCGCTCAGGTGCATTGTGCACAGCAGCAGGGTGGGGTGGGGGTAGGGGGCCGTCCCAGAGTTCTTGCGGGGTCAGGGTAGAATCTGGCCAGGCACGGCCCCCTCTGGAAGGACAGGAGTTTTCCAGATTGGAGGTGGGCTCTGATGGCCCTACCTTTGGGATGTGGGGACTGGGAGACAGAGGCCAAAGGAGAGGGAGATATGGCATCGTGGCTCGGATGTCCATTAATCATTACCCTCTCACAAAGCGAGAGTTCAGATCCAGTGGGGCACAGCCTGATGGGAGGGGGGAAGGGGTGCAGACAAGGCACAACCCCAGAGCAATGCGCTCTAATGTGCGGGCAAGGAGGTGCTCAGAAAATGAGGGGGCTCAATAGAAGGCAACCCTCAAGGTCAGGGGAGCCCTCCCTGGCATCTCCCCCCAACCCCCACCTACAGCAACATTTCAACCTTGGAGCAAATGAAAGGCTGCTGCACCTGCATAATCCTTCATACACATCGCAGGGCCTTAGGTAGGTAGGTAGGTAAGTCATGTACAGCTCTTGTGACCTCATGGACTGTAGCCCATCAGACTCCTCTGTCCATGGGATTCTCCAGGCACGAATACTGGAGTGGGTTGCCATTTCCTTCTCCAGGGATCTTCCCGACCCAGGGATGGAACCTGAGTCTACCACATTGCAAGCAGATTCCACCAACTGAGCCACCAGGCCTGGCCCAACCTCAAAGGCAAGGCTAATGTCTAAATATGGCTCATAATTCCCACAAACCTTGAACTAGCACTGGGCAAAGTGCTGGCACTCAGTGAGACTCTAATTGGCCTTAGTGAAGAAATCCTTTGGCTCAGAGAGAGGCGGGGACCCTGCCTAGTCACACAGCAAGTCCGCTCAGCCAGGCCCAGGACCCAGGACCCGGCTCTGTCTTCGTGTCCCTGGGGGCTGGGGAGGTAGGGTGTTGAAAAGCTGATAACCAGGACACCCTCCCTTTTCCTGCTCCCCGGGGGGTGCTGACAAGACATTACTGCACCAGCGAGCTCAGCCCACTCAGCACTCTCCCTCGGCCAGAGGCAGCCCTTCCACCCACTGCTCCAAAGGGGGCGGGATGCTGGGGGTGGGGGGGGCGGTGCAGGGCACACATCCAAAGCTAACTCTGTCAGGATGCATTCCTCGACCCGGGAGGCAGGCGACCCGGGAGGCAGGCGAGAGAGTTTTATTTGAACAGGAGCTACGGGGAGGGCACGGGGCTGCTGTTCTTTCTCCTCCGGAGAGTCTGAACAGGTGCCGTCCTGCTCCCAGAGGCATGGGGGGAGCAAGAACCTTGAATGAGACACAAGGGGCACCCAAGCCAAAACCAACACTCACGTCCATGAAGGGCTCACCCACCCCGGGGGTCCTCTGCTCGCTGTAAAATAGCCAGCCTGACCCCAGTCGTGCAGACAGATCTGAGCAGGTGGCGGGAAAGGCAAGGCAAGAGCTGTCCCCTCCCCAGGGGGAGACCACAGTCCCACGAGGGGTTAGCCCTGGGGAAGCCAAGTGGGGAACGAGTCACAAGTGTGGCTGTAGCTGCTGGGGAGATTCAGACAGGAACCCCATGGCCAAGGGGCAAGCTGTACTTCCCCCTTCCAGGTCTTTGATTTTTTTTCTTGAGAGCTTGGACTCTGGGTGCCCTGACCCACAAATCCTGCAGTGAAGGTTCAGGGCCTGACAGGTCCATAAGGAGGCCAGGGGAGCGGGCTGGGGGGCAGGGATGGAGCTGACGGCACCTGCCCTGAACTGTGGCATCTACCTACCTAACCCAGGTTTCCCCTGCTTTCAAACCTTTCACACTGCAAATGGTGCAGAGACCTAAACCAGGTCAGGAAACAGCGATGTCAGGACCCACAAAGGCTGAAGAGAGCAGTGCCCAGCAAAGGGCCAGTGAGCAAGCCGGGTGTGCTTCGGGGTGGAGGGGGCGGGAAGGGGGTGGCTAGAGCCAACAGGATCCAAGGAGAAAGCCAGTCTCTAGGAGGGGCTGGTGGCCCAGCACAGCTGGTAAAAGAGGCCCTGATTTAGGACACCACGGAGTCTAAACGGGGCAACTCAGCGGGGCTCGGGTTCAGGCCGACTAACTAGCTTTTGCGTGACCCGGAAAGACTTATTTAATCCTCTGCCTCAGTTGTCTTATCTGCACATGAATTTGCACAGTGCCTATGGTCCCCCTGTCGGGAGTCCCTGCGGTGTGGGGCGGCTCCCACCTGCCCTTCCTTCACTAGGTGCCAGCTGCGGTCCCTGCTGTCGAGTGACGGCTGGAACGCCTCTCTCTGCCACCACCTGCAAGGTGACTTACGTTATCAGCGGACACAGTCCTGAGTTCCTGGTAAAGGTTGAGACGTGCTGTGGGCGTGCAGGGTTTTAGACAGCCCCCTCACCCTAGGGGAATGGCCTCCAGTCTGCAGCAGGGATTAAGGGTAGGGATCCAGGCAGAGGCAAGACCCCACGGAGAGCAGAGTCTAGATCTTCTGGGGCCGCTGCAAGGACCCTGGCTCTTGGCAAGGATCAGACTCAGAGCCTAGGTCTGTGCAGTGGCCCATGTGCTCTGGACTCTGCTCCCCCCGTGTGGTCTAAGTCTACAGGGGAAACCATGACAGGTTTTCTGAGTCGGTGGTCCTGATGCAACTCTATCAGAATCCCTGACTGCGGCAGCAGTGACCACCGCCCACTTTCTGAGGCCATTGCCTCCAAGAAGCCTTCCCCAACTGCCCCACTTAGCAATACCTACTCCTTTATTGTACCCGCCCCGCCTTAGACAGCACAGTAACCTTGGAAAAGTTACATAACCTCCCAAGGCCTTGGCTCCAGGACTGTAAAGGGAGGCTAGTTAGATAACCACTAAGCTCCCTACAGCTTCACATTTTATGACTTGCTGCCAGGAGGAGCACCCAGAGCCAGACCCTCCTCCTCCCCCATCCCTGCCAGCCTCCAAGAAACCAGCCAACAACACCTCCTTAGGCTCAAACCCTTGGGGAGCAGGGTTCTGTGAAGGACCAGTGAGGCATCAGGTCATTTCTGCCCCAGGCTCTGGATGGCCCCCCAAACCCTGTGCGGTGAGGGGGTTGACCACAATTTCAACCTCTGCCTCTTATTCCAGAAAAACTCACTAGTGGGTAGGGAAACTGGTGCTCCAGGAAAGGGTGTGCTGGGGTGGGGCAGGTTAGGAAATCAGGCCAGGTTAGTGTAAGTGAAATAAAGGCTCTGCAATCCAACACACTTGAAGATTTTTGATTTAAAGGCTGTTCAGGGCTTTGATTTAAAGGCTGTGGTCCAATGGTTAAGAATGTGCCTTTCAATGCAGGGGACACAGGTTCAATCCCTGGTCAGGGAAGATCCCACATGCCGTGGAGCAATTAAGCCCGTGCACCACACCTACTGAGCCCACACGCTGCAACTGCTGAAGCCTGTGAGCCTAGAACCTGAGCTGCACAATGAGAAGCCACTGCAATGAGAAACCCCGGCACCACAATGAAGAGGAGACCCCACTCATCACAACTGCAGAAAGCCTGCATGCAGCAAAGAAAACCCACCACAGCCAAAATAAATAAGTGAATGAACGCTTCTCACCAGGCCTCAGTTTTCCCATCAAGCAAATGGGATGACATTCGCCAGTCAGACCTCAGAGAGGTCACAGGAAGGCACCTCAGAGGAGTGGCTGTGTAGAAGCCCGTAGTAAGGCTAAGGGTGGGAACCCGAGGGGGGCAGGGGGTGCAAACCCTAGAGGTCACCCAGGTGCTGCAGGCAACACAGTGCAGCAGTCCTGCTCCATCCCCTGGGGCCGACATCCCAGTCAGCTCAGCCCCGAGAGGTGGGCCGCGGGGTAAAAAAGGCCCAGGGCAGGCTGCAGTCATGCCAAAGGGCCAGCAACAGCCCTGCCTTCCTCCTTCCTCCCTGCCTCTCCCCCCGCCCCCCTGCACGTCCGCGTGCCCCCGTGGTTTCCACGGCATGTGGTCTGGGGACATTCCCCGACAGGCGGGAGGACCTGCTCATCCTCTTTGCGGCAGGTTTCCACCAGGCCTGCACACACACTGGGTAAACATCCGCACGGACGAAGGAATGGGTCTCCGCTCTGTCTCAAGTTCCTTGAAAGCAGAAATCACCTCCCGTGGGGAGGACAGGCCTGCTAGGCCTGCTCACTACAGGGCGGGGGGTGGGGGGGGTGGTGGGGGGGAGGGTGGGGGGGGGGGTCTTGCTAATCCCAGGGGAAAGGGGTAAGGGGACTCCTGGAGATAAACAGACCCAGAGAGGCAGAGCTGTTGGTCTTGTAAAGTCCCTCAAAGGAGAAAAGGTCAGAGTGCACCTTCCACATGAGTCCTTGGGTGGTCTCTGTGCCCAGCGAGATGGGAACCATCACTTTCTGATGAAGCCAGAGGCTCGGGGTCCAGCTTTTGAAGGCTGTGTGACTTGAAAGCCTATGCTTGACCACCAGGCAACATGGCCCCACCTCATGCAGCTTTATTTTGATAAAGCTGCCTCCCCTCTGCTCTCTGGGGCCAGAGCCTGTCCTGGCTAGGTTTACCCAGGTAACCATCTTGACCTTACAGGAGGCTTGTTGTTCAATGGCTAAGTCGTATCCAACTCTTTGCAACCCTATGCACTTGAAGCATGCCAGGCTTCCCTGACCTTCACTATCTGCCAGAGTTTGCTCAAACTCATGGCCATTGAGTTTGTAGGAGGTTGGGTCCCTTGTGACTAGACTTCCAACCCAAAGGCCCACACAGCTGTCTGCCTCCCAACCAGAGCCAGGTACATTGCTTGGGCACCCAGGGGTCCCACAAACAGATTCCAAGCAAGTCGCTTACCAGGCTAGAACCCAGGTAGGGAGGCTCCTGTTCTAGGGTGTGGGGCATGCCCACATGGAGCTCCTGCGGTCTATGCTGGGTATGTGTGTGCTAGTCACTCATCTGTGTCTGACTCACTGTGACTTCATGGGGATCGAACCCGGGTCTCCTGCATTGCAGGCAGATTCTGTACTGTCTGAGCCACCAGGGAAGTGTGCAGTCTAGCTAGGCCTAATTTAAGAGGCCTGCTAAGCTTTCTTGAATGAATGGATGAACTTACTCCAAGGAAGTGGGACTTCCCTATAGCTCAGATAGTAAAGAATCTGCCTGCAAATGCAGGAGACCCAGGTTCGATCCCTGGATCAGTAAGATCCCCTGGAGAAGGAAAATGGCCACCCACTCCAGTATTCTTGTCTGGAGAATCCCATGGACAGAGGAGCCCGGCAGGCTGTAGTCCATGGGGTTGCAAAGAGTTAGACACGACTAAGCAACTAACACACACACAGAGTCCAGGGAGGTGGAGTCCAGAGAGGCGAAATCTGGCCAGGGTCACACAGCACAAACCAGTACTGCAGGGAGAATCAGAACTCGAGTTAGCACTAGCTATTCCCTTCACAGTGGTTCAGACAAGGGCTTCCCAGCCCCAGCTCTGGCCCCAAATGCAGAGGAAGGGGCTCCACTGAGTCCTCGCCGGCTGCTGTGGCCTACCAGTCCCCAGGCAACCCACAGGACCAGCCACTAGGCTACAGGAAGAGCCAGGCTGACCCTGCCCCCAGGTCACCCCCTCCCTGCCTCTTCTCACAGAGCTTGGGGGCAAGCCTCTTCCTAACGGGAGGGGCCAGCTAGGCAGCCTGATTACAGAGTGCCATGGGAGGTGACAACAGCCAGAAGTACACAATCCTGCCTAAATATTTCAGCAGGAAACCCAAATATTTAGAGAGAAGGGGAAAAACAGAATGCACACTTCAAAGCCAATCAACAGGACCTGGCTATCAAGGACCCATGGAGAGGGGAGGTGGGTGGTGTCTGACCCCAAGGAGGGCACAACTTAGACCCACATCCGGTGTGACCAACCCTCCAGGGATGTCACCCGTGAGGTCATCTGGACCCAGGATCCTCCAGAAGGGAAGAGGTTTAACCCAGGCCTGGGATAAGCCAGGACTCATCCCCTTTCTCCAGAGGAGGAGGCAGGGCTCTGCTGGAAGGCAAGAGACGATACACCTTCCTTTTTTCCTGGGAGGTGGGTGAGTCTGCAGGAAATGAAAAATGGTGGGTGACTCCACCAGGAGTTCTGGTGGGCTTTATCATCCGTGTCTCCATCCCCAGATTGGGAGCTCAATAGATGGCGGGGCCTGAAGTAGGCATCGGGAACAGCCCCTAGCCCAGAGATGGAGGTGCCAGAGTGAAACCAAGTACGGCCCTGTGAGACTCCCAGGCTTGGACGCCTTTCTGTCCCCCATTTCTTGTAGGCAAGACTCCAGCCTCCATGACCTTCCCCGAGTTCCAAAGGGCAGATTTGGAGCTAATCAGGGAAGGAGCAGCCAAGAAACAACCTGAGGCAAGATTAAAGGGACCAGAGAAACTTATCAATATTAGGAGTTGACTACCCGAAACTCTGCACACCCTAATCCCATCAAAGAGACCCCACTTTCGACTCACTATTCTAAACCCCTATCAAGTTCTTTGATGAGAGACACCTATTTTTTCGAGAGACACCTATTTTTTTCGAGGCAGAAGCCCAGTGTGTTTCCCTTTGCCTGGCAAAACACAATAAAGCTATCCTTTCCTTCTTCAGCCAAAACCGTGTCTGGGATTTGATTCAGGATTGGTGTACAGAGAGGCCGAGCTTTGGGTAACAAGAGCAGCAGCTAACAGAGGAAATCACCAGTTGCTTGGGCTGCTCAAGTGTGTTTACATGGATTCTGCAGGAATGAGGGCAATGCTATATTATAGTCCCATTTCATAGATTAGGAGACTGACTTGCTCAAAGTCACATGTCTAAGTATTCAGCCAATTACACAGAGAACCTCCCGATGCACCCTAGGGTTCTGTAGCCACCACACACACCCTGTACTTTCCCACCTCTGCGCCTTTGTTCCTTGTTTTTGTATGTTTCATAGTGTGGGCTCTGGGTTCAAATCCACATTCTTCCACCTCCTAGCTGTACAGCCTCGGGCAAAAGAGTGAAGTTGTAGGAGCCACTCTGCTGCTCTTGCCCTAAGGTGGGGTTGCTAACCCTCCAGCAGAGGGTTGCCCCAGGACTATGAGATGATGCACACAAACCATTCCCACTGCCAGTGGTGAAGCAAGTGCTCAATAACTGCACCTGGGGCCCCAATCCCTGCTCACTCTCATCACTTACACCTCCTGACACTACCTCCCTTCAGATCCAAGGCTCTGAAATCAGCAAGGCAGGGTGACGCTCAGCATCTAGCTAACCATGCCACCCTGGGAAAATCCCCTGACCTCAGCAGAGCATTAACACCTAACCCACAGGACAGGTTCAATGAGATCAGGTAAGAACCAGCCTGGCAGCTGGGAGGTATTTGGCAGAAAGTTCACGGGGGCTGCAGCCCACTCCACTCAACGCTTCTGCCCACCTCAATGCTCCCCCCTCCACTTTAAGTTCAAGAGCAGAAATTCTCTCAACAGTACACTCCTGGAACCTCCAGCTGCACCTATGAACACCACTCAGGTAACAAGCTCTTTACCTGTCTTTCTCTAGAGTAGGGGCTCCCTGAGGGCAGGCGCAACGTTGTGCTCAGAGCCAGATCCCTCCCCACCACAGGCCACAGCACTCTACAGGCAGCCCTCAGGAAACAGGAACTGACTCCTCCGAGGCCCCCTGACCCTCGTCCATCTTTCCAGCCTCACCATCTGCAACCCATCACTTGGCACCAGGACTGTATTTCCCCTCATTTCACCACCACAGCCCTGTTTCTCTCCCCAGCTAGACGGAGCTCCAGAGGGCTAAGCCCCCATCTGGTTTCTGGGGCTTCGAAGTTAGGTTTCTGTCACACCAAAGTGACAGCTGGCAGGCAGGGGTCCCCCTGTGATCCCCCAACTCTGCCCAGGTCTCTGAGGTTTGGGGTGTCAGATGAATTGCTCACAAAAAGGCGAGACACCTCAGGCAGCTATACAGAGCTGGAGCACCCCACCCCCCCACGATTACCAAAAGAAGCAACTAAGGTGGCATCTGGGAACGTCATCAGTGGAGGGGACCCAGACCTGGGCCAACAAGGAAGGGAGAGCGGTACCCTAACTGCAAGCTGGGTAAGGGAGTGTGGGTAGGCTCTTTTATGGGGCTGTGAGCTCTGTGGGCTTTGGTAGAAAAAACCACACTCCCTCACATCAGGAGAGAGGGAGGAGACATCTTTATCAGAACAACAAGGGGGTAAAAGGATCAGCCCACAGAAACGTTAGTTTAGAATAGAATGCTCCACTTCTTTTAAGTTGCAAACAGCTGTTGAAGGGAGAGGAATCTTTCTGAAATGCTGTTTACTCCCTTACTGGAAAATTGCAAAAATTTGGTGAGTTCAAATTCTTTGGCTCAACCCAGACAGCCTGGTCATCTGACCTTCACCCCTCTGTCCAGTGGCTGCAGCCCAGAACCATCAGGCAGTTTCACACCTCCCTGAGGAGGGCTGCAATGAAAATGGATCCTCCATCCTACCCTCTCTCTAGCTTTTTTACAAAGGTGGCGGAGGGACTTCTCTGGCCATCCAGTGGTTAAGACTTCGACTTCCAGTGCAGGGACAGTGAGTTCAATCCCTAGTTGGGGAGCTAAGACCCTACAGGCCTCCTAGCCAAAAAAAAAAAAAAAAAAACACCATAAAACAGAAGCAATATTGGAACAAAGTCAATAAAGACGAATGGTCCACATCCCCCCTCCCCCAAAAAATCTTCAAATAAATAAATAAATACAAAGGTGGTTCACCCAGAAGTGGAATTGCTGGATCATGTGAGCTTCCCTGGTGGCTCAGACGGTAAAGAATTTGCCTGCAATGCAGGAAACCCAGGTTCGATCCCTGGGTCTGGAAATCCCCTGGAAGAAGTTATGACAACCCACTCCAGTATTCTTGCCTGGGGGAGCCTGGCAAGCCTTGGTCCATTGAGTTGCAAAGAAATAGACACGACTGAGCAAGGAACACAGACACACACCTGGCAGTCTATTTTTAATTTCTTGAGGAATCTCTATACTGTCTCCCATAGTGGTTGCCCCATTTTACACCAAAATACAAACACTATACAATTCCATTTGTAAGGTATCTAGAGTAGCCAAATTCACAGAAACAGAAAGTAAAATGGTAGTCACACAGCCCTGGGTGGGTGGGGGGAAGGAGAGCTGTTTAACAGGTCTAGCGTTTCAGTTTTTCCAGATGAAAAAATTTTGGAGATGTTTCATGGTAACATGAATACATGTAACGCTACTGAACAGCACTCAAAAAAAAAGGTAAAAAGTGTATACTTTGATATGTGTTTTTCACTATAATTAAAAGAAAAGAAAGTCAGTTTCCCTTTCTTCTGCTCTAGGAAGATCTGACTCCGTGCCCTCTACACTGGGGTATGGAAGGGGCATCGCGTAGAAGTGGCATTTAGAAGCTCAGTGGCAGCGGCAGCTAATACTTAATGAGCTTTGCTGTGTGTCAAGCACTGTTTCCAATTAGCAACCTGTGAAGGTGATATAATGCCATGCATTCAGAGGCCACCCGTCACCAACAGACACACAGCTTGGATGGTGACTCTTTAGCAACAGTAAGGGGCCCACACCGATAAGCCAAGTGGCACGGGGACAAAGACGCCTGCCGAGAGCAGCAGGTCCTCTTATCCGTGTCAATGCACCCTTGGGGAGAATGAGGAGGTCAGGGCTCCTCCACTTATTCCAGGGGTCCGGAGGGACTCTCAGCAAAAATCTCCAAGGGGATTCACCTCTATCTTCTCCACTCTCCCAAAGGAACATCTGGATGTTCACATGCTATTTCATACTCTCCTACAATCACCGGCCTCACCGGGCCTCTCTCTATCACCCCAGCGATAGAGGCCACTCCGTTCTCTCTGGCTCTAGCATCTCAGTTTGTGCAAAGACTCTCCTTGGGGTTCCGTCTCAGGAGCCTGGCTTCCCTGTTTCCCAAAGCCTTGTACTTCCCTGTCCCCTGCTTCCCCCGCCCCCTCACCACACACATCGAGTTCAAAGGCTGAGGCCAATCTAACAGCAAACAACCAAGTTCAAGATGAAAGCTCTTGGCCTGAGGTCAGAGCCAGCCAAGCACGCCTCCAAAACCGGAGGACTGTGTTTCTTTTAAACGCCAGATTATAAATAGGGCAAAACCCCAGGAAAACACTTAGAAGCCGCAGTCATCACCTCCCTTGTGCCCCCCTCCTATAGGACTCCCCGAACCCCCACGAGAACCTTTCAACACTTGCTAATCTCTGCCTTCAATAAGCCTCTATTACTATGCCATCTGTAGTCATCCTAAGGGCTCTAGTAAAACTCTCAAAACGATTCAATAAAAATTCACCTTAACTGTTAAAATTCTAACCAGAGTAGTTAACGAAAGCAGATTTATCAATCTGAGAATTTTTTTTGGTTTTGGCTGCCCCCGACGTTGAGCTGAACAAAAATAAGAAAACAAGAGCCTTTAGGAAGGAACCTCTTCTGTTTCCTCTCCAAAAAACCCAACCTCTCCACTTCCCACTTCTGCACTCCTAGACGGTGAGAGTTGTTTCGAATGAATGACCCGGAGGCTTCTGCGATCCTGGATAATCAAAAGATCGATTGTGCGCTCTTTACTTACAAAGGCAGTTAAGTGGACCAGTGCGCTTTACAATTTCCAGCAAGGCTTGAAACAAAAGAGGCTTTCTTGTTAACCCTAGGTTCTCCCCCGCCCCCCACCACCAAATTCAAGTCATGTGCCCAGTCTGAGCATTCAGTCAGATGTAATTTTACATGATTCGTAGTTGAATTTTTTTAAACTTTTAGGAGGAGGATTGATGTCAGAACCTCAATGTTGGAATCAGCCTTACTCTATGGACCAGAATATGAGTGGGGGAGTGTGAAGGGCCCAGAAGATAAAAGGAGAGCGACTGGGCACAGACAGAAAACCTCGGAAGAGGACAAGGCAGGTAAGGAGGTCGGTGGGATCCAAGAGGCTTCCAGGAATGGGTCAGCTCTGTGAGCAGTCCAAGAAAACCTGGTTAGGGATGGGGCCCCAGCAGAAGGCAGGGACTGGGGTGACCCCTGCACCCCCAGGAAACAAAGGATCCCCAAGAGCCACATCGTGAAGCCTGTGGTCTCCCTCCTGGCCCTCTGCTAGGTTCCTCTTCCCGCTCTTCTCCTGCTTTGTTGCTGGTGTTCAGTCACCCAGTCGTGTCCGACTCTCTGCGACCCATGGACTGCAGCATGCCAGGCCTCCCTGTCCCTCACCATCTCCTGAAGTTTGCCCAAGTTCATGTTCATCACATCGGTGATACTGTCCACCGATCTCATCCTGACGCTCTCTTCTCTGACACCCTCATAAATTCCCAGTTCCCACTCTTGGGAATTCCCTGGTGGCCCAGGGGTTAGGATTCTGTGCTTCCACTGCAGGGGGAACGGGTTCAATCCCTGGTTGGGGAACTAAGATCCTGCATGCCGTGGGGTGTGCTCAGTCACTCAGTTGGGTCCCACTCTTTGGGACCCCACAGGCTGCAGCCCATCAGGCTTCCCTGTCCATGGGATTTTCCAGGCAAGAGTACCAGAGTGGGTTGCCATTTCCTACTCTAGGCTGTGGGGTAAGGCACTGCCAGAAAACAAAACCATATAATGATCAAGATCCCACTCTGGCTGGAGGGCATCTCCTCCTGAGAGTGCCCCCTAAAGTCAGGCTGGACCTGGGGGCCCTGGCACACTGTCTTGTCAAGGTGGATTTTTCCATCCTTCTCCCAAGCAGGCCAGTCTGAGCCTGGCTGTGTCTAATTCATCCTTGCATTCCCAGTGCTTTGCCCACTGCCGCACACGCAGCAGGCGCTTAATAAACACTTGTTGGCTAATTCCCATATACTCTGCAATATACTTCAGTTTTACTTCAGTTTGAAACCTGACCCTGTACTGTAAGAACCTGGGCAAATTACATCATCTTTTCAAGTCTTCATCTTGATTGAAAAGGGAAGACTAGATTAAAATCAGAGGGTAGGTAAAGTGCTTATTCAGAGTCCTGGCACACAGTCAGCCCTGGAAAACCTTCCTGTTTAGGATTGCTGCAGAGGTGAAGGTTGAGAAAGGTTCATTCCTGCCCGGCATCCCAACCCTCTGGTTTTCCTGTGCTTCTCAAGGAGAAGTGGGGTGGGGTGGACGGCTGCTGTAAGGGAGGAGGTGCCGACTCAGCCAGGCACAACACAGGAGACGCCTGCGTGCCCATGCCTGTTCGAGGGGAAATAGAAAATAGAATTTCCCAGCCGACCAGAGTCCAGCAGAACCAATTTATTAAGCTCACTGACAGACCAACAGCTTCACGTGCCTAAGGGGGAGGGCGAGGGTGTATGGACAAGGAGTAGGCTCTGGTGGCAGATGTCCAGGTCTTGGCCGAGTCTGTGTGTGCCCTCCTGGTCATTCCCTTGAGCTTCAGTTTCCTTATCTGAACACGTAAGGGTGCTGTAAAGAGTGCCTGACTAAGGCAGGTAAACGGCCTAGCAGGCTGCCCCGGTCACCGTGTCCTCAGTGTGTGCAGCGGTGCAAGGCTCAGTGTTTTCACTTACACCTGTACACACCCAATGCCTGATGCTTCCACTTATTAGACCCTCGCCAGATTCAAACCTTACTCAAACCTCACTTTGCAGATGAGGAAAGAGAGGCCAAGTCAAATGGTTTGATGGATAAATGGCCAAGCCAGATGGCAAAACCAGCTTAGGGCCTCTCTCGTAAAATGCTGATTGCCGCCCACGACGCCCAACATGCCAGGTGCTCAGCCAATGCCAACTCCTCTTGTGGGAGCCTCTGCAATTTAGGAAGAGGCTGGGGGAACGGGTCACCCAGCAGCTGGAGGAGCAGGCTTGAGAGCAAGGGTTCAAGATGGTTCCGAAGTCTGGAAGGAGGGCGACCACGTGGCCTGGGGCCAGTGTGGCACAGAGCGTTTGAAAGTCAGCCTCCTCCACCTCAGTTCAACCACAGCACGCAGAGGGAGGAAGCAACTGACAACTCAGGTATTATTTCCAAAGATCTAAAGAAGGGGGCCTTAACTCCCTTTCTCTCTTTGAAAGAAGACACAAAATTTCCACTCTAAGAAAAACCTCAAACCAGGTTGCACCACCCCCTCTCTTCCAACAGCCCCCTTGGGGCAGGGGGTTGGCTCCCACCCCAGGAATTCTTAACCAGGGACTCTGTTAGGATTACAAAGGTGATTATTCTGAACTTGATAAAAACACAGAACTCAGGTGGAAAATGCCGGAGCAGCTAGACGGGTAAGAAGATTTTTGAGTTTTCATTTTCCTTAAAGCAATTTCCTGAGACCTGAAGCAGTGCCCCAAGTCCCAGATCAGAGAGCAATGCCAGGCAGGTTTCTGTGGACGGAAAGCAATGCTGGGTTAACGCTTCCACTGGTTCATTCTCATTTCTGGGGTTTTTCCTATGAAGGGAGGGGACTCGCCATGTTGGATATGGCTTGAGAGGCTGGCCTGTCTATAAGCATGTCCCAGTCAAACTAGCCTGAGGCCCAAATCTTTTTCCTAAAGTTACCTGCTGGATTTGGGGGAGGGGGATAGGGGGATGCTAATTGCTGGCGGGTTTAAAAGACCTCAAAAATGTCAGGCTTCTTGCTTGCTCCAACACCTTAAGAAAGCTGTCTAACCTTCAAAGCTATAACCACCAGCTGCACCCGGGTGCCTCACCCAGACCACCACCTCCCCCCCCTTTCCCTACTCCTCGTGTTTTGAAGTTTATTTTCCCACATTCAGCCTTGAATTCTTTCCTTCCTTCCCCTGCAGTGGCGGAGGAGCAGCAGAGAGGGAAACACTTCGAGGGCAGCTCGATTCTTTATCATCCCCGCCTGCCTTCCTCCCCCTCTAAACAAAGCCCTGGAGCAAAGTAAACAACAACTCTTCTCCAGAGGAATTGTTTCCTCAAGGGAAATTATAAAGTGACCCCCCCCCCCCCCCCCCCCCCCCCCCCCCGCCAACACGCACACACAGGGCAGACACCCATTCCAAGGAAGGCGCAGCCACCCAGATCTCCTGCTTTTAGGAGCGACATCACCCAGCTCCCTCCTGAAGCGCATCCTGCCACCAAACTCATCTCCCAACAGCCCCCAGCCCTGGAAACTGCTCCCAGACAGGAGACTCTCCACTAAAATCCAACACTCAACCTTCTAACCTAAACCTTTCACTGGCTCCTAAGAGGACAAATCTATTTGACCAGCTGCCAGCAGGCACCTATAAGCTCACCAGGGGTATTTAGGTGTCCATCGATTTGGGGACAAAAAGGGGAATCCACAGGCAAGACACTGTCATGCTTCCTAATGCTTTCAACCTTCCAACAGACCAGAGCTGGAAAGACAGATGAAGACGGGTTCGTTCCCATTTTACATACAGGGACATTGCTTCGGGGAAAATGAGAGACAAATACCCAGCCACAGAGGACTGGGGAGGCAAAGTAGATTAAACACTGTTCCTCATCAAAGTTCTTTTCTGACCTCTTTTACCCCAAGAGAAATGTCACACCTTGGACAATATCTGTACTCCACCTCACCACCTAGAGCCTTCATCCGCTCTTACCCAGGTCTGGTGGTTCCACTGAAGGGAGGCCATCACGGTAGGCCAAGGAGGGTGAACGGCTGAAGTTAAGAACCTTCGAGAAACTGGGGTACAGGCCTTCGGTCCCCAAACAAGCCCCGCAGTTTATCCCAGTGAGATTAATGTCACTATAGTACATACGAATCTACCAACACGGAGTAGAAACTCTCCCACCACCTCCCATTCTGCACAACCTCTCCTCCCTTCCCCCACCCTCGAAAAGGGACGCCCCGGGTGCTGTCCTTTTGTTCCACTGGTTACTTTCACAAAGTTGAACTCCAAGCCCTTCGGGGATGTCTCCACGAGATAAGCCTTCCCGGAAGCCTGCGCGAGTCTCCAGCGTTCCAGTCACCAGCCCGCATCCCGGAGGGGTCAGGCCCGACAGAGCCCCGGACCGCTCCCCCCATCCCGAGCCCTGCGACGGGCGAGGGAGCCTCGCGCCATTCCCCCGGGCTGGTGAAGAAAGGCCGAAAAAGAGCCGGCGGGGTGCCGCTCTGGCCCGGGAACTGGGAGGTGGAGACGCGAGGGGGTGGCACCCGGCGGGTGGCCCGAACTCTGGGAGCGTCTCCAAGGGAAGATAAACGCCCTTATCCGCCCCACAGCCTCCTCCAACCAGGGAGGTACCCGCGCACCCACACCGAGCCACCTCGGGGCCTGGTTCACCCGCGGGTCAAGCCTAAGTTCTCTCTCGGCACAAACTGGGTTCCAAAGAGTCTCCGCGCGCGTGCGTTGATTCCTGTGTCCATGGGTGAACGACGGATTCCAGTGGTCAGACTCACGGTGAGACATCCTCACCGATCACCCCCCAGGACCACCCACAGAGAGTGAGGGTCATCCAAAGCTGCGAGGGGCTCCCCTTCAGCACTCCTAAACCTCCAGCTCACCTGCAGGATCTTGTCCAGACCATCCTGGCCCAGGCACGGGAACTCCTTGAGCAGATGCACTTTCTGGGTATAGTAGTTTGTCTTGGCCTCTTTCCAATGCGGCTCCTCTAGTACCTCGAAGATCGCCGCCCCGATGGCCAGGTAGAAGATAATGGCCGAGGTAAGCAGAGGGCCCCGGTCCACCATGGCTCCCGAGAGGCCGCCTCCTGGAGAAAGCCTCCCCTAGCCCCAGCGACTCCCAGTCCCACCCGCCCTCCAGCCCCTGGAAACAGCTGTTTGAATTTGGAGCTCCGCATGCGCAGTGCTCCGTTCAACCCGGCTCGGCTCCACCAACAAAGTTGCGGCTCCAAGTTGGTCCACTGAGCGCGGGGGAACTGTGCGGACCCTTCTCACTCGCGCCAGGGGTGGGCGGACACAAAAGGGGCCGGGGGAGGGTCCCCGGATCGCGGGAGGGAAAGGAGCTGAGGGAACCCGGGGCAGAGATCCCGGAGCCACGTGCACCACTCCGCGCGTAACAGCAGTGTGCACCGCGCCCGCCTCCGGGAGCCTCTTTTACACGGGCCTGCAGCAATCGGCCCGGTAGGAGGGGCCGCCGAGGGCCCGCCCCCGTGCATGCCCCGCCCCTCGCAGGGCGGGCGGCGGGCCTCAGAGTCACCGCTAGGTGCGCGCTGGAACCAGCTCCCGACCTCGTGCGCTCTTTTCCCCCAGCCCCCGGCCACAGCCAGGGTCCGCTGCGTGCCCCGTGTGCCCGCAGACGGGGTTGTGGTCTCATGGCCTCACGTTTCTTACTAGTGCTGGCGTATGAACTAAAATGAGTGTATGCCAAATGACTGGGGTCAGGAAGTTATTACTACTGCTATTTTCCTTATAAGCCAATTTTCATTTGCTCATGTTTCTGCCAAGAACACCTGATTCTGTCTCTGTCTCACACACCTTCCTGTAAGACAGGGGAAAGGCCATTAGAAAGGGACTGGGGAGGCTGTAGAGAGTCAGAAGGTATCAGGAACTAAACCAGTCAATAAGGCGTGCATGGCTCCTCCCTCTCATTTCAGTCTCACCTGCCCTGGTGAGAGCGCCCCTCCAACCCACCCCCACCCCTCCATACCAAGGAAAGGTTAGTCAGAGGCAACCCTGTGCATACCCCTCCCGACAAACACGCTGTGACTCTACAGGAAACACTTGACCTGTTTCATACTCCCAAACATATTTAAAATGGCAAACACCCCCTCCCACATACACACAGACGCATAAACACACACACTCACACACTCCTTATCCCCCTTGTTGGTCTTATTTTCTTCCTGGCACTACATTCCTTCTGATATAAAACACTAAAATGATGCCAGCTGTGGAGTCTGGACTGTTTGCTGACATAACCCCAGTGTGTTATATAGCAAACATTCAAACATTTGTGAAATGGAGTGAATGAATTTATGAATTTGTCGAAAGCACACACCCAAAGCCAGAGCACTTAGGCAAGAAAAAGAAATAAAAGGCATCCAGATCTAGATCAAGGTCCTTTGGCCCAACTTGGTCCTGTGCGGCTGGTCAGCGAGAGTGAGACCTGTAGGTGTGGCTCTGGCCACCCCAGGACTCGCTTCAGGACAGAACATTCCAGAACTGTGCTGCTGTCATAAGGCCTCCAACCCAAGATGGGGATGCTGCTGAGGAGCTTCAGGGTACCATCCTCAGTTATCTGGGGGCGCTGCCCGACTCACATGGCCTGGTGACCACAAATGTCTGGTCTGCCCACAAGGGTAGTGCAGAGCTAGGGAAAATCATGGTCTTGGGAGTGTCCTCTGATGAAGAAGAATCTGAAGGGTTATAAGATAGTTTTGTGTGGAATGTTGGTGTGCTGAAAAATAGTTGTGTGTGTTCTAGGCATGCCTGCACTTCTACCCCTTTGGTGTGGATCAACAGGGCTGAGGGAGCAGGCATGTACAGGAGTATGAGCAAAGACCATTTGCAATCTGAAAAGCTCCAGGGAAACTAAAGATGATGGAAAGTCTAGTGGAGAGGCCAGAATTGGGGAGGCGGAGTGGTGGTGGCAGCAGGAGTCCTATCTCCAGTGACAACAGCCCAGCAGGCACCCCTTGGGGTCCTCATCCTGAAATCCTCCAGCCGGGTAGTTGGAGCAGCTGCAAGATCTTGCGCGGAAGGATGTTCCCATGTTGGCAAAATTAGCAAACAAATGGGTCTTGAATTTAAAAAAAAAAAAAAAAAAAAAGGCATCCAAACTGGGGGGAAAAAAAGTGAAATTGTCAGTGTTTTCAGATGATATGTTGTTATACATAGAAAGCCCCAAAGATTCTACCAAAAAAAAACCTGCTAGAACTAATCAATGAATTTAGTAAGGTTGCAGGATAAAAAATATGTTGTGTTTCCATACACTAATAATGAGCTACCACTAAGAGAAACAAAAACAGTTCTGTTTATAATGGCATCAAAAAGAATAAAATATCTGTGAATAAATTTAACTAATAGGGTGAAGGACCTGTACACTGAAAACTGTAGGACATTGGTGAAAGAAATTAAAAAAGACACAAATAAATGGAATGGAGGGATAACCTGTGCTCATGGATTGGAAGAATTACTATTGTTAAAATGTCCATAGTCACCAAAGCAATCTCCAGACTCAATGCAACCCCCAATGACATTTTTCACAGAAATAGAACAATCCTAAAATTTGTGTGTAATCACAAAAGATCCAGAATAGTTGGCGCAATCTTAAGAAAGAAGAAAGTAGCTGGAGGCAACACACGTCCTGATTTCAACCTATATTCCAAAGCAACAGTAGTCAAAACAGTAAGATATCGGCATTAAAAACAACTCATGGATCAATGGACAGAAAGGACAACCCAGAAATAAACCCACAATGTGGTCAATTAGCTTACAACAAAGGAGTCAAGAATACACAATGGGGAAAGGATAGTCTCTTCAAATAAAGGTGTTGGGAAAACTGGACAGTCACATGCAAAAAAAGAAACTAGACTACTATCTTATACCACCCATAAAGATGAACTCAAAATGGATTAAAGATTTGAATGTAAGACCTGAAACCATAGAACTCCAAGAAGAAAACAAAAGTGGTAAATTCCTTGACATCAGGCCATAATTTTTTGGATCTGACTCCAAAAGCCAAGACAGCAAAAGCAAAACTAAACAAGTGGGACTACACTGAATTAAAATTTCTACCCAGCAAAGATTATCAACAGTGAAAGGGCAACATTTTGAATAGGAGGAAATATTTGCAAATCATGTATCTGATAAGGAATTAATATCCCAAATGTATAAAGAATCCATATAACTCAATATTATCAAAAATAAACAATTTAATTAAAAAGTAGACAGAAGATCTGAATAGACATTGTTCTAAATAAGACATACAAATGGCCAACTGGTACATGAGAAGATGCTCAACATCATGAATCATTAGAGAAATACAAATCAAAACCACCGTGAGACATCACCTCGCACCTGTCGGAATGGCTATCATCAAAAAGACAACAAATAACAAGTGTTTGCCAGGATGTGGAGAAAAGGGTTCACAGTACCTGCCAGCACTGTTGGTAGGAATGTAAATTGATGTAGCCACTATGGAAGAGAGTATGAATGTTCCTCAAAAAGTTAAAAATAGACCACTATATGATCTAGCAATTCCACTTCTGAGTATGTATCCAAAGAAAATGAAAACACTAACTTGAAAAGCTACATGCACCCCCTATGTTCACTGCAGTATTATTTACAATAACTGAGACATGGAGACAACATAAGTGTCCACTGATGGATGAATGGACAAAGAAACTGTGGTGCATATCAAACTGGGAAAGGAGTACATTAAGGTTGTATATTGTCACCTTGCTTATTCAACTTTTATGCAGAGTATATCAGGTGAAATGCTGGGCTGGATGAAGCACAAGTTGGAATCAAGATTGTCAGGAGAAATATCAATGACCTCAGATGTGCAAATGACACCACCCTTATGGCAGAAAGCAAAGAGAAACTAAAGAGCCTCTTGATAAAGGTGAAAGAGGAGAGTGAAAAGGCTGGCTTAAAACTCAACATTCAAAAAACGAAGATCATGGCATCTGGTCCCATCACTTCATGGCCAATAGATGACGAAACAATGGAAACAGTGAGAGACTTTATTTTGGGGGGTTCCAAAATCACTGTAGATGGTGACCGGAGCTATGAAATTAAAAGACACTTGTTCCTTGGAAGAAAAGCTATGACCAACCTAGACAACATATTAAAAAGCAGAGACATTACTCTGCCAACAAAGGTCTGCCTAGTCAAAGCTATGGTTTTTCCAGTAATAATGTATGGATGTGAGAGTTGGACAATAAAGAAAGCTGAGCGCTGAAGAATTGGTGCTTTTAAACTATGGTATTGGAGAAAACGCTTGAGAGTCCCTTGGACTGCAGGATCAAACCAGTCAATTCTAAAGGAAATCAGTCCTGAATATTCATTAGAAGGACTGATGCTGAAGCTGAAACTCCAATACTTTGGCCACCTGATGCGAAGAACTGACTCCTTGGAAAAGACCTTGATGTTGGGAGATTGAAGGCAGGAGGAGAAAGGGATGACAGAGGGTGAGACGGTTGGATGGCATCACTGACTCAATGGACATAAGTTTGAACAAGCTATGGAAGTTGGTAAGCCTGGAGTGCTGCAGTCCATGGGGTTGCAAAGAGTCAGACACAACTGAGCGACTGAACTGAACTGACTGGAATACTAAAAATGAATACATAAATGAGAAAGAAATACATAGAAAAGAAAGAAACCTTGCTATTTGCAACAATATGGATGAACTTTAAGGGGATTATGTTAAGTGAAATGAGTCAGACATAGAAGACAAATGCTGCATGATCTTACTTATATGGAGATTTAAAAAAACACATAATAAATTCATAAATACAGAGAACAGATTGGTAGGTTGGAGGTTGGGTATAGGGTGTTAGAATGTATAAACTTACAACTATAAAATAAGATATGGGGATGTAATGTACAGACAGCATGGTGACTATAATTAAATAATACTGTATTGTATATTTGAAAGTTGCTAAGAGAGTAAAAAAAGATCTTCACGACCCAGATAATCACGATGATGTGATCACTGACCTAGAGCCAGACATCCTAGAATGTGAAGTCAAGTGGGCCTTAGAAAGCATCACTACAAACAAAGCTAGTGGAGGTGATGGAATTCCAGTGGAGCTATTTCAAATCCTGAAAGATGATGCTGTGAAAGTGCTGCACTCAATATGCCAGCAAATTGGGAAAACTCAGCAGTGGCCACATGACTGGAAAAGGTCAGTTTTCATTCCAATCCCAAAGAAAGGCAATGCCAAAGAATGCTCAAACGACCGCACAATTGCACTCATCTCACATGCTAGTAAAGTAATGCTCAAAATTCTCCAAGCCAGGCTTCAGCAATACATGAACCGTGAACTTCCTGATGTTCAAGCTGGTTTTCAAAAAGGCAGAGGAAGCAGAGATCAAATTGCCAACACCCTCTGGATCATGGAAAAAGCAAGAGAGTTCCAGAAAAACATCTATTTCTGCTTTATTGACTATGCCAAAGCCTTTCACTGTGTGGATCACAATAAACTGTGGAAAATTCTGAAAGAGATGGGAATACCAGACCACCTGACCTGCCTCTTGAGAAATCTGTATGCAGGTCAGGAGGCAACAGTTAGAACTGGACATGGAACAACAGACTGGTTCCAAATAGGAAAAGGAGTACGTCAAGGCTGTATATTGTCACCCTCCTAATTTAACTTCTATGCAGAGTACATCATGAGAAATGCTGGACTGGAAGAAACACAAGCTGGAATCAAGATTGCTGGGAGAAATATCAATCACCTCAGATATGCAGATGACACCACCCTTATGGCAGAAAGTGAAGAGGAACTCAAAAGCCTCTTGAGGAAAGTGAAAGTGGAGAGTGAAAAAGTTGGCTTAAAGCTCAACATTCAGAAAACGAAGATCATGGCATCTGGTCCCATCACTTCATGGGAAATAGATGGGGAAAGAGTGGAAACAGTGTCAGACTTTATCTTTGGGGGCTCCAAAATCACTACAGATGGTGACTGCAGCCGTGAAATTAAAAGACGCTTACTCCTTGGAAGGAAAGTTATGACCAACCTAGATAGCATATTCAAAAGCAGAGACATTACTTTGCCAACAAAGGTCCGTCTAGTCGAGGCTATGGTTTTTCCTGTGGTCATGTATGGATGTGAGAGTTGGACTGTGAAGAAAGCTGAGAGCCAAAGAATTGATGCTTTTGAACTGTGGTGTTGGAGAAGACTCTTGAAAGTCACTTGGGCTGCAAGGAGATCCAACCAGTCCATTCTGAAGGAGATCAGCCCTGGGATTTTTTTGGAAGGAATGATGCTAAAGCTGAAACTCCAGTACTTTGGCCACCTCATTGGAAGAGTTGACTCATTGGAAAAGACTCTGATGCTGGGAGGGATTGGGGGCAGGAGGAGAAGGGGACGACAGAGGATGAGATGGCTGGATGGCATCACTGACTTGATGGACGTGAGTCTGAGTGAACTCTGGGAGTTGGTGATGGACAGGGAGGCCTGGCGTGCTGCGATTTATGGGATTGCAAAGAGTCAGACACAACTGAGCGACTGAACTGAACTGAACTGAAGACAGTAAATCTTAAAAGCCTTCATCACAAGGAAAAAATTGTAACTGTGTATGACACATGTTAACTAGACTTACTGTGGTGATCATTTTGCAACATATACAAATATCAAATCATTATATTGTGTTGCTGCTGCTGCTGCTGCTAAGTCGCTTCAGTCGTGTCCGACTCTGTGCGACCCCACAGACAGCAGCCCACCAGGCTCCTCTGTCCCTGGGATTCTCCAGGCAAGAACACTGGAGCGGGTTGCCATTTCCTTCTCCAATGCATGAAAGTGAAAAGTGAAAGTGAAGCCGCTCAGTCGTTCCCAACTCTTAGTGACCCCACGGACTGCAGCCTACCAGGGTCCTCCATCCATGGGATTTTCCAGGCAGGAGTACTGGAGTGGGGTGTCATTGCCTTCTCCGTTATACTGTGTTAGGTTAGTGAAAAAGTAATTGCAGTTTCAGACTGTGAATTTTAAATCATTATAACTAGGTTCAAACACATATTTATTAATCAAAATAGGAAAAATTACAGTCAACACACTTTTGCCAATGAGAAATAAGATTGTTTATTCCTGTAGCATAAAAATCCATGCTTTGGGATTCAATAAACTCTTGGAAAACATTTTTTGCCTCCTGTTGGTTGTGGAAGCATTTTCCCTGCAAAAAACTGTTGAGATGTTTGAAGAAGTGGTAGTTGGTTGGCAAGAGGTCAGGTGAATATGGTGGATGAGGCAAAACTTTGTAGCCCAATTTGTTCAACTTTTGAATCACTGGTTGTGTTACGTGCAGTCAGGCATTGTCATGGGGAAGGACTGGGCCCTTTCTGTTGACCAATGCTGGCTGCAGGCGTTGCAGTTTTCCATGCATCTCATCGATTTGCTGAGCATACTTCTCAGATGTAATGGTTTCACCAGGATTCAGAAAGTTGCAGTGGATAAGACGGGCAGCAGACCACCAAACAGTGACCATGATCTTTTTTTTTGGTGCAAGTTTGGCTGTGAGAAGTGCTTTGGAGCTTCATCTTGGTCCAACCACTGAGCTGATCATTGCTGGCTGTCATATAAAATCTACTTTTCATCGCATGTCACAATCAGATTGAGAAATGATTTGTTGTTGTGTACAGTAAAAGAAGATGACAGTTCAAAATATCTTTTTGATATTCAGTCAGCTCATGAGGCACCCACTTATCAGACTTGTTCACCTTTCCAACTTGCTTCAAATGCCACACAACCATAGAATGGTCAACATTGAATTCTTGGGCAACTTCTCATGTCGAGTCAGCTTTGATAATGCTCTCGGTTGGTGGTTGTCACCTTCTGGTGGCTGGCCACTACACTCCTCATCTTCAAGGCTCTCATCTCCTTTGTAAAACTTCTTGGACCACCACCACACTGTACACGCATTAGCAGTTCCTGGGCCAAATGTGTTGTTGATGTTGATAGTTATTTCTACTAATTTACAACCCATTTTGAACTCTTAAAAAAGCAATCGAATGTGCTTTTTTGTCTAACATCATTTCTATAGTCTAAAATAAATATAAAGTAAACAGCAAGTAACATGATTAGCACAAATCACAAATTGAGAAATGTGTGTTAAAATGACATATATGTGTACTTTCTTAGTCACTCAGTTGTGTCCGACTCTTTGTGACCCCATGGACTGCAGCCCTCCAGGCTCCTCTGTCCACAGGGATTCTCCAGGCAAGAGTACTGGAGTGAGTTGCCATGCCCTCCTCCAGGAAAATGATGTATAAACACATTTATTTAAGAATGTATTCCAATAGCAAATGGCAGATTTCAACAATGCAAAAAACGCAATTACTTTTGCAACAACCTAATATAATACATCGGAGAAGGCAATGGCACCCCACTCCAGTACTTTTGCCTGGAAAATCCCATGGATGGAGGACCCTGGTAGACTGCAGTCCATGGGGTCGCTAAGAGTCGGACACGACTCAGCGACTTCACTTTCATGCATTGGAGAAGGAAATGGCAACCCACTCCAGTGTTCTTGCCTGGAGAATCCCAGGGACAGGGGAGCTTGGAGGGCTGCCGTCTCTGGGGTCGCACAGAGTCAGACACGACTGAAGCGACTTAGCAGCAATATAATACATCTGAAATTAATGTTATATTTCAATTATCCCTGAATTTTTTTAATGAACCAAATTTATTTTTTAAAAGAACAAACAAAACAGAACAACAACAACAAAAACAAAAAACACTTACCCAGGTTTTTTTCTCATTCAGCTTGCTAATATTTACCAAGTGGTGGCTTAGGGGTTAAGAATCCACCTGCCAATTCAGGAAATGCGGGAGATGCTGGTTTGATCCCTGGGTCAGGAAGATCCCCTGGAGGAGGAAACAGCAACCCATTCCAGTACTCTTCCTGGAGAATTCCCTGGAAAGAGGAGCCTGGTGGGCTGCAGTCCATGGGGTTACAAAAAGTTGAACACGACTGAGCACAGCCTAATAATAAATAACATAAGCCTCAGGCTGCACTGTATTCTTTCCAGGCATCTTCATCAGGGCCTGTCATTACACCCACTTTGCAGTGAGGAAACTGAAGCCTGTGTGGGTTAGTTTGTTCAAAGTCAGAAGTTAGGGAGGGGGCACACTCCCTCCAGCACTCTGTAAGAGAGCTGGCCCTGACCCGGGCCCCTCTATGGGGGCAGGCATTGCAGCGGGCTGCACACTGACCCCTGGCCAAAGCCTTTTTTTCTTTCACACTGGGGGAGAGGGGCCTTTGCTCAAATGGTCAAAAGTTAGCGTAGTTCTTCCTTGGGGGCTGGAAGATGATAAAGTGATATCTTCAAGTCAGACTGGAGCCCAGGGACTAGGGATGCAGGTTTGAAGGAATGCCCTGGGTTTGTGCATGTTTACGTTTCTCCTTTGTGGAACCGTGTGTGTGTCCCCTGCAGGTTGAGACAGGAAGCTGGGAAACCCCAGGTTCTGAGTTCTTGAAGCCTTCGGGAGCCTTATCCCCTCAACAAAGGCCTTGGGGTGGCCCCCTCTGGAGACCACCTACTCTCCATCCAGAGCCCCTTACCCACTCCAGACAGACGCCTCTTTCTTAACCCCTGCTCCGCTCTCATCCTGCACAATGACGCTCCAGGGCTCAGCCTGGAGGGAGAGCAGACCCCTCTCTCTGGATAATGTCAGGGACTGCAGTGTGAACAGTTTACCCAGCGTGGGGTCGGGGCAGTTGGGGAGGCCACAGGCTCTCTCTTTGTTTGGAAAGTTCTCTCCCATTCCTCTCCCACCTCCGGTCTGCGTTCTCTTCCTAAGAAAATAAAGGGCCTCTTCCTATTTCAGTCTCCCCGTCTCACAAAAACACTGCAGAAGAGTTTGGGGTGAATTGGCTTTTATTTGAAGATTTTTTTCCCTAATCATTTCTACTTTCCACGCTATTTCTCCATTCCCCGACCCCTTCCTCTTTCTCGCCCCCTCTATGTCACGTTCATTCTCTCCTCACCCTCTCCTCCTGTGGGCCCCCTTCCTTACCTTCCTGCATTTCCCCAACCCCCTTAACCCAGCCCTCCGTTCTCCCTGCTCCAGCCTCTCCCTCTTTCCTTTGGCTCCATCCTACGTTGAGCGTTCTCCTCCCCTCCTCCGCCCTCTCCCTGGCCCCATCCACACATTTGGATCAGCAATTTCTGATGGAGATCAGGAGCTGTGCCCATTCTCTGCACAACAGACAGTGGGGCTTTGGGAAATAGAAACTGTACTGAAATCTGTGAATGTCTGGACGGCTGGAGCCTCAGGGACAGAGAAGGAAAATGTAGGTATATGGGGGGAGGAGGTGTATTTTCTTATACCGCTAATAAAAATACATTCCAATGGCGTTATTATTATGCTTATGGGTGGTAATTGCTTTGGAGTGCTATTCTTTGCAAGGCAATCAGCTTTGAGAATGATTGAATTTCACTTTGGTACTAGACTAGCCCTTCACGCGAGTCAGCTGGGTCCCAGCAGAAACTGGTAGAGCAGATCAGTTGTTTTCTCCAAGGCCATGCTCCCAAACCCTGGCTGCAAGATGATCCCGACTCACCTTTGTCATTTCTTCCTTGGTTCAATTAGATGAAGGGTTTATCCTCTTGGTGAATGAATGGTTTGATGATCCTTTAAAAATGTTAAGATATTTACTGTTTTATTTCTGCTTAGGATTATTTCTTTTTGTTTAGGAATTTCAGAGGGAATACTCCTCTGAAATTCATGACTTATCTAAAGAGGCATATAAAAAAACCATTGAAAGAATAAAAAGTTGTTCAACATCACCTGAAGACCTTGTATCCTTAAACAAACAAACAAAGAACTATAGCTGTCAACTCAAAAGGTTTTATTTTTATTTTTGTTCTTGTCATATTGCTTGGAAGAGATACAGTTACAAATGCTTATAAAATAGCTTGCACTGTGAAAGACTATCAGTTAATTTATAAACTTGCTTTGTTTCTAATGGATCATTTGGAAACCTGGGGAATGTATCTGTTAAATTTTCACATCTACAAAGCCTCTGTTTATTCAATTAGAAAGGTTTCTGAGTAGTAAAGTCAAGGTACGCGATAAGACTACCTTTATGTTTTATACCAGGAAACACAAAATAAAATCACAGCACAAAATGAAATTTCAGAGCAATATAGTTGTAGCAATAAAAAAAAAAGTAGTGAAAATGGTATACACAGATAATAGAATATTATTTGGCCTTAAAAGAGAAGGAAAACCTGTCATATGCTACAACATGGATGAATCTTGAGGACATAATGGTAACTGAAATAATCCAGTTACATAAAAGACAGGTACTGCAGGCTTCCACTTACATGAGGTATCCAAATTGGTCAAACTCTTGTGAACAGAAATTGAAACAGTCATTTCCAGGGCTGAGGAGAGGGAGAAAAGAATTATTCACTGCGTATATAGAGTTTCAGTTTTGTGAGAGAAAGAAGTTTAGAGATCTGGTGTCTAATGAGATACATATGGTTAACTCTGCTGTCCACCTCAAAGGGGTTAAGATGAAAAATTTTATGTTATGTATAAAGTTTAAGGTAAAAACACAGTTTTTAAAAAAGTAGTGAAAATTAGACTTGTAAATCCGTGTTAGCTATTTGAAGGGACAAGAATTAGCTGGGCATTGAGAAAAGAGATATGGCTAAGTAATCATAATAAAATCACATAAGTGTTGCCTTATCAGGGTTTCCATCACTCTTAACACCAAAGCTACTTGTCCTTTGCTCTGACAGCCAGTTAAGCTATGGAGAAACGTGTCCTCATAAATTAAGGGTTGAGCTTGAGCATGGATTTTGAATTATTTATATTTGAAGATTTCTGATAGGTCTCCATCGCCCTTTTAATGTATCTTCTTTTATGTATGTGTGTATATCTATATGTATTGCTACGATATTTGGCTTGTGGGATCTTAGTTCCCCAACCAGGGATTAAACCCAGAGCCTTGGCAGTGAAAGCGCAGAGTCCTAAACACTGGACCACCAGGGAATTCCCAATGTCTTTTCCTTTGAAAGGGAACATGATAATATTAGAATTTCATTGCTGTGTGGCAACATCTGAAATTTCTACTGCCCCCAAAACAACTCCGTAACAAGAGAGGCCCCCACTCCAACCAGTTTAGACATCACCTGAAGCTTTTCCTTAGATGGGGTCATTTTTAGAGTAACACAGCAGGGTGTGAGTTATGGGACCTACCTCCAAACTTTTCTCTCCAACTATCATTGACCCCTGAAATTCTACTATTTGAGAGTCATCCCTTTGTGTTAAACATTGTCCTCCCCTCTAAGATCTCTTTTGAAACTCAGGAAAGGAGGAGGGCATTAAGACTCTGTGCATCTTAACCTTTTTTTTGTCTGTTTGCTTTGAGCATTTATGGACATCTTCTCAGAAAAAAAATGCACTCATGCAAAAACTGAAAAATTTTTTACAAGTTCTGATGGTTCACAGGAACACCCTACCCTGACCGCCCACCAAAGTTGTTCCTGGCTGGGTGACTCTGTAAGCACCTTGGGCAGGGAACCCTGGGGTGACTGAATGGGGCTAGGAGGGAGGCTCACAAGGGAGGGGAAATGTGTATACACATGGCTGATTCACATCGCTGTACAG
The DNA here is from genome assembly GCF_019923935.1 of Bubalus bubalis. Lineage (NCBI taxonomy): Eukaryota > Metazoa > Chordata > Mammalia > Artiodactyla > Bovidae > Bubalus > Bubalus bubalis. Next base: position 38,729,698 of record NC_059158.1, on the reverse strand, counting down.
CAGAAGCTGACACAACATTGTAAAGCGAGTAAACTCCAATGAAAAAGTAAATGAATAAAACTGGCAAGTGAAAAAAAGAAGAAGAAAAGATGAGTGGAGAGGATGGAGGGCCCAGGGAGCTAATTTGTGTTTTCAAATTTGCCTGTAGCAATAACAATTAGGTGCTTTTTAAGTGTTCACTATGTACTAGAAATGCAATAGACACTCAATGAGATAATGCAGATCAATAAAGCACTTAGTCATTATTTACTCATGTGATGGTTGCAGTGACACCATGGGGATTATTAGCCCATCTTGCACGTGAGGGACGCTGAGGTTCAGGGAAGTGAAGTAACTGAGCCCGGGTTCCTTGCTCAGGGTGGTCTGAGCCCACAGGTGTGGCTCTCCTTGTTGACCTGGGCAGGTGCTGTCATCACCTGCTGACCCGAGGCCTCCTCCACCTTCCCTGAAGCCTCCTGGGTTTTCCTTCTGGGCTGAGAATCCTCACCCTGCTGGCTCAGGTCCCCTATGCACTGTGGGGCTGACCGAGAATCGCTGGGAGGGCCTGGCGGCCCTGTGGGGATACCTCTGTTGTCTCTGTCTTTCAGTGAGCAACTTCCCTGTAGCCTTCCTCTTTTGGAGATGGTGGCCTGTCCCCACTGGTCCCTTCCAGCCTGCTCCCTTTGGGTCACACTTAACACAGATAGGAGCTTTAAAGATAAGAAGAGTGGATGGTCAATGGAAGAATTGCTCTTTGCCTGTAGGATGATGGTACCATATTGACCCTACCAGAGTGGTCCGGTGACTGCTTGCAGTGCTTCATATTCATACATTCATGTATTCACTCATTCATTCCTTTGATTTTTTTTTGTTTGTTTGTTTGTTTTTGAGCAACTACTTCATGCCAGACTCTGTACCCGGCACGGGGAATATAGCACAGTATGGCACTGCCCTTGTCCCAGAGGGCCTTCTCATGACCAGGAGACAAGGCAGCAGGAAAAGTCTATCCAGGGTTGGGAGCAGGAAGCATAAAGGAGAGGGTCAATTCTATCTGGTAGAGTCAAGTAACTTCAAAGAGAGGGTGGCCTTGACATTCACTTTGGACGCTAGGTAAGAGTTCGCTAGGTGCACTGGGTGGGGACGAAAATTAATCATGAACGCAGAAGGCAAAGACACGAGTTGGATGCCACGAACTTGAACGCAAAAACATTTTATACCTTTATTTGAACTACCCTCTACCTGAACTTTAGCCTCCTCTTCAAGGGCAAACTGCAGTCGTGCTAACAGCCCCTGAGACTTGGTCACCCACAGACAGCATGGTTCTCTGACTATCACAAGGAAAGGGTGGCAGATATTTCAAAACATTGTCACAAACAAAAAGATGTCAGTTATCAGACCCACTGATATGCCTTGTAATACTACATGTTATTTCAAAACCACATATATTACTATACACAAACTTTATTTTTAAGAACTATTTTGATAATGGTGTTTTGATATAATTGGTTGCCTTTGGGACATGGCACATTTTATTTTAGGCATTGAAAAACATTTTACTAGGAAGAAGTCCACAGGCTTCACCAGAGAGCCAGAGGAGTGTACGAAACAAAAATAAGTTTAAGCACTGTGCCTGGGAGTGCTTTAAGCAGCAAATGTCCTGATCCCTGTAGTATATTCAAGAGCTCACCCAAGCAGCCGTGTCCTTTAGGAGGGGATGGCCACAGTCCAGAGGGGAGACAGTGGGGAGTGGAAGAACAGTAGAAGCAGGGGCAGTGAGAGGCTGGGATGGCTCAGGAGAGGTTAAGAAGCTCTGGGGCTCATCCCCATGTTCGGGGCCCTCTACTTTACGCTACTGTAGGCAAGACCCCCAGCATTCTGGAGTCTGGCACCCAGGATATACTGCCTCCCATCCCCCACTGCCTGAGTCCTTGGCTCACACAGGAGCCTCTTCCCTGCCTCCCTCACCCCCTGGCTGCTCTAAGCCACCCCGGAAGCCTTCCTTCAAACCTACTGTCTCATGCCTGCAACAGCCCCATCTGGCCCCACCACCGCTGTACCCAAGAGACATAAAGATCTCAGAGACAATTGGCCACTTGTTCCCCAGATGGGAGAGGTGCCTGGGGATTGGTGGAGAAGGGGGCGGGGAGGGGAGGTGGAGGTGGAGGAGGACGATGCCAAGGGGAAGGAGGAATTGGGATTCCTGGAATTTCTGCCTCCTGAGCCAACACCCAAGAGCGAGCCGGGCAATAACAGAACTTAGCTGCACACAGGACTTTGGCCTTGGGGACCTGAGACATGTGTATCTGGGCGATGGCTCACCAGGCACTGGGGCTGCAGAGGCTCAGAGCCCCACACCTTATTATGGGATTCATAACACATAAGGGGCTATTCATTTAATATCATAAGGGGCTGGAATCTCTGCCCTGGTCACAAAGCACCTCAGTCCTCAAACCAGCTACCCAAACCTTCTCCTATCCTTGTGTCGGCGACCCAAGCTGACCTGATCTGGAAAAGCCTTTGGTTGGAACCTTACTGAAGGTGAACATGTTGGGTGCACAGTCCAGCCCCTTTACTCTTTACCACCGTACTGTCAGGGGACAGAGGGGGCTAGTCTAAGCCATGCTGTGATAGGAGTCATGGGCATTGAGTGCTTCTCACATGTCAGGCACTGCAATCAGCGCTGAAACACATCACTGCGTCTAACCTCGCAAAGACCCTCTAAGGTAAGCCTGGTAATTATCTGCCTTTTACCTGCGAGGAAACTGTGATTCAGGGAGGGGAAGTAACTCACCCAGTCTGGTGGGTGAGGAAGTCAGGATGGGGACCCAGGTTGGTCTGGTGGCAGAGACCTCTGAGTACTTAGACAAGGTGGGACCCTAGTGAGTTTTGTGCCTCCAGCATCCGGTCCCATATCCCTGCAAAGTCAGATTTTTACCTACGGGGGCACAGCAGTGCTGGCCCTGCTACTGATTTCGAAGCTGAACACCTAAGGCACAAGGAAAGCCCAGCTGAGGGTCTCTTCATTTGCCAAGAGGCGGTACCTACACAGGAAAGCTTCCCTACCTAGGGTGAAAATTATTGGTGCTCAGAGGTAGAGGAGAGAAAAATGTCCAGGGACCACAGCTGCCCCTTCTTTCCAGCAAGCCCTTCCCAGAGGGACAGGGAGACACTGAAGGCCACCTCGGCCTCAAACCTGCTCTCCCCTCCCTGCCTGACGCCAGGGGGCCATTCCTGAAGGACTGGCGTCCTAGGCAGTGAGTGTCAGTGGCTGTCAACCTCCCCAGAAGGGAGACAAAGTGGTGCCCCCATGGGAAGTACCCAACACCACCCTGAAATAGACTTGCCCTAAACTGAACTTGAATGTGATGAAGTCTCTAGCTACAACTACATTCCTAGGGAATACAGGGGACAGAGGAATGTGTTAAACTAAACCACAGGGGTTTAATTGATAAAATCCAAGTCAAATGACTTGGTTTCTTTAACAAATAAGTCACAGGGAAAAAAGAAAAGAAAAACAGAGAGGCAGGGAGAAAGATTCAGCAGAGATCTATAGATTTCAAGGGACTTTAAAGAGAGCAATTACATGTAGAGACTTCATTTGGTTCTTGATTCTAACAGTAATAAAAATAAAAGAGCTTACCAATTTCTAACTTTTAAGAAATAATTAGAGCTATTCTGTATAAAATAAGCTACAAGGATGTATTGTACAACACAGGAATTATAGCCAAAAGTTTGTAACAACTATAAGTGGAGTATAACCTTTAAAAATTGTGACTCACTATACCATACACCTGTAACTAACATAATATTGTACATCAACTATACTTCAATTAAAAAAAATTTTTTTTTAAAGAGACAATTGGGAAAGTGAACATCATCAAATGGACATTTGATGATATTAAGGAATTTTGGTTAATTTTTTGCTGGACCACTGGCCATCTGATACCTAATTTTTTTTTATTGTGACAAAATATAGTAACAAAATTTACTACTTTAATCATATTTAAGCTTATAATTCAGTGGTCTTAAGTACATTCCCAATGTTATTAGACCATCACCCTATTCATTCCCAGAAAAAATTCCTTATGATTATACAGTGGAAGTGAGAAATAGATTTAAGGGACTAGATCTGATAGAGTTCCTGATGAACTACGGAAGGAGGTTCGTGACATTGTACAGGAGACAGGGATCAACAACATCCCCATGGAAAAGAAATGCAAAAAAGCAAAATGGCTGTCTGGGGAGGCCTTACAAATAGCTGTGAAAAAAATAGAAGCAAAAAGCAAAGGAGGAAAGGAAAGATATAAGCATCTGAATGCAGAGTTCCAAAGAATAGCAAGAAGAGATAAAGAAAGCCTTCCTCAGTGATCTGCAAAGAAATAGAGGAAAACAACAGAATGGGAAAGACTAGAGATCTCTTCAAGAAAATTAGAGATACCAAGGGAACATTTCATGCAAAGGTGGCTCGATAAAGGACAGAAATGGTATGGACCTAACAGAAGCAGAAGATATTAAGAAGAGATGGCAAGAATACACAGAAGAACTGTTCAAAAAAGATCTTCATGACCCAGGTAATCACAATGGTGTGATCACTGACCTTGAGCCAGACATCCTGGAATGTGAAGTCAAGTGGGACTTAGAAAGCATCACTACAAACAAAGCTAGTGGAGGTGATGCAATCCCGGTTGAGCTATTTCAAATCCTGAAAGATGATGCTGTGAAAGTGCTGAACTCAATATGCCAGCAAATTGGGAAAACTCAGCAGTGGCCACAGGACTGGAAAAGGTCAGTTTTCATTCCAATCCCAAAGAAAGGCAATGCCAAAGAATGCTCAAATGACCACACAATTGCACTCATCTCACACGCTAGTAAAGTAGTGCTCAAAATTCTCCAAGCCAGGCTTCAGCAATACGTGAACCATGAACTTCCTGATGTTCAAGCTGGTTTTCGAAAAGGCAGAGGAAGCAGAGATCAAATTGCCAACATCTGCTGGATCATGGAAAAAGCAAGAGAATTCCAGAAAAATATCTATTTCTGCTTCATTGACTATGCCAAAGCCTTTGACTGTGTGGATCACAATAAACTGAGGAAAATTCTGAAGGAGATGGGAATACCAGACCACCTGACCTGCCTCTTGAGAAACCTATATGCAGGTCAGGAAGCAACAGTTAGAACTGGACATGGAACAACAGACTGGTTCCAAATAGGAAAAGGAGTACGTCAAGGCTGTATATTGTCACCCTGTTTATTTAACTTATATGCAGGGTACATCATGAGAAACGCTGGGCTGGAAGAAGCACAAGGTGGAATCAAGATTGCCGGGAGAAATATCAATAACCTCAGATATGCAGATGACACCACTCTTATGGCAGAAAGTGAAGAGGAAGTAAAAAGCCTCTTGAGGAAAGTGAAAGTGGAGAGTGAAAAAGTTGGCTTAAAGCTCAACATTCAGAAAACTAAGATCATGGCATCTGGTCCCATCACTTCATGGGAAATAGATGGGGAAAGAGTGGAAACAGAGTCAGACTTTATTTTTTGGGCTCTAAAATCACTGTAGATGGTGACTGTGGCCATGAAATTAAAAGACGCTTACTCCTTGGAAGGAAAGTTATGACCAATGTAGATAGCATATTCAAAAGCAGAGACATTATTTGCCAAAAAAGGTCCGTCTAGTCAAGGCTATGGTTTTTCCAGTAGTCATGTATGGATGTGAGAGTTGGACTATGAAGAAAGCTGAGTAGCGAAGAATTGATGCTTTTGAACTGTGGTGTTGGAGAAGACTCTTGAGAGTCCCTTGGACTGCAAGGAGATCCAACCAGTCCATTCTAAAGGAGATCAGCCCTGGGATTTCTTTGGAAGGACTCATGCTAAAGCTGAAACTCCAGTACTTTGGCCACCTCATGCGAAGAGTTGACTCATTGGAAAAGACTCTGATGCTGGGAGGGATTGGGGGCAGGAGGAGAAGGGGACGACAGAGGATGAGATGGCTGGATGGCATCACCGACTCGATGGACATGAGTTTGAGTGAACTCCGGGAGTTGGTGATGGACAGGGAGGCCTGGCATGCTGTGATTCATGGGGTTGCAAAGAGTCAGACACAACTGAGCGACTGAACTGAACTGAATTGTTGGCATTGTGGTTTTAGAAAAAGACATTCTTGGACTTCCCTGGCAGTCCAGTGGTAAAGACTCCACACTTCTGTTGCAGGGGGGTGGGTTCCATCCCTGGTCTGTGAACTAAGATCCCACATGCAGCTTGGCCTTAAAAAAAAAAAAAAAAAAGACATTTTTCGTTTTAGAGATTAAATCAAACATTCAAAGAATCTTGTCACTTCTCTGGTTTTCTGTTGCTCAAGGATAAAGTCCTGCATACCTACCATGACCTCTGGATCCAACCCCTGCCTGCCCCTCCGGTCATCTCTCCCACCACCATCTCGGGCCACTGTCTCTGACTCAGCCATGCGGCCTTCATGCCAGGACCACATGGTGAGTTTCAAGGGCATTTCTGTCTTTGCTGGGGTCCCTTCTTCCATACATTACATTTTATAAATGTATTAACAGGAAGAACAACACATGAATATTTACACTTAAAACGTTTTCTTCAACCCAAAGTCTATTTCTTTTCTTCTGATTTTAAAAGAAATTAAAATATTTGCATGAGCTCCTTTCAATGTGGTGGGCCCCGACAGCATATCCATGATGGCTAATGGAGATATCAGCCTTTTCACAAATTCAGTCTCTACCTCCCCAAACATTCTTCCCCCACCACTTCCATCTTCGTGAGCCCTATTCTTCCTTGCTGGCCTTCCATGGACTTCCCTGGTGGCTCAGATGGTAAAGCGTCTGTCTACAATGCGGGAAACCTGGGTTCGATCCCTGGGTTGGGAAGATTCCCTGGAGAAGGAAATGGCAACCCACTCCAGTACTCTTGCCTAGAAAATCCCATGGACGGAGGAGCCTGGTGCAGGCTACTGTCCATGGGGTCACAAAGAGTCGGACACGACTGAGCGACTTCACTTTCACTCTTCCTTGGAGAAGACTTCTCTGACCACCCCAAGTCCTCATGATGAGCTCACGGCCCCATCACACGTACTCTTGCTTCCCCACCCCCTGGCTTCACAAGCAGCATCACAGTTAGAGAATCATGTATTAATGTGCGCTGTTCTTTTCTTTGTTTCACTGGGTCTTTGTTGCAGCTCACAGGCTTTCCTACTTGCTGAGAGCAGGGGTTACTCTTGTTTGCCGTGTGCGGGCTTTTCATCGCGGTGGCTTCTCTTCTTGTGGAGCACAGGCTCTAGAGCGAGGGCCCAGGAGTTGCGCTGTGAGGGCTGAGTTGCCCCGCAGTGTGTGGAATCTTCCTGGACCAGGGATTGAACCCATGTCCCCTGCATTGTCAGGTGAATTCTTAACTGCTGGACCACCAGGGAAGTCCAATCGTGTGCTTCTTTGTTGTCTCCCCAACTGGGCTGTCTGTCTCTGTGATCCTGGCACCCAGTCCTGTGCCGGATGCTTAGTAATAAATATTTGCTGAGTAGATAAATACATCCGAGGTGGGAAGGGATACCAGTGGTGTTTTAAAACAATCAAATAAGAGAAAGAAAAATGTCTGAAGAGAAATACACCAAAAGGTTAACCATATTTTTAGGGGGTGGGGAGGGGGTTAGGGGAGGATAGTAGGAGTTCAGAGAGTGGTAAGTTGAAGAGTGAATTTTACAAAGTTGCTAAGAAACTAGATCTTAAGCTAAATGTCCTCACCACAAAAAAAGTAATGATAATTATGTGATTGAGGGAGGCTGTTAGCTAATGCTATGGTGGTAATCACATTGCAATACACAAACGTATTAAATCAATGTGTTGTTTACCTTAGACTTGCTCAGTGTTATATGTCAAATGTCTCAACAAAAAAGAGAGAGTGATTTTTAGTTTCCTGGTTATACTTAAGTGTATTTTCAAATTCTATCTCAATGACCACCTGTGTCTTGTGTCTTAAAAATATAAAAACCAAACAGCAGAGAAACATTCTTTCCAGATAGTGCTAAAAGAAAAAGTCTATTGTCTACAACCTCCTTGAAGCATGACTGTGTCTGTCTTGTTCTCTGTGATGATATCCCTTGCAATAGGCATATTGTTGTGGTTTAGTCACTTCAGTCATGTCCAACTCTTGGCAACCACACGGACTGTAGCCCACCAGGCTCCTCATGGGATTTTCCAGGCAAGACTACTGGAGCGGGTTGCCATTTCCTTCAGGGGCTCAGTCATTATTACTGACTGACCAAATGCTGATCCTTGGGGTCTGGATTAGAGATGGGAGCCGCTGACAGCAGGAAGGAGGCTGTTGTTTTGCCTGGATAAGGATGAGAGGGGAATGATGCATGGTCTGCTGAAGTTGGAGAATATGGGACCTCTTAGAGGTAGGACTCTCAGGACTGAGAGAGAAAGAATTCATTTAGCCTGGACAACTGCACGGATTGCAGAGAGAGTCCAGGGGAGGGGGAGAGATAATGAGCTGACCTTGGGCTTTTTACAGGTAAGATGCTCTTGGCACACCTGGAAGAAGAGGCCCAGACAGCAGTGAGGATGAAGGACCAGGAGTTCAGGAATCTGAAGAACCAGATTCGGGGGTTACAGCACCCAGATGGTGTTTGTTGGCAACTGCCTTCTCCCCAGTGGATCAAACTGCTCCGCTCCTGTTCTCGGGCTGGAAAACCAAAATGTTGGCAGCTGAGGCTTGCTTCAGAGCTCTTGGAGAGGAAGAGGAAGCTTCACTGAGACAAGGATGCAAACTGATCCCAGGGGTAAGACAGAAACTGGGGAGAACTGGCTCAGCCTCTGAACTGAGGACCAGAACCAAAACAGCCATCAATTACATGTACTGAGTCAGAGTCCAAGCTGAGGTTTAAGAAAACAAGCACACAGGGACATAGAGAGGCAGCTCTTTCTACTCAGTGACAACCACTGCCTAAGACCAACTGAATCGTCTTTCAGCTCATGCCCGGACGGGAACCACTTCTCATTCCTAGCACGTCCTTGCTCTGAAATGGGCCTATGAGTCACTGGGAAAAGAGGATTCGATTAACCAAGATTCAATTCGACTACAGCTGTGGCCAAAAAGTGGGGTGTGCCTGCAGGACAAGCCTTCCCCTTGGGCAGCCAGGTTGCCTTGTACCCTGTTCAGGCCTGCTGTCTGTCACCGTGCCCCGATCTCACCATCAGGGGGTGTGCCACTGGGGAGAAGGTATGACAGCCTCCAAAGATCTTATTTCAAAATGTAAATGTCCCGTTAAGGTAGCACATCCCAGAGGCTAAGAACTTGTTGCGAATTTACTTCTCAGTTCTCTTTTCTCCTGGAGGGGTTGCTAGGACCAGCACTCTGAGAGAAAGGAAGATTAACGAGGGAGAAGGAAAGGACAGAGGTCGTTGTGCAATTTGTTGTAATGCATGGAGTGGGAGAGGGTTGGGTGGTGCGGCTTGAAAACTGTGGGCACGAGCCGGGGAAGGGTCTGCAGGAAGTGCAGCTATGCTATACCAGATGTGTGTGGGGACCAGTAGAGCTGATCCTCTAAGTAGCTCACCTCCTTCCTGTGCCTTTGTGGATTGTTCTGAGTGGTCCACGAATGGTCCATGATTGTTCCTCAACGTTATAGAAAGCTCTTCTTCCAGCGACCTTTCCTTATACTGACAGTGAACTTTGAATCTCTTGGCATCACACGGGACAATCTCTGTTTCCTAAGAGGGGCCCATTGTTAGCTGGAAGAGAAAAGCCCGGCCAGAAACCAAGCATCCAGAAGGTATAGTAATCACTTTCAACAGATTTTGCACACACCTATTCATCTAAGCTTATAATGTCTTTAACAAACATCCTATATTCCCTGGTGGTTCAGAGGTTAGTGTCTGCCTCTAACGCGGGAGACCTGGGTTTGATCCCTGGGTAGGGAAGATCCCCTGGGGAGAATCCCATGGACGGAGGAGCCTGGTGGGCTACAGTCCATGGGGTCGCAAAGAGTTGGACACAACTGAGCAACGTAACTTTCACTTTTCATAGCATCTACGTATAAGAAAGAGCTCCACCAACAGCTGTAGTCTCTAGGCTCTGCAGACACCTTCAAGTTCGGCAGACAGCTATATATTTCCAAGCAATTACTCTTTAAAACTGTGATTTGAAATTAAAAAACACTTAACAGGATTTCCCTTGTGGTCCAGTGGTTAAGAATCTGCCTGCCAATGCAGTGGACATGGGTTCAATCCCCAGTCTGGGAAGATCCCACATGTCTTGAAGAAACTAAGTGTGTGCTCCAGAACCACTGAGCCCACCTGCTGCAACTACTGAGGCCTGTGCGCCTAGAGCCTGTGCTCCGCAACGAGAGAAGCCAGCGCAACGAGAAGCCCGCACACGGTAACCAGAGAGAAGTCCCCACTCACTGCAACTAGAGAAAGCCCATGCGCAGCAGTGAAGACCCAGGGCAGGCCCCTCCCCACCCACCCAAACAAACAAACAGAAAAATCAGAGAAAAATTTATAGACCAGAGGCTCTGCAAATAGGGGTAGGCGCCGCAAACAGCTGTGCCAGCTGTGAGATGTGTGAAGAACTACAGGCTTTGCAAAAGGAGACAAGCTCTGTGAACATCTGCAGTCTACAAGTGCCTGCAGGTTCTGCAAACAGCTATAGGTTCTGCAAACAGTTAGACAATAGGCTAAAAGTATCAATCACAGGCCCAAACCCGAGAACGCTATTAGAGCTTTTGAAACTGATCATCCCTTTAAACAGGAAATACTTACTAGAATAAAGATGGGAAAGGATGGGAGAAGGGCAAGTAAATTTGATAAAAAACAGTTAGGGGCTCTGGTTGGGTTGAAAATGTGTCCACATAATTCAACAAACATTTGGATGTGCTGAGAACAGTGCCAGGTACAGTGAGAAATGTGGAGAGCTATGTGCTCTCACTGATCTTGGAAATTCAGACGCCCCCTGGGCCCTTTCTGATAGCCCTTGGGAATACCCACACACAGCCTGGTTTCCTTCTAAGTCATGATTACTGTGTACCTGGCTAATGCCCTGGTTATCAACCAGAGCAATAAAAGCATATCACAATCCACTTGAATACTGGATGCAAAGGTGATTGACACCTCTGCCAATGGCTGCTGGCATCGGGGCTGGGACAACCTTGCCTGTGGGAACACAGGTAATTTAAGGGCAAAGAATGGACCAGGACTGGGGCCAGGACTCCACGCAAGGCATCACCCCAGTACATGATCCCTGCATGCTCCTGTGTCCCTAGGTTCCGGAGAAGCATGGGAATGAGGCTGAAGCATTTGCTTGATTAAAGCAGGCTTCTGGGAGGAGATGATGGGCTTGGAGCATAGACACACCAGCTGACAGCTGGGGAGAAAGATGGCTGTCCCTGGTGGCTCAGCTGGTTAAAAAAACAAAAAACAACAAAACACGCCAGCCAGTGCAAGAGACAGAAGAGATGCAGGTTCCATCCCTGAGTGAGGAGGATCCTCTGGAGAAGGAAATGGCAACCTGCTCCAGCATTCTTGCCTGGGACATCCCATGGAGATCTGGGAGGGTACAGCCCATGTGGTCGCAAAGAGTTGGACACGATTGAGCATGCACAGAGTGCCATATGTACAAGCGAGAGGAAAGGAGTAGTCCTGGAGGAACATTGAGGCCAATGCACAGACGCCTTCTGGCTGTGTGGCCTTGGGAAGATGATTTAACCTCTCTGAGCTTCAGTTGCATATTCTCTGGAAAGTGGGGATAGTAATATAGGACCCACCTCATAGGGTTGTAGTAAGGATTAGATAAGTAAAGTGCTCAGAATGGCAAGAAGCTTGGAGTTCTAACCACTGGACCTACGGGGAATTCCCTGTCTCACTGTTCTTTACTGTCACACAGTACACGCAAGTCTGAGGTCAAGGTGTTGGCAGGACTGGTCCCTCCTGAGAGTGTGAGGGAGCATCTGTTCTGTGCCTCTCTCCTAGGCTGGATGGCAAGCGTTGACATTCTTTGACTTGAAGACCCCTTACCCCGATCTCTGCTTTTATATGGCATTCTCCTAGTGTGTGTGTCTATGTCCAAATTCCCCCTTTTTATAAAGACACCAGTCACATTGCATTAGGGCCCACCCTAATGACCTCATCTTCTCTGACCATCTGTAAAGACTCTATTTCCAAGTAAGGTCACATTCTGAGTGGCAGGGTTTCAGCGTTTTTGGAGAAGACACAACCCATAAAAGTAATGATGAGGATGGTGATGGTGGTGGTGGTAATGGTGTCTTTCCTTCCTTGTGCCTCTCTCTGCCTGATTGAACAGTTTAAAGAAATGCCTGTTCACTGCCTGATGTTAGGCCCTGTCCATTTTAGGCTCAGAGTAAACATCTACAGCAGGGCTTCCCTGGTGGCTCAGAGGTAAAGAATCCACCTGCCAAGGCAGGAGATGCAGGTTTGATCCCTGGGTTGGGAAGATTCCCTGGAGGGCAACCCACTCCAGTGTTCTCGCCTGGGAAATCCCATGGACAGAGGAGCCTGGCAGGCTACATACAGTCCATGGGGGTCACAAAGACTCAGACACGACTTAGTGACGAAACAACAACAACCACAAAACACCGAGTGCATTGAATCGCAGTCGACCCCACCCCGCCTGATCTTGCTGGGTGTTTTGAAGTTGGAAATTCCCTACTCCTTGTTCTGGGTCCCCTCTCCAATCCGAGACAGAAGACTACATGGGGTGGGAAAACTCAGCCCAGGAAGCAGGAAGCAAGTTTTTTGAGCCAGCATCACTGTATCGATATTCCCAAGGTTCTGAGCAAGCAAGGCAGGAGGCCATGTTGTTTTACACATGTCTGTATAAACAGATGGCAGGGAAACACTCCGTTGTGACAGGAAGGGATGATAAGGCATGAAGAGTCATAAACACTTTGGCACAACCTTCATCCCAGCTGAGCCCGGGCTCCATGTTTGCTCAGGTGTGGCCCTTCTCTTGCCACAGCTCGGATTGCATCACCTGTTGCCCTAGAAGAGAAGGGGTTAATCTGGGGGATGTAAAATAAATAAGCACACACTCCTTGGCAACACTGCCACCCACCCTCTTACACGCACAGCATACCTCCTGAGAATAATCACACATTCTCATGCGTTACATAACAACAGTCCCCTCCTTAGCTTCCCTGCAGTTTGCAAAGCATTTGGATACACTTCATTTTTACATATCTTAAATATTTTTAGACCATTTCAACTTTACAGAAACTCTGCAAGGACAGTGCTAAGAATGCCCTTGTCCCTTTTATCCAGATTCTTCAACATCTCTCCATATTTTGTCCCTTTTATCCAGATTCTTCAACATTTCTCCACATTTGCTTTGTCACCTTCTCTCTCTCTCTCTCTTTTTAACATATTTAATTTAATTATTTATTTGGCTGCATCTAGGTCTTATTTGCGTCATGTGGGATCTTTTCCTGTGAGCCCAATAGTGTGCAGAACTCAGTTGCTCTGTTGCATGTGGGATCTTAGTTTCCTGACCAGGGATCGAACCCGTGTCTCCTGCTGTGGAAAGCAGATACTTAACCACCGTACCATCAGGGAAGTCCCACCTGTCTTTTAATAAACACCCATTAGGGCTTCCCTGTTGGCTCACTGGTAAGGAATCTGCCTGCCAATGCAGGAGACACAGTTTAGATCCCTGATCCCGGAAGACTCCACGTACTGCAGGGCCTGTGCACCACACCTACTGAACTCTGTGTCTCGAGCCCGTGAGAAGCAACTGCTGAGCTGACATGCCACACCTACTGAAGCCTGAGTGCCCGAGAACCTGTACTCTGCAACAAGAGAAGCCACCAAAATGAGAAGCTCGTGTACTAGTGAGTAGCCCCTGCTCGCCACAACTAGAGAAAATCCCTTGCAGCAATGAAGACCCAGTACAGTCAAAAATAAATAAATAAATAAAATTTATTAACAATTAAAGCATTATTTGTTTAACCATATATTTATGACAGACTTTAATAGCCCAGACGGTAAAGCATCCGCATGCAATTCAGGAGACCCAGGTTCGGTCCCTGGGTCGGGAAGATCCCCTGGAGAAGGAAATGGCCACCCATTCCAGTATTCTTGCCTGGAGAATTCCATGGACAGAGGAGGCTGATGGGCTATAGTCCATGGTGTTGTAAAGAGTCAGATATGACTGAGTGACTTACACACACACACACACACACACATCATTCTCTGAGCATTTTGTTATATTCTGGCACAAGCAAATGTCCCAGGCTCCTTTGTACTTTCCCTGCTCTGGCCCTGGAATCAGCCATTGCTACAGGAGCCCTGATTTGTTTTAGTGGAGGGTGGTATTTAGAAACTGTGATCTGGGGGCTTCCTGGGCTGCTGTTACTGGGGTGTCATTACTTCTAGGCCTTAGGAAGGAGCTAGGACACGTTTGTATAAACAGCCACTTTTCATTATTTGCACTGGTTGTGTTTTATAAAGAAACTACAAACACCAAATGGACGATTTAGGGGAACCCTGGACCATTTAGGAGAAATGGGAACCAACAGCCTCAACACAGGGCTAAGTGATCTTCTGGCCCCAAAGGAACTGGTTCCAATCCAGGGCAGACGCAATATGTGGAATGAAACTCCAGTTGTGCAATAAATACTCTGCCTAGTTGTCGAATGGTGGTGATGACCAAACTGATGGTGAAGGAGAAGAGTTGGCTGTTTAAGGCAAGTGCTCCTGGCTGGCGGCAAGTCCACTGGGGAAGCCCAGTGGCCTCTGCCAAAGGAGAGCAGGCCTTGTTCACCGGTCCAGCTCGCATTCTCTCTTCTATGACTCAGCTACACTAACTCTTACTATTTTCCACTTGCCTGGGCCAGGGGACTTTCATGGGTCAGTGGCTCCATGCCTGGGAGAAGTCTAAGGTCCTGGGAAGGCAGAGGCCCATGAACTGGCCTGGTCAGGAGATGGCAAAGGGATGGGAGTAGAGAGGCCAGATAGCTGCATACCCCCAAAGAATCTGACCCCAGAAAAGAATCAGCCAAACTCTAATGCAGTGCCCGGTCCCAGCTTAGCCGATCTTGATTGGGACATGAGTGGGAAAATGAGTTCCTTGCTAGGAACGGCTCAGAGCAGGACTTCTGAGCTGGGGCCTTGCCAGCTGACCCTGCCGCCCCTTCCTGGCCCTTCCTGGCCTCGGAGGAGCAGGATGGAGGTGGGGGCAACCACCCCTGGGGGTACAGTCTCTGTTTCTGTGCTTCTTGCACTTGAACACCCTCCCCTTACCCTCTCAGTCCCAAATCTTACTCCTTACCACCACTACCCCACCCCCAGTGCTTAAACATTTACCAAAGCCTGGTCAGGCAGTTTTCCAGGGGCTTTGGCCCCGTCAGGCACTGATGAGCACTGAGCGTCACTGAGCGGTCCACGGAGCAGAATTGCTGATGCTGACTTAATGCCCCCCACACCCTACAAAGGTCCCCACTAAGGCCCTTGCCACTTGACAGCCCTTCAGTCTTGGCCTACCTCCCAGACCCCAGGCACCATTGTTCCGAGTTACTTTATCACCAAAGCACCAGGCTTGTCTCCAGATTACAAGGAGAATGGGAGGAGAAGGCCGGGGCGGGGAAGTGGGGAGGCTGGAGTTGTTATAGTCGCAGCCACGTCTGAGTGACAGGTCAAGGAGCTGGAGATCTGGCTTTCCACATCTTAGGCAAGTGATGTCAATCTCTCTGGGTCTCAGTGTCCTCATTATAAAGTGCAAAAACCTAGATACATAGATACTAGAAGTTTTTTTTGTTTGTCTCAATACAACTGAGCGACTAGCACACGGAAGTTTTGCAAATCTGAAGCAAGATCATGAGTATTTTTAAGTTGCTGAAAATTGGAACGATCCACGAGAAAAAAAAAGTTTAACTCTCACTTGACTTCTTTTATCAGCATTTGTGTAGCTGTGGTACCAAATGCTAAGGAATCATATGTCCAGCTGTGAAGTCGTAGAAGCCAAGAATGTCATAAGTTGGATAGCATTTCTTATTTATTTAACAGTTTCTGACATTTTCAACACTAATATGTATTGAGAATTGCCAAAAAAAAGTTTTAAAGGGCATTTTAGCACTTTTTAAAATTTAAGTGTTTTTCAGTAATATATATATGTATATATTAGAGATGTATTATTAAAGTTTTATAGTAGAGTTCATTTTAACTAAAGTGTGTATGTTAGTCACTCTGTCATGTCCAACTCTTTGTGAACCCAATGGATTGTAGCCCACCAGGCTCCTCTGTCCATGGAATTTTCCAGGCAACAATGCTGGAGTGGGTATCCATTCTCTTCTCCAGGGGATCTTCCCAACCCTGGGATCAAACCCAGGCCTCCCACATTGCAGGCAGATTCTGTACCGTTTGAGCCACATAATGTATAAAGACTAATGTTGAGTTTTTCCAGCGTAACTGTCACTTACTATCTAAGCAAGAACATGATTTGTTGGATAACTTCAAAATGATAAGTTATATCATGTTTAGGTAGGGATTGAATGTATTTAAAAATGGATTGATACCATTTTATATGTTAGAACATCAACAATTTCAGGACGTGGTGCATGGAATTCTTGCATTTTCCATCATGAATAATCAGCAGGTTCCCTGCCATACATTTTAAGCATGGTTTCTACTCAGTGGGAGAGAAACTTTCAGGCTGGTTTTTCTAAGCATGTCTCCGTATTTAACACTATACAGTCTCCATTTCCAATAAAAGCAAAGCCAAATTGGAAGAAATCAGCATTTGCTTTTTTTTTGGAAGAACCCAAGATGTCTTGTTGTGTTTTAAATACTGGGTTGGCCAAAAAGTTCTTTTTCGTTGGTGAACATGTTGCTCAATAAAGTTCTTGGTGAAAATGAAAAATATGTCTTGTATTTTCACTTAGAACCGAACAACCTTTTTGGCCAACCCAATAATTTCAATCAAAGATGAATGCAAATTATAAACCTGGCGATGAACACTTTGAGGCAAATTGCAAGATTCCTCGTGAAGTTGCTATGCTTCAGCATCAATATTTTTTCTCTTTCTCCTTACTAACCAACCAGCCATTGTGGTTAGACATAAAATGATAAATGACGGTATTGAAAAACTATTTAAAGTTGTTTAATGGTCAAAAAATACACATCGACTATCATGTGCTGCTGAGTAAGAAGCTGTGCCCTGGAGAGGCCAGTCACAAGAACTACTTGCTCACTCCGTAAGTACTCCCATTGCTCTGGGGGAAGCTTTTTAATTTGTTCTAATTTATTTTTAAGCAGTTAATAGGGTTAGGTGGTTTTAAATGTAAAAACTACAACAGCAAAGTGGAATTATGGGGTTGAATTCAACATGCATTTATAATTTCAATAGCTGCTGCCAGACTGTTCTCCAGAGGGTTTGTTCCAATTTACATGCTCAGCAGAAAGATCTGAGTGCTGTTTCTACACATCTTTGCCAACTCAGGGTACTGATGAATGTTTGATCTTGGCCAGTCTGATAGGTGAAAGTGGTATGTTAGTGCTAGTTTAAATATGCAGTTCTCTTATTGCAGGTGAGATTGGCATCTTTTCAAATGTTTGAGTCATTTGAATTTTTTTCTGCCTGCAGATTGTCTGTTGATATCCCTTGTTCATTTTTTTCTATTGAGGTTTGTAGGTTGTGGTTTTTTTTTTTTTTTTTTTAAGTGATTTGGAAGAGCTCCTTATTTATGATCTGGAGAAGAAAATGGCAACCCACTTCAGTATTCTTGCCTGGAAAATACCATGGATGGAGGAGCCTGGCAGGCTACAGTCCATGGGATCACAAAGAGTCAGACACGACTGAGCAACCAACTATTTACGAGGGAAAATTAGCTGTATGTTTATGACATTAACCACAAATACTTTTTCAAGTTTGTTGTTTATCCTTTAGTTTTGTTATCATAGTTTCTGTCATGCAGAAAAATTTGAAATATATATGTATACTTTTTTGGAGTGGAATTTATCAAGCTTCTATTTTTACGACTTCTGGGTTTGTGTCCTAATTAGAAAGGCCTTCTAATTGGAAAGGGTGAGGAAAATGATTATTTAATTTAGTAAAACTGCATGAAATAGAATGGGACTAGACACCATCATCTCCTTTTAAAGTCCCCGGCTAGGAAGACGTCACTCTGGGAGATAATGAAGGACAGGGAAGCCTGGTTGTTCTGCAGTCCATGGGGGTCACAAAGAGTTGGACAAGACTAAGACACTGAACGACAACAACAAAGAAGACTCTGGGAGACCTTGGGCTCTCACAAGCCTTTGGTTGGTACAAACGGATTTATCCCAATCTCTTCATTGAATCAGCGTGAAGGCTGAGACCCAGAGAGGGAAAAGTCCAGTCAGGGCTGGTGTAGAACCAGCCCACCCGCTTTCCCTCAGGGGGCACTGCTTTCTCTTCTCAAGGCACCCCCAGGTGAGGGTAAGCTCAAACTGGGCCGTATTTCTGCATAGAGCAAGCCTCCCTGACTCTGCTGGGAAAGGGGAAGAGAGGCTGCCTCTAGCTACAAGTGCAGAGGCAGATTCTTTGAGCGCTGAGCCCGTAGGGGTGCGGGAGAGGGCGGGGGAGCCTCAGGCACCGCCCCTTCCTACCATCTTCTCGAGGCCACGCCCCTCCCGGGCCCTCTCCTGACCTGTAAGAAAGCAGTTCCTCAGTGCCCAAAGCCTTCCTAAGAGCCTTATCTGGAGGATCAGCGCTTTCGTTCATTTCTGCATTTCTAAGAAGCAGTGAGCTGGGTTTACCGCAAAGCTCAAGAAGCTGCGGCTTCAGCATCTGCCTCGGTTTACAACAGGTCCTTCCCAGGATGCGATGGATCCCGGCGTGGTGTCCCCAGGATCGCATATTTTTGTAAAAATCGCCTTTTGAATTCTCTTTCTGAGAGAGCTCCCTCCCACACTGGGGCTTCCGGTCCCACAACCCACTGCGGATCTACAGTTAAGCTTCAATAACTGCGAGGTTTAAAGCCAGCTCAGGCAAAAGACCCGCTTGTGGGAGGGGATCTTCCCGCCACGTCTAAAATCACATCGATCCAGGGGACCATCTTTAGTCACAAGTTCTGCAGAACAACGTCAGCCTTCCAGCGAGCCTGGGCCCCCAAAAGCTGTGCTCTCACGTCTGAAAATTCTTTTCCAACCGGTGTCGGGACCACGACCCTTATTTATATTAAAGGGGGCATGATATAGTGACCCACTAAACATAGTTCTGATTTAAATAATCTACTATACAATGGGCTTCCCTGGTGGCTCAGATGGTAAAGAATCTGCCTGCAATGCAGGAAACCTGGGTTTGATCCCTGGGTCAGGAAGATCCCCTGGAGAAGGGAATGGCAACCCACTCCAGTATTCTTGCCTGGAGAATTCCATGGACAGAGGAACCTGGCGGGCTACTGTCCATGGGGTCGCAAAGAGTCCGACACGACTGAAGCAGCTTAGCACGCACGTAAAGTGTAACCGAGAACCACTCTTCTTTATTAAAAGAGAAGTGGGAAGCCCACGTGCTCTACAGACACCTTCTCAGGGTTTTTTTTTTAACAGCCCTTTCTTTCTACTCAACTTAGATTCCTGTCTGAGAGTGACACTCCCCACACAACACTCTGCTCTTAGCTTTTACCTAAATGCCAACAGTTATCAGGGAGCAGAGAGCCCCTAGTCTGAGGACGGAGGCACCATTCCCACCAGGAAGGAGCCCCAGCATGACATGGGGAGCAGGGAATACAGAGCCTTGGAGGGATCAAAGGAGACAGAACAGGAGTGAAGGAACAAATGCAGATTAAATCACATTCCAGATTCCCTGGAGATGATGTGGAAAAGACTTGTTAGTTAGGAAGGGTGGGAAGGGCAGGGTGACAGAAGGGAAGGGAAGAAGGGAAGTACCACCCAAAAGCACATGGAGGGAGGCAGTGGTGAATATATGTGGGCTGTGGGGAGCTGCCCCCCATCTCCTTCCTTGCCTGCCAGGCTCCTCTGTGCATGGGATTCTCCAGGCAAGAATACTGGAGTGGGTCACCATGCCCTCCTCCAGGGGATCTTCCTGACTGACCCAGGGATCAAACCCACGCCTCTTACATCTCCTGCATTGGCAGGCAAGTTCTTTACCACTGGGTGTAAGGAGTGCTGAGTAACATCTGTCTCCCTGAGCCCTCTCCTCCAAACACCCAGTTCCCCTCCTTCCCCTCAAACACTATTGCCAGCACCTTCCTCCCACCACACATAATGTATGAAACAGTGGTGGTGAGAATGCAGCTGGTTATATGAGCTTAGACTTTCTCTTGTATTTAAAAAATAAAGGTTGTGAAACCACTTTTGAAAACTGGTTGGCGATATCTTGAAAACTGACCACTGGCATATCCTATAACCAAACAGTTTCTTTTCTAGGTTTCTTTCTGACAGAGATACACACGTCTGCTCACCATGAGACTGTTCAAAAGTGTTCATCACAGCATCAGGTCTAAGAGTCAACCATTGGAAACATCCAACAACTCATGGAAGGCAGAATGGATAAATAAGTTACAAAATATCTCTCTAATGAGCTAGCAAACAGTGTTGAAAATGAACCCATGACTGGGTGTGTCCCAGGAATGTGCTGAGAAAGCCAGATTCACAAGGGGCATATGGAACTCTTGGTGCAAAGATGAAATGCAACAACCATGAATCTACAGTGCTTGGTGTCAGGTTGTGGTGACCAACGCAGGGAGAGAGAGCGGTGATGGGGGTTTCTGAAGTGTTGTCTGTGTCCTCCTGGGCTCAGGATCCTGAATCGCCCCGGGTCTGTCCAGGGCCTGTGGTGCCCCAAGGTAGAAGAGCAACATGAAAATGGGGATGAGGGACAACGTGGCAGAGGGAAGTCATCATGTATGAGAAGCGTGGGGAGCCCCACAGGGACCGAGTGAGCTGGACCATCAGCCCCCCAACCTGGCCTGAGCAGCCTGTTGCTGGAGCCGGGCTGGGAAGGCTAATGTGCTTGCTAAATCAAATTCAGGAATTGAGTCCAAAGCCTTTTACACAGCCTGGGTTGGTTCTCTAGGATCCGAGAGGAGTGAGACCTGCTCTCAGCTCTCA
Organism: Bubalus bubalis; assembly: GCF_019923935.1. Lineage (NCBI taxonomy): Eukaryota > Metazoa > Chordata > Mammalia > Artiodactyla > Bovidae > Bubalus > Bubalus bubalis. Next base: position 38,708,645 of record NC_059158.1, on the reverse strand, counting down.
CGGGGCTCGCAGTTTGGTGGGAGGAAGATGTGGCGTCTGGATGAACAGCTTGAATGTAACACAGTGAGAGCCACCAGGGAGGGAGGTGTGGGCCCGTGCTACAGGAGCCCTGAGGAGGAGGCATCTCTCAGGCTGAGGAGCTGACACAGGAGAAGGAACAGGAGCCCCAGGGCCAGCGGAGGGCCAGCAGAGTCAGAGGATCAGGGTTGGGAAAGCCCAAGAGCTTTGGGCAACTGCATTTTCTCTGGAGCAAAAGTTTATGCAGGGAAGTGAAAGGAAGTGAGGCAAGAAACGGGCAGGACAGGACCCCGAACTGTGACCAGCTTGGTTTATCTCACTTGGGAGTCAAACTTTCCCTTCCTTCCTTCCTTCCTTTCTTTCTCTTTCTCCCTTCCTTCCTGACCCTCTCCCTCCCTCTCTCCCCTCCTCCCTTTGTTTTTTCACTTTTTCTTCTGCCTTTAGAAAACCAATACCTAAAATAACTTAAAATAACCTTCCCTAAAATAGCTTTGAAATATGCAAAAACTGAGAGTGTTAGCTCCATAAAAACAAGAACTTTGCTAATTCCCCATCATTTCCCCAGGGTTCATGGTTGGTACATGACATTAGGTAGATGCCCAAAAAATATGCATTGATGATGTGTTGATCATCTGTGCTGTACCTGTGATATAACATAGGCAAGATGGGGATTGACCGTCTTGAATCATTATAGTTAACCAGCAATCTTGGCAAATGCCACAGCAGGGGACGGGGGCCAAAACACCTTACCTTGGGGTGGGTGGGGAGGAAGGCTTCCTGGAGTGAGCAGTACATGGTAGGAGCTAGTCAGGGCAGGTTTGTTCCAGGCAGAGGAAACAACACTGGAGAGGCCCAGAGGCAAGAGAGCCCTGGCTGGGGTTGGGGGGAGGTGTATGTGCATGGCTTGGGGGCAGGAGTGAGTTTGAAGAGGACAGAGCTATGAGGTAGAGTTGTAAAAGGGGAGCAGGGATGGCTGCAGAGTAGGGATCATACTTGAAGGCCAAATTAAGAACATGTGGCTTTGACAGGGAACTCTGCTCATATCATAATGTCATGTGGCGGCCTGGAAGGGAGGGGAGTTTGGGGGGGAATGGACACAAGTATATGTATGCTGAGTCCCTTCGCTGTTTATCTGAAACTATCACAACATTATTAATTGGCTGCATTACAATATAAAATAAACGGTTAAAAAAAAAAGAATGTGGGGCTTTGTTTTAAGGACAGTGGAGCTCAGGCAGGACAATGCTGTGATAAATTTTGTGGCAAAAGGAACAGATCTGAGAGGGCAGGGAGAGGGGAGCCAGGCAGGTAAGAGACTGTTAACACCAGGTGATGGAGCAGAGGGTGGTCTAGGCGAGGACAGAGGCCACGGGGGCAGGAAACAGCAGGACTCACAGAGTCTTCTGAAGGGAGACTGGACTTCCCTGGCGATCCAGTGGTTAGGACTTAGTCTTCCACTGCAGGGAACACGGGTTTGGTCCCTGGTCAGGGAACTAAGATCCCATAAGCTAGTTGGTATGACCAAATCAATAAAGAAAGGGAGACTGGTCTTGGGGACCAAGGATGGGTGAAGGAGAGAGAAGAGCATAGCATGACTCCCAGGTCTCTGGCCTGGAAAACAGGCTCAATATGGGGAGAGGGACATTATGTAGATGCTACACAAGTGTTATGTAAATGCTACACGGGGCTTGCCTGGTGGCTCAGACTAAAAGCATATGCTTGCAATGCAGGCGACCTGGTTCAATCCCAGGAAGATCCCCTGGAGAAGGGAATGGCAACTCATGTCAGTATTCTGGCCTGGAGAATTCCATGGGCAGAGGAGCCTGGTGGGCTATAGCAACCAATACACACTCAAGAGTTACTTCCACTTATTCAAATGTACTGTTTGCCTGTGGCTCCTCTTCTGTGGTGACTGATAGAAATGACAAGTGGCCTGGCCCCAGGCTCTTCCGGCTCTCAAGGGCTCAGACCTGGTTCTTAGTCTGTGGATATCTTTCAGGCTCCTTTCTCCTCCCTCCACCCTCCAGCTCTTAAGGAAGCAAAAATTTTTCCTTTCTGGCCCTGAGCCCAGCTTTCAGCCAAGGATTGCATGAGTTTCTCTCCAAGTCACCTGCTCCTTACTCATTCCTGCAGGGAAATGCCCCACCTGCCATAGAAGTGAAGTCGCTCAGTCGTGTCCAACTCTTTGCAACTCCATGGACTGTGGCCTACCAGGCTCCTCCCTCCATGGGATTTTCTAGGCAATAGTACTGGAGTGGATTGCCATTTCCTTCTCCAGGGGATCTTCCCAACCCAGGGATTGAACCCCGGTCTCCCGCGTTGTAGACAGATGCTTTACCGTCTGAGCCACCAGGGAAGTCCTGCCATGGGGCCTGGCTTTTGACTCAATTTCCCTTTCTCCCACCCAGGATTTTCTGCTCATCTTTCAGGCCTCTTGCCCAGCAGCCCCTTCCTTCTTCTTGGCTTCCTTCACCTTTCTCCCCAAGCTGCAGCTTCTTTGAAAATCTTCCCCACCCTTCTGGAACCCTTGATTGTGCATCGGTGCCTATACCTCTTGGGTGCTAAGCTGTAGGTACTCTCTGATGCAGGCAGGTGGTCACCCTGATCTTGATACAAGATATCAGGGTACATACTCAGGTTTGTGCAGAGAGATGGGCTAGACTGGAAGGTCTCCAAGGCAGAGTCTGGTCTCATTGAACAGCCCCAAAGCCTGGCACTCAGTAAATATTTGTTGAGAAGAATATAGCAGACATGGAGGTGTGTTTGCAGACCTCCCTCCAAGAAAGGACTTGCTATTTGCTGCCAGGAGTGTGGTGAGCTGACGGGTCCAGTTCTTAGCCTCTCCCTGGTCCCCAGGGCTGGGACTAGGCTGAGGAGAGTGAGGCGCCCAGCACACACAATGTGAGGTGGGGCTGGCTCCCAGGGTCATCCAAACACCTCCTATTATTTTGTGCACCTTGCTCACCTCTCTCTCATCCTGGCACTTGGGGGCCAATGGGGGCTGAACCCAGCGGTGGTCCTAGGGCCCAGTCATCTCTGCCCAGCTCAGGCCTGGCTCCTCCCATGGGCTGGCTATCTTTGCTCAGGAGTTGCACATCAGGCTTGTGGAGAATTGTCAGATCTGCCCAATCCTGTTTCCTTTCACGGCAGTGACTCCCCAGGGACCCTTTCCCATGCCTATCTTCATCTCAGCAGCTGCTTCCTGGTGAACCTGACCTGATGAGCAGGTGCATCCAGATTACAAAGCAAAGCACTGATGCCCCTGGGAGTACTCACGCCCCGTCTTGGACCTAGTGCCTGGCATAAATCACAAGGACTGACTGAACGGTGAGGCGATCCCCAAGGGTCTGAACGCCTGGTGGGAGTCCAGTGACTAGATATGCTGGCCTTGGCACCCCTGTAGGTAGTCATGAAGGTGGCAGAGCTGTTTCCACGGTTTAAATGTTCTCCTGAAATCTATGCTTTTAGAGGAAACAAGGCCACTCAGGTTCACAAAAGGACCCAAACTTTTTGCTTTTGGTGGGAATGATATCAGAGCAGTGTGGCAACATCGGCTTATCTTGGGTAAGCAATAATTCCCATTGGCACCTGTATATAAACATGTTTTTCACTGGGCATAATGGGAGCAGAGGAGAGCAGTGGGAAGGTCAATGGCTTTGGACTGTCACACCAGGTATCCTCAGGCGAATCATCCTACCTCTCTAAGACTCAGTTTCCCCATCAGTAAAGTGGGATCTAGGAATGTCTGGTTATGGGGACTGCGGGGATTGGATCAGATCACAATATAAAGAGCCCGCCACAGTGTTTAGCCCAGCATGGAGTGGCAGCTACTTTTATCATCAACTAATGCCCATCAAAACCTTTTTTTTTCTTCTTTTTACTATTTGGCCGTGCCACTCAGTGTGTGGGATCTTAGTTCCCTGACTCAGGATCAAAACCAGGGCTTCCTGCAGTGGAATTGCAGAGTCTTAACCATTAGACTGCCAGGGGAGTCCTGCCCATCAAAGCCTTTTCAAAGATGGAGTTGATAGGCATGGATGCCACAAGGTGGTGAGTGGCCGAACTGCTTTGCAAGGACCAAGTCAAGACAATGCCAGTGCCAAGTCACTTCAGCCATGTCCAGTTCTCTGCGACCCTATGGACCATAGACTTCTCTGTCCATGGAATTCTCCAGGCAAGAATACTAGAGTGCGTTGCCATGCCCTCCTCCAGGGGATCTTCCCAACTCAGGGATAGAACCCACATCTGCATTGGCAGGCAGGTTCTTTACCACTAGCGCCACGTGGGAAGCCCAAGTCAAGACAGAGACCATTCATTTTGAGAATAAGAGAGCATTCAAACTCTGAGGCCATAGCAAACACGGACCTGAGCTGAGCCAAGCTCCTTGGGAGCCAGGGACAAGCTGGAAGAGTGAAGTGCAGTGGGAATCTTCAAGTTTCCAGCCAAGGGCAGAGCTTGGTGTGGAGTGTGGGAGATGGAATAACCTCTGTATTTACAGGATTAGGGTTTAGTCAATGTCCCAGGGATGCTCATGTACATCAGCCTGAAGGATCAATACATACAAATGACTTGGTAGCTGGATCCGCCAGGAAGATGCACAGATCTACATTTCTGTGGGTGCCCAGGGCTTTTTAGAAAGGAGACTGTTCCCACATGCCAGGGGCTGTGGCCAAAAAATAAACCATAAAGTAAAATAAAAAAGAACGTTGGTGCCTTAAAAAAAAAAAAAAAGAACAACAACAAAAAAATGGAGACTGTTGGCTTTTCCTCCTAGGAGGCAGGAGGTTGCATATAAAGAAGGCCTTTATGTGGTCTGGGGCTCTGTGGAATACTCTACATGTACATATGAAGTAAAGACTGAAAGGATTCTGTAAAGCAATTATCCTTCAATTAAAAAATAAATAATTTTAAAAAAGACTGCAAGGAAATACATAAGTGTCAACCATTGTTTTTTCACTTAGGGAGTGGGATCATGGGTGATTTTAATTTTATTTTTTATACTTTTTAGTTTCTTCTGAATTTGTTCTCCACAGATGGTGATGATGTAGGTAGATGGAGGGTGTAGGTAGTGGAGGGTGGACGTCAACAAGGAGTTTTAAAAAATGTATTATCCTCAGGATCTATTTAACTTGAAGATGAGGTTCTAGACTCAGCATTTTCACGGCATGACCGAGAATCCACTGTCAGCTTACGGTTTATAGCAAACAAGTGAAAGAAATCCACCGAAGCTCTTTACACCCCATTTGGGATGGGAGTAAGGATGGTCCAGGAAGCCTGAATGATCATCTCAGATTCTCATTTATTCTTCCCTTCGACACAAGGAAGGGAAGTGGAAGCGGAGGTCCTGATTGTCCCTAGAGCAGCTCTGCGATGAGTCAGAGGCTCAGATAGGATCTATGGAGAGAGATCTCTACAATCTAATACCAGGCTCAGCTTGTCATTCTGAAGAGGAAGAGCCTGGGCACCAAGCCCTTTGATAATCTGACAAAGTGTGTGTTTGGCATTCTCACTCTCTTTCCTGAGTTATCTCTTTACTTCTAGACATACTTTCTTGTCCCTCCCTGTCTAGGCTCTTTAAAACTCTCCTGGACCCAAGCCTTACACATTCCCAAGTTGTCCCTTTTCATTCCCAACCTCCCTCTCCACTTTTACATTTCCTTCACTGTCCTATTCTTTGCTCTCTCTTTGCAAAGTGTGCTGACCACTAATTTTTACTAGAGTGTAAAAGACTCCTACTCTGTACTAACTGTTCGTAAAACAAGCTTCTAAGAAAAGCAATTTTACAATGGAATTCACTCTCTGGAGAAGTAGTATGTTGTTGTTGTACAGTCTCTAAGTTGTGTCCGACTTTGCAACCCCACAGACTGCAGCATGCCAGGCTCCTCTGTCCTCCACTATCTCCTGGAGTTTACTCAAATCATGCCCATTGAGTTGGTGATGCTATCTAACTATCTCATCCTCTGCTGCCCCCTTCTCTTTTTGCCTTCGGACTTTCCCAGCATCAGAGTCTTTTCCAATGAGTTGACTCTTCGCATCATGGCCATAGTATTGAAGCTTCAGCTTCAGCTTCAGTCCTTCCAATGAATATACAGGTTTGATTTCCTTTAGGATTTACTGGTTTGATATCCTTTTGGTCCAAGAGACTTTCAAGAGTCATCTCCAGAACCATGATTCAAAAGCATCAATTCTTCAGTGCTCAGACTTCTTTATGGTCCAACTCTCACATCTGTACATGACTACTGGGAAAACCACAGCTTTGACTATACAGAAGTTTGTCAGCAAAGTGGTGTCTCTGTTTTTTAATATGCTATCTAGGTTTGTCATTGGAAAGGAAGCTTTCCTTCCAAGGAGCAAGTGTCTTTTAACTTCATGGCTGCAATCACTGTCCACAGTGATTTTTGGAGCCCAAAAAGATAAATCTGTCACTGCTTCTAACTTTTCCCCCTTCTAGTTGCCATGAAGTCATGTGACCGGATACCACGATCTTAGTTTTTTGAATGTTGAGTTTCAAGCCAGCTTTTTCATGCTCTTCTTTCACTCTCATCAAGAGGCTGTTTAGTTCCTATTCACTTTCTGAGTGATATCAGAGTGATATCATCTACATATCTGAGGTTGTTGCTATTTCTTCCTGCAATCTTGATTCCAGCTTGTGCTTCATCCAGTCCAACATTTCACATGATGTACTCTGCATAGAAATTAAATAAGCAAGGTAACAATATACAGCCTTGTCATACTCCTTTCCAAAATTTGAACCGGCCTGTTGTTCCATGTCTGGTTCTAACAGTTGCTTCTTGAGCTGCATACAGGTTTCTCAGGAGACAGGTAAGGTAGTCTGGTACTCCCATCTCTTTAAGAATTTCCCACAATTTGTTGTGGCTTTAGAATAGTCAGTGAAGCAGAAGTCAGTGTAGAAGACCCAAAACCTAATTCTAGAATCAGAAGATCTGGATTCAAGTCTTGTGTTGGCCTTTAAATTATTAGCTCACCATGAGCAAGTCATGCCCTCCTGGAGCCTGTTTCCTCACTTGTCATAACAGGACCTCGAAACTGTCTTTTTAAAAATCAGGTCACAAGATACTTTCCCCCTCCATTGTCTTGTTTTATTTTCACACTAATCCTGTGGTTATTCCCCATCCATTATATCTTTTGATTGTCACACTAATCCTATCTGGGCAGGAAGCCCTATTTTCTGATTTGCCTTTCAAAGTTGAGTTCAGATAAGCCCATCCCCAGAAAACCCTTCTCCCCACCCCCGCCCCCAGGCTAATCATTCCATGGAGATGGGAGTGGGGGGCTGGGCAGCCTCTGAGTCTGGCATTGGTTCCTGTCGCTCCACTCAATCCCCTACCTGCACCAAGGGCAGTGATCCCTCATTGTCCTTTTGGTTCCTTAGGGCTTTGCACACAGTCTCTAGTGACTGTTCTAGAAAATTGAATGACACCAAGTCATCATTCACGGGGGAGATTGAAACTGAGCAGGGCCCTGTGGGGATCCCAGATGTGGATGTCTTTCTTTCCCCCGTATCTTGTAGGCAAGACTCCAGCCTCCGTCATGACCTTCCCTGCGTTCCAAAGGGTGGATTCCAACAGCTGCTAATCAAGGGTGGGGCAGCCAAGAAAACACCTGCTGTTGTTCAGTTATGCCTGACTCTTTGGGACGCCATGCACTGAAGCACACCAGGCTTCCTGTCCTTCACTATCTCCCTGAGTTTGCTCAAACTCATGTCCATTGAGTCGATGATGCTATCCAACCATCCATCCTCTGCTGCCCCCCTCTCCTTCTCACTTCAGTTCAGTCACTCAGTCATGTCTGACTCTTTGTGACCCCATGGACTGCAGCACACCAGGCTTCTCTGTCCATTACCAACTCCTGGAGTTTACTCAGACTCATGTCCATAGAGTTGGTGGTGCCATCCAACCATATATTTGATCTCAAGATGGTGGGGTAGAAGGATGTATGGTCCTCTTCTCCTTCGAGAACTCCAAAATTACAACTCACTGCTGAACAACCATTGACAGGAGAATGTTGGATCCCACCAAAAAAAGATACCCAAGTTCAAGGGCAAAGGAGAAGTCCTAGAAAGATGGTAGGAGGGGCAAAATCGTGTTTAGAATCAAACCCCATACCTGCCAGAGATGCTCGAAGGGTTCAAACAAAATCTTGTGCACACCAGGCCCCAGAGACCCCACAGAGACTGAGCCAAAACTGTGTTTGAGTGTCTCCTGAGGAAGTACGGGTCAGCAGTGGCCTGCTGCAGGGGCAGGGGCTCTGGGTTCAGGAGACTTGGTCACACAGCCTGTGGCGTAAGCCCTCTTGGAGGAGGTCACCATTAACCTCACCATAGAGCTGCCGAGCAGACGACCCACAAACTGCAGAACAATTATACCACAGAAATTCTCACACTGTGAAGAAAGTCCTAGGACTTTACAACAGATTTCCCAACCTAGGGATCTGGCAAAGGGACTAAGAACTCCCAGGGAATTTGACTTTGGAGGCCAGTGGGATCTGATTACAGAACTTACACAGAACAGGGGAAACAGACTCCAGAGGGCACAAACAAAACCTTGTGTGCACCGGAATCCAGGAGAAAGGAGCAATGACCCCCACAAGAGACTGACCCAGACTTGCCTGTGAGTGTTCAGGAGTCTCTGGCAGAGGCATGGGTTAGTGATGGCCTGCTACAGAGTCGGGGGCACTGAGTGTGACAATGTATGCATGGGACCTTTTGAAGGAGGTCACCATTATCTTCTTCTACCTTCAATCGTTCCCAGCATTAGGGTCTTTTCCGTGAGCTGACTCTTCGCATCAGGTGCTCTAAGTATTGGACCTTCAGCTTCAGCAGCAGTCCTTCCAATGAATATTCAGGGTTGATTTCCTTTAGGATTGACTAATTTGATCTCCTTGCAGTCCAAGGGACTCTCAAGAGTCTTCTCTAGCACCACAATTGGAAAGCATCAGTTCTTCAGTGATCAAGCCTTCTTTATGGTCCACCTCTCACATCTGTTCATTACTACTAACCACCTGAGGCAAGATTAAAGGGACCAGAGAAACTCATCAAGATTAGGAGACTGGACCACCTGAGACTAAGGACTGCAAACACTGCTTACACCTTAATCTTGTCAGAGACCTCACGTTTGACTCACTGTTATAAAAGTGAAAATGTTAGTCGTTCAGTCGTGTCTAACTCTTTGGGACCCCATGGGCTGTAGCCCACCAGACTTCTCTGTCCATGGAATTCTCTAGGCAAGAACACTGGAGTGGGTAGCCATTCCCATCTCCAGAAGATTTTCCCAACCCTGGGATCAAACCCAGGTCTCCTGCATTGCAAGTGGATTCTTTACCATCTGAGCCACCAGGGAAGCCCATTCTTATGAAAACCCTCACCAGATCCTTTGGGGTCGAGACACAGCTTTTTGAAGCTTGGTGTGTGTCCCTTCACCTGGCAAAACAATAAAGCTATCCTTTTCTACTTCCCCCGAAACTCTGCCTCCAGGATTTGATTTGGCACCAGTGTACAGAGAAGCCAAGCTTCTGGTAACAAGAATGCCCTCTGAATTCTGTTTTCCACAATATTCATTAGCAACTACCGCCTCCCCCTACCATGACCCTCTCTAGAAACTCAGTAGGTGGGCGGTGGGCAGGGTCTAATGACTGCACCAGGCAGGAAAGATCTAAGGGCAGAGCCCTGGGCCCCTTCTATAGAGGCTGCCACCCTCAGGGCACCAGTCCTACAAATACAGTTGGTTCAAACACCAAAGAATTGTGAAATTACCTGTACTGCCCTGGGCCAAATATCACCTTACAAGTATCAAAATGATATTGCAAATATCATCTGACAAGTGCCTGACCCAGGGCTGGTACTTCACTGATCTCCAAGGCTTGTTCCTGCTTCCACCTTCTTAGCAGGTGGAGGTGGTCAAAGGGGACAGTGCAAATTGGTTTCCAGTACACACAGCATACACCTCTCTGATGGCAAGGCAGAGGGCCCGCCCCCACCCCCGCCACCCGCCCCCACCCCCGCCACCCCCCACACACACTTCCCCAGCACTGGCAGCCACTTGGTAATTTATCCACAGAGTTTATTTCCTTCTCTCAGGGTTCTGGGTGCCCTTCTCCTAGGGAGAAGTTTGAGAGGTTTGCAAGGGTGCTGCAGAAGCTGGGTCACTGGCAGCATGCTGATAAAAAGCAAGAATTTGAGGCTTCCCTGGTGGCTCAGTGGTAAAGAATCTGCCTGCCAATGCAGGACACAAGCGTTCGATCCCTGATCAGGGAAGATCCCAAACGTTGTGTAACAACTAAAGAAAAAAGTCACTCAGTCATGTCTGAGTCTTTGCAACCCCATGGACTGTATAGTCCATGGAATTCTCCAGGCCTGAATACTGGAGTTGGTAGCCTTTCCCTTCTCCAGGGGATCTTCCCCACCCAGGGATCGAACCCTGGTCTCCCACATTGCAGGCAGATTTTTTACCAGTTGAACCACAAGGGAAGCCCTATAATTGATGCTACTATATGTTATATATGAAAGTTGTTAAGAGTAAATGCTAAGTGTAACAACTAAGCCTGGGCACAGCAACTATTGAGCTTGTGCTCTGGAGCCTAGGAGCTGAGACTACTGAGCCCACGTGCCCCAAATACTGAAGCCTGTGCGCCCTAGAGCCTGTGCTCTAAAACAAAAGAAGCCACTGCAAAGACAAGCCTGAGCACTGCAACCAGAGAAAAGCCCTGGCAACGATGAAGACCCCGCACAGCCAAAAATAAATCAATAGAATAAATAAAATTATTTTTTTTTTAAAGAAAGAATTTGGAACTGGCATTCCCAGCTCAACCACTTACCAGCTAGCTATGCCACCTGGACATGTAACTATGTCTCTTGTAACCCCAGTGCTCTCATCCTATAAAGTAGAGGTAATAACATAATAAGATTGCTACCTCATTGAGTTTTTAAAAAATATGTATTAATTTATTTGCCTGGGCCGGGTCTTAGCTGTGGCATGTGGGATCTTCAATCTTCATGGCAACACGTAGGATCTAGTTTCCTGACCAGGGATCAAACCCAGGCCCCCTGCACTGGGAGTGTGGAGTCTCAGCCACTGGACCACCAGGGGAGTCCCCTCACTGAATTGCTAAAGAGACTTAGGTGAGGAAATATATGTCACAGGATGGGCAGAGTAAATTAGACTAGTAATTTTTTTTCTTCTTCCAGATTTATTGAGAACTTCTTCCTGGTATAATTGACATACACAACAGCATCGTTTAAGTTTAAGGTGTACTTATCGCAGTGTTTAATGAACATCCACCTCATACAGATACAAGATTAAAGAAATAGAAAACAATTTTTTATTTTGATGAAAACTCTTATGATTTTCTCTCTTAACAACTTTCATACATAACATATAGAAGCGTCAATTATAGGGCTTCCCTGGTGGCTCAGATGGTAAAGAATCTGTCTGCAACTTAGGAGACCCAGGTTTGATCCCTGGGTCGGAAAGATCCCCTGGAGATGGGAATAGCTACCCACTCCAGTATTCTTGCCTGGAGAATTCCATGCAAAGATAGAGGAGCCTGCTACTGCTAAGTCACTTCAGTCGTGTCCAACTCTGTGCGACCCCATAGACAGCAGCCCACCAGGCTCCCCTGTCCCTGGGATTCTCCAGGCAAGAACACTGGAGTGGGCTGCCATTTCCTTCTCCAAAGCATGAAAGTGAAAAGTGAAAGGGAAGTCGGTCAGTCGTGTCCGACTCTTAGCAGACCCCATGGACTGCAGCCTTCCAGGCTCCTCCGTCCATGGGATTTGCCAGGCAAGAGTACTAATGGGCTACAATCCATGGGGTTGCAAAGAGCTGGACATGACTGAGTGACTACTCCTATTCCTACTAGTGTTAAGTGTATTCATCATGTTGTACATTACGTACATGTACTTATTTATCTTATAACTGGAAGCCTGTAAATTTTGACTGCCCTCAGCCAACTTCTCCTCCCTTCACTGAATCTCATTTTCTATGAGGTTTTTTTTGGCTGTGCCACGGGCTTGCAGGATCTTAGTTCTCAAACCCATGCCCCCTGCAGTGAAAGCATGGAGTCCTGACCTCTGGACCTCCAGAGAATTCTATGAGCTTATTTTGAAATATAATTAACCTGCATCACTATGTTAACTCCAATATTACTTCAATATTAGAATAGCAATTTTTATGATCATCTCCACTGTTGCCTTTGGGGGTCAGGAGGAAAAACCGGGCAGGGGTCTTTTAGAGCAGCCTACACCAGGACCCCCAGCCTAGAGTGAGTCCAAAGGCTGCCTTGGCAGGTGAGGAGCACTCAGGCAGCCCTGCCCTTGCTGCTGGCTGGGGCTGGAATGTCCTGGGTGCTTGCATAAAATTTGGGATGGGGACCAAGTGGCTTGGTGTGTACAAAGTAAATCATTCTCTGGGCCTCAGAAACTGTAAGCCTTGGCCAGGCTTTCTAGGTGATGAAATGAACCAACCCTGGGTGGAGCCTGTCAGCCACTGCCATGGATACACCGCCCTACCCACCGGAGTGAGAACGGAACAGTGTGTCTTCCTCTGGGTGTCAGCCTGGCCCAGAGCCCCGGGACCAGGACAAGACTGGAAAGTCAGGCAGAGGGAGAGAGACAGTGGATCCTGGTGCCCTTCCCCTTGCAGGACCTCAGTTTCAGGAAATTTCCAAGGTCCCATCAGTTGAGGGAGATGTCTCCCTCCTCCCTTCCCAAGGAAAGGCAGGGGGGCTGGGCACTCTCTGAACTCTTACTCTGCCATGAAAACAGTCTGAGTCTTAGTTTCTGTCATTCGTTCATTTGTTCATGTTTTCCTAAGGACTGAGCCCATCCTGCTGCAGTTAAAACATCTATTCTCAAGGCTTGAGGATCTAAGATAAGAAGAAAAGGGGGACTTTCCTGGCAGTCCAGAGGTGAAGACTTCATCTCCAATGCAACGTGTGCAGCTTCAATCCCTGGTCAGGGAGCTAAGAACCCACATGCCTCATGGCCAAAAGATCAAAATGTAAAACAGAGGGGATATTGTAACAGATTCAATAAAGACTTCAAAAATGGTCTACAGCAAAAAAAAAAAAAAAAAAAAAAAAAGAGATTAAAAAAAAAAAGAAAGAAAAGATGCAAACTTCCACCTACCCCATATTAGCCAGGTGACAGACAGCAAGGGTACCCAGACAGAATGTGTTGTGGGAGGTCTGAGGGCCTAGGAGGGGCTGAAGGAGAGCAGGATGTGGCACCCCGAGGGGAAGGGGCGAATATTCCAGCTGAGGGGACTTGATGTGTGTCTGATATGGCAGAAGTCAGAAACCCTGGGCTGCAAGTGACCTCTTCTCCTAGACCCCCTAGACTGCCCCTGCTTGTGTACTTGGCCCTGCCCTGACCCAGGGCTCAGCCCTGCTGTGGGGGCTCCCCAGGGGCTGGCTGTCCTCCTCTCAGCCCCTCAGTTGGCCTCGTTGGTAGCTTCAGGGGCTGCTGGGGACCAGCTGAGAGCAGGCCCAGCGTGGAGGAGGCGGGAGCTGCAGGAGCTGAGCCCCCGGCAGCCTCTCTCATCACTCTCCCTTTCGGGTTTCATTCCGGGTTCACTTAGCAGTGATTTTCCTACCGCTGAGTCACCCCGGGAAGAGCAATAAACAAGGGTGATTAAACGTGTTATAGTTTCTGGGATTTCCCAATTCTGTTTATAGGAATTGAGAGGCATGCCACAGACATACCTGTGGTGAGGTGGGCAAGGGCCTCCAGGCCCTAAGGAGATACCCCTCTTGGACTGGGGGTCTCCAAGGGCACAGTCAGGGTCTCCCTGTCAGATCCTGGCTTCCTGGAGACAAGGCTCTATCTCCCTTCAGACTGGGGGCTCCCTGAGGCCGTATCTCCCCCTTCCATCAGGGTCTTCCCGAGAGGAGCGTCCAGCTCTCATTTTCTGTACCAATCCCCTGTAGCCGTGGGTCACTGGGTGCCCCCTCAGAGGTATAGTTGGACCCACTGTTTGGAACAGACTAGGTATTTGGTGTCCTCTCCCGGGATTCTTCTCACATCAGAGGAAAATGCCCAGACATGAAATCTCTCATCTCTCTCCTGAGTTCCTTCCTCCTCTCTCCTTTCCCTTCTCCCACTCAGACCACAACATTTCCACCCCCATCCTGCCCTTTGGTCCCCTGTTCCATTCGAGAGCTACTCTGCTATTCATTGACCAGAGAGCAAAGGTGGCAGACTTGGGCAGTGTGGTGAAACCAGAGTCCAGGCTGACGGGGTGAGGTCTGGGTGCCTGCCTCTCACCCCTCCTGCTGACGGCTGAGTGAAGGCACTCTGGGTGCCTCTGGCTCCGTCCTCAGTAGGAGCCTCGGGTCAGAGAGAAATGGCTGGTGCCACATCCATAGTGGGAATGGCTTGCTGGTCACCGGCTGGCCCCAGGAGACGAATGTCAGCCAGCATTTCCACCATCCCTGTTGTTGGCCCTGGCAGCAGCTCACCCGGATGACCCCAGCGGCTACTGGTGGCAGAGCCTGTCCTTGGGGTCGTGGGTGTTAGACAACGTTGATTCTTCTCAAACTTTCCTGCCAAAATGACACCCCAAAGGGCCAGATCTCCTCCTCCTCCCCAGGGCTTTGGCTCAAAATAGCCCCCTCAATGCCTTGGTAGGATCTCAAGTCTTGTATCTAAAACCCACAGGTAAATGTTACATTCTATTCCATCACAGCTGTCTTTAATACAAAATGTCCGTTATCTTCCTCATGTTCTTTGAAGTCAAATGGATGTTGCAGGAGAATTGGGGGCCCATTTATCCTTTGGCTTTGCAGCCCTGGGCCCCTTGAGGACAGCGGTGGGAGCCCAGAGCAAGTGGCGCAGGGGCCCAGGCAGCCTCAGACTTAGTCCCAGTGCAGACTTACCACCCAGCCTCAGCTGTGCAAGAAGCTGCTCCGTCCTTCCTGCCTTCCACTACCCAGGTGTCACAGTTGGAGGTCAGGGGTCTCTCGGCCCCCTGAGGGTGCAGGCAGGGTGGGGGAAGGGTCAGGGAGCTGCTGCCCTGGATGCAGGGCACTGCGGTTCCTCCTCCTGGAGAGCTGCTTGGCTCTGCTCCCTGAAGAGGCTGAAGAAGGATCACACACTTGGACTAAGGATGTTGATGAATCCATGGACAGTGGTGGTGTCTACCATGTCTGGTCCCAGGAGGCCTTGTCACGCCCCTGGGCCTGGCCACTTGATAGGAATGCACATGGAACATGGCAGCTCCTGGCAGATGCTATGGGGGTGCTGCCTGCCAGAACCTGGGCAAACCCCTAGGAGGAGGAACTATGACAGCCAGGGAGCTGCTGTTTCCTGCTCCCCTATGTCCAGGGGGGTCTTCCCGACCCAGGGATTGAACCCACGTCTCTTAACATCTCCTGCATTGGCAGGTGGGCTCTTTACCATTCGCACCACCTGGGAAGGCCCCCAGAGCCCGTGCTCCACAACAAAAGAGCCATGGGACAAGAAGCCCATGCATCACGACTAGAGAGTAGCCTCCACTCACCAGAACTGGAGAAAGCCCATGCACAGCACTGAAGATCCAGAGCAGACAAATATAAATAAATTAAAAAAAATTTTAATTCATTTCACTTTTTTGAGATATAATGAACCTACAACACTGGGTAGTAAGTTTGAGGTTTACAGCACAATGACTTACATATATTGTGAAATGATTACCAAGATAAGTTAACATCCATCATCTTACATAGCTACTCCCTGCCCCTCCAAAAAAAGAAAAAAAGTGTTTTTCTTTGTGATGAGAAATCTTAGGATCTACTCATACCACTTAATAACAAAGAGACAAATAACCCAATTGAAAAATTGGCAAAGGGCCCAAATAGATATTTTTCTAGGTAGGCCAAGAGGTACATGAAAAGATGGTCAACATTACTTGTCATTCCAGTTCAGTCGCTCAGTCGTGTCCGACTCTCTGTGACCCCATGAATTGCAGCACGCCAGGCCTCCCTGTCCATCACCAACTCCTGGAGTCCACTCAAACTCACGTCTGTTGAGTCAGTGATGCCATCCAGCCATCTCATCCTTTGTCGTCGCCTTCTCCTCCTGCCCCCAATCCCTCCCAGCATCAGAGTCTTTTCCAATGAGTCAACTCTTCGCATGAGGCGACCAAAGTATTGGAGTTTCAGCTTTAGCATCATTCCTTCCAAAGAACACCCAGGACTGATCTTCTTTAGAATGGACTGGTTGGATCTCCTTGCAGTCCAACGGACTTTGTCATTAGGGAAACGTAAGTAAAAACAAGAATGAGATATCACCTCACACCCATTAGGATGACTACTGTCTAAACCCCAGGAAAAAACAGAGTTGATGAGGATGTGGAGAAATTGGAACCCTTGTGCCCTGTTGATGGGAATATTAAATGATGCAGTCATTGTGAAAAACTGTGATGGTCCCTTTAAAAATTAAAAATAGAATTTCCATGTGATCTAGCAATTCCACTTCTGGATACATACCCCAAATAATTGAAAGCAAGGTCTCAAAGAGATGTTTGTACACCCATGTTCATAACAGCATTACTCACAATAGCTAAAATGTGGAAGTGACCCAAGTGTCCCTTGAAGGATGACTGGATAAACAACATGTAGTAAATACATACCATGGAATATCTTTCAGCTTTCAGAAGAAAGGAAATTCTGCAATATTGCTACTATATGGATGAAACTTGAGGACATTATGCTAACTGAAATAAGCCAGTCACAAAAAGACAAATACTGTATAATTTCACAGCTGCTGCTAAGTCACTTCAATCGTGTCCGACTCTATGCGACCCCATAGGCAGCAGCCCACCAGGCTCCCCCATCCCTGGGATTTTCCAGGCAAGAACACTGGAGTGGGTTGCCATTTCCTTCTCCAATGCATGAAAGCGAAAAGTGAAAGTGAAGTCGCTCAGTCGTGTCCAACCCTGTGCGACCCCATAGACGGTAGCCCACCAGGCTCTCCCGTCCCTGGGATTCTCCAGGCAAGAATACTGGAGTGGCTTGCCATTTCCTTCTCCAATGCATGAAAGTAAAAAGTCTAATTTCACTAGAATAGTCCAATCATGGAGATAGAAAGTAGGAGGGTGGTTGCCAGGGGCTACGGGGGAGGAGAGGGTAGAGAGTCCTTGTTTCACGGATATACAGTTTCAGGTTTACAGATGGTCATGGAGTGGCAGACCTGACTCTGGTTAAAGGCTTCAGTCCCACCAGCTCTACTATTGCAACTCCATTATCTCCCTCTGGAATGCCCATATTAACCAGACTCTCGAGGTCCCAGCAGGCTAAGTCCTGAGGCTAAAGCATTGCCTGGGAGAGAACTGTAGCCTTTAGTCTGATCTGCCCATAAATCTCATGGCCACAGGCCACTGCTGTGAACTGGTGCAACACATTCCTCTTCCTGAAAATCTCTAAGAATTTACACAAATTGATCCACCTGTTCCCCTAAACCCAGAACAATGGATGCCCAACTGTTCTACTTTTGAGTAACTAAGTGTTCTCCAGAACTAACCCTTTGTCTCACAGAGAAGGTCAGTTGTCCTCCATTTCAGAAAAGAAGGAAGGAAGGAAAGAATAAAAGAAGGAAAAAAATAAAGACAGACAGACCATCCTGCTACATCTGAAAGATGCAGCCAGGTGGGCATCCAGGAGAAAGTGCAGGGACACAAATGCCGAGTCTCTGAGATGGGCAAGTCAGATAAGACTGGACAGTGTAGCTGGCGCCGTGGAAAAAGTCTGGGTCCCTTCAAAATTTATATTGAAGAGGGGTTGAAATCTGAATCCCCAAAGTGATGGGCTTAGGTGGTAAGGGTTTTGGGAGGTGCATAGTCATGAGGGTAGAGCCCATCTGAATGGGATTAGTGCCCTTATCAGGGAGAATGCTCCCTCTCCCCTTCCACCCTATGAGGACACAGAAGGTGGCTAGATAGGAACCAGGAAGTGGGCACCCGCCAGACACTAACAGCTGATCTCAGACTTCCTAGCCTTCAGAATTGTGAGAAATGAATTTCTGTCATTTATAAGTCACCCAGTCCATGGCATTTTAAAAAAAAATATATATAGCTGCCAGAGACACCTGGACTTAATAACATGGACATCTGTCCTCACAGAGAGACACTCTGGGGTCTGATTCTTCACTGGAGTTGCGGGGAAGGATGTGGCCAAGTGAGGAAGCTCAGTCAGGGTGTGTCTTTGGAGGTAGTGTGGGGTGGTGTGAACACCAGGGTCTTGAAGTCAGGCTGAAGGCTGGTTTGAACCCTAGCCCCAGCGCTACCACCTCACAAAATGAATGAATACATCAACACATAGTAAGCGGTGAGGAAGCTGTAGTGTCATTTCTTTCCCCATTTTCTTTTCTAAAAATATTTATTTAAGCTGAGTCAGGTCTTAGTTGTGGCACACAAGATCTTCATTGCATCATGTGGGATCTCTTTCTCTTCCTTGTGTGGGCTCTCTAGCTGCAGCCCATGGGCTTAGTTGCCCTGCAGTATATGGGATCTTAGTTCTTTGATCAGGGGTTGAACCTGTCTCCTGCATTGCAAGGCAGATTCTTAACCACTGGACCACCAGGAAAGTCCCTCCCCATTTTCTACTAAGAGTGCCCATGGGCAGTTCATGGTCTCTGAGCTTGGTTATTGTTTCTGAAATGAAATGCCTGTCTCTGTGTGTGTCTCTTCTTCCTCCAGCAGGTTAGTACAGAAATGTTCTCATGGAAAACATGAGGAAGAGAGAGAGAGAGAGAACAAGTCAACTCATAAGCACTTTTGAGCTTTAGTTGGTGGAAAATTCTAAAGGAGGTGGGAATACCAGACCACCTGACCTGCCTCTTGAGAAACCTGTATTCAGGACAGGAAGAAACAGTTAGAACTGGACTGAACAACGTGGAACAACAGACTGGTTCCAAATAGGAAAAGGAGTACATCAAGGCTGTATATTGTCACCCTGCTTATTTAACTTATATACAGAGTACGTCATGAGAAATGCTGGGCTGGAGGAAGCACAAGCTGGAATCAAGATTGCTGGGAGAAATATCAATAACCTCAGATATGCAGATGACACCACCCTTAGGGCAGAAAGCGAAGAAGAGCTAAAGAGCCTCGTGATGAAGTGAAAGAGGAGAGTGAAAAAGTTGGCTTAAAGGTCAACATTTACAAAACTAAGATCACGGCATCTGGTCTCATCATTTCATGGCAAATAGATGTGGAAGCAGTAGAAACAGTGGCTGACTTTATTTTTTTGGGCTCCAAAATCACTGCAGATGGTGAGTGCAGCCATGAAATTAAAAGATGCTTACTCCTTGGAAGGAAAGTTATGACTAACCTAGACAGCGTATTCAAAAGCAGAGACTACTTTGTCCACAAAGGTCCGTCTGGTCAAGGCTATGGTTTTTCCAGTGGTCATGTATGGATGCGTGAGTTGGACTATAAAGAAAGCTGAGCGCTGAAGAATTGATGCTTTTGAACTGTGGTGTTGGAGAAGACTCTTGAGAGTCCCTTGGACTGCAAGGAGATCCAACCAGTCCATCCTAAAGCAGATCAATCCTGGGTGTTCATCGGAAGGACTGATGTTGAAGCTGAAACTCCAATTCTTTGGCCACCTGATGCGAAGAGCTGACTCATTTGAAAAGACCCTGATGCTGGGAAAGATTGAGGGCAGGAGGAGAAGGGGACGACAGAGGATGAGATGGTTGGATGGCATCACCGACTTAATGGACATGGGTTTGGGTAGACTCCGGCAGTTGGTGATGGACAAGGAGGCCTGGCGTGCTGTGATTCATGGGGTCAGAAAGAGTCAGACACGACTGAGTGACTGAACTGAAGTGAACTGGTATCTCATTCGCTAACATTCCATTGGCCAAAGAAAGTCAGATGACCAAACTTGTATAGTCGTAAGTTATGGACAAAGGGATGCAGAAAGTGGCAAAGAAGAAAAAGAGTTGATTTTGGCTCTTAGGAATGTGGGAGGCATTGATTCAAGTAGCAACTAAAATGTACTCTGAGGGAAATAGACATGGCAGGGGTTTATAAAGGTCATACACAAAGGCATTCCAGAGAAGTTATATACGTTATCTTTGCAGAACTAAGGGTTGATGCCTACAGGCATCTGGTCACTTGTGGGTAGCAGATTCATTGCTGAACTGCGTTCTCTAGGCAGTAAAGAAGACAAGTTCCAGGTGGTCTCAGGATCATTGGGTTGAAAGTTTATTTTTCATTCAAGAGTGAACAGGTGTAAGTTCTACTTTCTTAATGGTGCCCTGGCTTCATTTTAGACCCTGTAAAGGAATTTTCTGGCAGTCCAGGGTTAGGCTTTCATTGCCAAGGCTGTGGGTTCAGTCCCTGGTTGGGCAACTAAAGAAAAAGAAAAAAACAAAGCCTGTGACATAAGTAACTCCATTATGCTGTTCATGGTCCATAGAAGTCACTGTAAAGTCTCATGACATGGAGGGAATGAAGAGTTTGGAGTATTTTCTAGGTTGTACAGCAAGCAACACAGGGCCAGGGGTACACAGCTAAAAGCTCTGTAAAACATTAGAACTTCTCAGAGTTCCCCCTTCCCTCCCATTTCACCAACCATGTGATGACTGATAGCCGGGGGACTCTGAGCTAGGGGGTTTCCCAGGTGGCCCAATGGTAAAGAATCTACCTGCCAATGCCGGAGATCCACGAGACACAGCTTTGATCCTTGGGTCTGGCAGATCCCCTGGAGGAGAAAATGGCAACCCACTCTGGTATTTTTGCCTGGAGAATTTTATGAACAGAGGAGCCTGGAGGGCTGCAATCCGAAGGGTCACAAAGAGTCAGACATGATGGAGCAACTGAGCATGACACACGGCAAGAGCTAGGGAGCATTCTCAGTTAGCCAGGAAGAACACTATCAGTTAAGAGCAGGTTCAGCTTGCCAGTTACAGAAATCCCAAGTAACAGTGTGCTAAATGAGGTGGATACTTCTCTCATGTAAAAAAAATCCAGCGGGAAGCAGATCAAGGCTGGTATGGCAGCACCTCAATTGATAGGAACGCATGACCTTGTGAAATGAAATATCTCCTACCATGTCAATAAACAAGAAATGTCACAACCATCAGCTATTCCTGGCCTCCAAATGTGAATGAGGGCTCCCAAAATGGGACAGAGCATTTACAGTCCAGCAAGAAGCCGCCATCTGCCACATGAACCACACCTTAAGGTGAACAAGCAAACAAGATCTGGCCCCAGCGAGCTGAGGTGCATATGAAATTAACGAATTCAGCGAGCCCAGAGACTTGCATCTTCCCATACACAGAATGCTAAATTCCTTAACTTGATATCTGATTTCTCGTACCTCACAATAATCTTTGGTGTTCAGACTGCCTGCTCCCTTTGTTGCAAACTTATATATAGTCTGACTCCCCCCTCCTGCCCCCTTGGAGCAGTTTTCTCAGAGCTACTGAGAAGCTGTCTCCTGGGCTTGGGGTCTTAAACATTCTCACTAAATAAAATAACTCTTTTATTAAAATAAAATTAAAAAATAAAATATTTTTTTTTAAATAAAATAAAATTTTAAAACAAAATAAAATATTTTCAGGTTGTGATTATATTTTTTAGTCAACATCTTCCTATAAAGTGGATTTCCTACCTTAATGCAGCTTTTTTACCTCACAGTCCAAGAGGGCTGTTGGAAGTGCTACCTTCCAAAACAGAAAGGAGGAGCTGAAAAAGGGAATACTCCCCTTTTTCAAGACAGTTCTACACACAACTTCTGACTCTATCCTGTTGCAAACACAGAAGCCATTCTCCCCTCCTTACATAGTAATAGCATTTTTGATGGATCCTTAAGGGGCTTCCCTGAAGACAACATTTCCCAGCCTCCCACGCAGGTAGATGTGCGCATGTGACTAACTTCTGGCCAATTGACTGTGAGTAGAAATGATACACCAACTAGCTGTCACCTTAAAGGGAAGAAGTTTGATCTCCCTTTCCCTTTTCTCCCCTTTCCACTGACTGGGATGTGGATGTGATGGCAGGAGTCATCCTATATGATGAGATGAAGGTCTTCTATTGAGAATGATAAAATAATAAGATGGAAGGGCCATAGACCACCTCTCGCTTTAGTTGCTAAGTCGTGTCCAACTCTTGCAACCCCATGAACTGTAGCCTGCCAGGCTCCTCTGTCCAGGGGATTCTCCAGGCAAGAATACTGGAGTTGGGGAGTGGGTTGCCATTTCCTTCTCCAGGGGCTAGCAGTATAGTTAATTCTCAATTCTCTAGCCCATAGACCATATACCAGGTATTTATATGAGAAATAAATACATTCCTCCATTATTTACCACTATTTTTACCATATATCTACCATTATTCCTCCATTATTCACCACTATTTTGCATCTCTTGTTTCAGTAGCAAACCAATATCCCTTTAATGTCCATTAGACACGCTTATCACAAAGCCACTCTGTTTCAAGGGAGCCTGGAAAATGTGGTTTTTATTCTGGGCAGCCCTGTGCTTGGTTAATGACTGGAGGTGCATCCTTGAGGAAGAGAAGATCCTGGAGGCAACTCAGCCATCCCACCCACTGGAGGAATAATAATAGTCAACACCACAGTCTACTTAGTGGGGCAGATGCTGTGCCGGTGGCTTTGCCTCCAAGTCCTTATGGAACCTCACAGTCATCCTGAGACTAGGCATTAGAGTCCCAGTTTTAGAAGTGGAAGGACCGAAGCCCAAGAAGTTGGAACCTGGCCAAGGTCACACAGGCCCTAGGCGTGGAACTAGGATTCAGACACATGTCTGTCTAGACTCAAGCTCCTAAACCTATGCTTGGTTCTTAAAGTGTGCTTGCTGGACCAGCAGCCTCAGCCTAAGAACTTGGAAAAGCAAATTGTCCTAGAAGTCACATACTCAAGAGGTGGGGCCAGCAACCTGTCTAGCCTTCTTGGCAAAAGGGATGTAAACTCAATGCTGAGAATTTTCCAAGTGGTTTCCGATTGCTCCAAGGCAAACCTGAAAATGGTGTGCAGGGATCCTCACCTCCTCCCTCTCCAGACAAACCCAACCACCAAGAGAGATTCAACCCTGACCAGCTCCAGGCTTCAGTTCACCTACTAGCCCCAGGACTGGAGCTTGACTTAATTGGTGCAGGCAGAGTCAACTTGGGGCAGGGAGATGGCTTTGTCTTCTCCCCAGGAGACTCATAAAAGGGGTGATGGAGAGGGAAGTAGCTGTGGCTCAGCCCCTGGATGAAGTTTTGGGGTGAAGAGGGGAAGTTTACACCATCTTGGGGTCGTCTTTAGGTATCTGATGTCTACTCTATGAATGAGATCACAAGTGTCCTCTCTGTCTCTCTGTCTGTCTCTCCCTCTCTCTAAGTCCCTGGGCGCTACTGTCCAAGGTACGGCTGGTTTTCAGCAGGGAGGAGGGGAATGGGAGTCTATGGTGGAAGCTTCAGGGACTTTGGTCATTTCTGGTTCCCTCCAGGGCAGAAGGTGATGATGATGGTGTTTTTACGACTATCACATCTGTAGCATTTACTCTGAGCCAGGCCATTTTCTAATCTCTTCATGTGCATGAACTCATTTAATCCTCACAATTCCGTGCTGCTAAGCTACTGCTGCTAAGTTGCTTCAGCCATGTCCGACTCTGTGCGACCCCATAGACGGAAGCCCACCAGCGCACCCCCCCCCACCCCCCCCCAGTCTCTAGGATTCTCCAGGCAAGAACACTGGAGCAGCCATTTCCTTCTCCAATGTGTGAAAGCGAAAAGTGAAAGGGAAGTCGCTCAGTCGTGTCTGACTCTTAGCGACCCCATGGACTGCAGCCTACCAGGCTCCTCGGTCCATGGGATTTTCCAGGCAAGAGTACTGGATTCCATGAGCAAGGTACTATTATTAACCCTGTGTGAGATGGCGAAATGAAAGCACAGAAAAGTTAATCATGTTGCCCGCGGTCTCACAGCCAGTAAGCAGTGAAGCTGACCTCTGAACACAAATCACGTGGCGGCTGTGTCCATGCTCGTAGCTGCTGAGCTATTCATCCTCCAAATAATAGTAAAGACATTCAAGGAGTTTTTTTCTTTTCTTTTTTTCTTTACTTATTTTAAAAAGTGCAATGTTCTTACCATTGTAGAAAGTGAGATATTTCTAGCAGACCCTTGGTGTTGGTGGATTAAACATCTGCGGTTTGGGTTATTTTTTAGGACCCATTGTGCATGTGTGTGTCTCACCAGGAAAAGCGGGAATGTCAAGGCCAGAGATCGCTGCTCTTTCCATGGTGTCATGTTCTAAAAGGAACCTGTGCATCACACTTGTGGTTCCCATGAAAAAATAAACCCGATTTTCACTACCAGTCAAAACAACAATATTTGTGCAGCTCCAGTAATAACCACTAGAACCACTCTTCCTCCTGACTTCCTGGCAGTGCCTTACCCTCAGCTCACTCTCACTCTCAGGGCCCCTGCAGCTTTCTTCCCGTGAAACCCATGTTCTTAGGCTGACAGCAGCTTCTAACTGGTTTAGGGACTCACCTCCTCTGGGAAGTCTTCTGGGATGGCTCATGCCTTCACTCTGGGTGGGACTCAGCTCTTCAGAACTGTGTGCTCTCTATTGAATTGACCTTTGTGATGCAAGCCTCTGTGGTTCTCCCTAGACACCTGTGATTGAAGTTTCTATTTTTCTTTTTCTTGTCTCCCAAGTTTGACTCTTATCATCTTCCCCTCTGGGCTTCCCTTGTGACTCAGCTGGTAAAGAATCTGTCTGCAAGGCAGGAGACCTGGGTTTGATCCCTGGGTTGGGACGATCCCCTGGAGAAGGGAAAGGCTACCCACTCCAGTATTCTGGCCTAGAGAATTCCATGGACTATATAGTCCATGGGGTTGCAAAGAGTCAGACAGAGTGACTTTCATTTTCACTTTCTTCCTCTCTGCTATTTTCCCTTCCTTTTCCTTTCCTTGCCTTCTCTCCCTTTCCTCTCTCTTCCCTTTCCCTCCCTTCCTTTCCACTGCCATCCTTCTCTTTAATGCTCTTTTCTACCCTTGATCATCCTCACTTCTTTGCTTTAGCTCTCAAGGTTATTCCACCTGGTCTACTCTCTCTCCTTTTCATCTGGTGACCAGAAATCAGCCCAGAGCCTCAAGCCTTGATCCAACCTTTCCTGATGCCCACAGACTTGACTGCATCACCTCCTTCTCTGGCTTCCCACAGCCCTCCAGCATCTAGTTAATCCCACAAGTTCAAGCATTTGAATCGCTCTCCACTTATTTGGCATCATTTAAACATTTATTGTGCACCCACCACACACAAGGCCTGCCTCCTCCTCTGCCTGGAACACTCCTCCTCATGCTTCAGAGCTCTCCCGGAAATTGTCTCCTCCAGTCTGGACTCCCTTTCCGGCAGGTGGGCAGGGCCCCCTCTGCTGCCATGTCCCCTGCACATCGTAAGTGTGATGGAGGTACACGGGCACAGATGCTGACCGTGCCCTGTCCACCCTCCACTCACATCCCTGTGCACTCTGCAGGCTTCTGCACCACGTGTGGTGGGGAGCTAGCACCTCTGGGTTTAGGGAGATTTGAGGATTATATATCCCAGATCCCTTGCCCCTCAGGAGGGCAACTCTAAGCCACCCAGGTTCCCAGGATTCTGCATGGAGTGGAGCCCCAGCCGCCCACAGCAGTCACCTGCTCGTGAATACTCTCTGCCTTGGTTTCCTCTTCTTCCCTGTGCTTCCCTCACTTCTTACCAGTGCTTCTTGGAGCCACTTCCCAAGTAAACTACTTGCAGCCAAACTTTGTCCCACAATCTACTTGTAGGGAACGCAAACGAAGAAGGTAGATCACATAGAACTTACTCTGTCTGAATCACATAGAATGTTCTAAGTCCTGAATTTGCATCAACTCCTTTTTAAAAAATTTATTTTTGGCTGCATCCGGTCTTAGCTATGATACACAGTCTTCTTTCTAGTTGAGGCGTGCGGGCTTAGCTGCCCCAGGCCAAGTGGGATTTTAGTTCCCTGACCAGGGATCGAACCCACATCCCCTGCATTGCAAGGCAGATTCTTAACCACTGGACCACCAGGGAAGTCCCTGAATTCACTTCATCTATACCACAGCCTTCTTCATGAGGGAGATCTTGCTATTTATCCCTTCCATTCACATATGAAGAAACTGAGGCCCAGGGACTTTGAGTAGAGGGGACAACTGTCTCTTTTTTTCTGGGGACTAAGGTGTTTCCTGGGTGTGAGACTCTCCCAGGACAGTCTCGGGAAAATCAGGACTGGTGGTCACACAAGAGTGAAGGGGAAGATGGGTTGGGAGCCAGGCAGGTGCTCCAGGGTGGCGTTCTGGAACACCCCCCTGCCTCCCAAAGCACAATCTGCTCTGCTTTTAAGGGGTCTGCTTCTCACCAGAGGGTGGGGTCACGTTTTGTACCTTTCTGTCTCTAAGTTTTGCACTGAGGGGATGTTTCTTGGTGATTGAGCTAGATATTGGGGATCATAGAAACAAACAAAGAAACAAACAAGGACTTCCCTGGTGATACAGTGACTAGGAATCCACCTGTTGATTCAGGGGACATGGGTTCAATCCCTAGTCTGGAAGATTCCACATGCCTTGGCACAACTAAGCCTTTGTGCTAGAACTACTGAGTCTGCGTGCTGCAACCACTGAAGCCTGTGTGCCTAGAGCCTGTGCTCTGTAACAAGAGAAGCCACCTCCATGAGGAGGTCCCACTCTCTGAAACTAGAGAAAGCCCACGTGCAGCAACAAAGGCCCAGTGCAGCCAAATATTAAATAAATAAATAAAAATAAAAATATACGGGTGAGATGCAGCCCTGCACTCAGGGAGCATCTAGTCGGATGGCGGAGACCTGGTTTCTTACGTCACGGAGCCCCCAGTCTGATGAAGGGGTTTCCTGTTGGGGGCAGGGTCTGTCCCTACCTCCCTGACTTCTCTGCAGGGCCCAGAACAGGGTTTCTGGGAGCCTTTTCCCTGCCTGCCCTCACGCTGCTGTCCCCAGCCAGGCAGAGCCAGGCAAGGGTGACAGGGTCGGCCTGACACCCCATCTAGGTCTCCACTCTCGCCACCCAGAGCATGAGCTGGAGCCTCTCCTGGACCAGGGTGGGTGGATTGACTCCTCCAAGCATTAATTCAGAGCTCTGAGCCTCCATCCCCACCACCTGGCTTAAGCTTGGCTCAGGTAGGTGAGAGGTTGATGAACTTGAACTGGGTGCCTGGCTCAGTCAAGCCCTTGCAGGGAGTGGGGTGGCACGTTCCATGAGTTCATGGCAAAGAATGTCACGAAGAGAGCGTGCACTGTGGGCAGGTCTAGGCGATGGTGCGGTTCCCAGGGCCTAGAAAGGGTGGGGAGTCCTTACCACTCCTAGGCTGAGGGGGCAAGGAAGGGCAGTCTTGTGAGAAGCCAGCCAATGCTGCTACCCTGGGAAGGGCCACTGGACACTGTGCCCTTAGGCGAGGGACACAGCCACTGCCAAAACCAGGACCTGGGGGGAGAGGGGAGCAAGTACCCTGACTCCTCTGTCCCCACCTCACCCCCCATCACTTTCCTTCTCAGGCCTAATCAAATCTGAAGCCAAAGACCAAATGAGCCTTGGTGATGCAGTCCTTGGGTGTCAGCCCCTGTCCCCCACCTTAGAAGGTTCAGAAGTTCAGAGAAAGTCAGAGGGTGGATGGGAGAGGAATCAAGAGAGATTAACAACCAGAGAGCTGCCGAAGGCTCTCCCCTCTGCTGCCCGCCCCCCACCCCACCCTACCATCATGGGGAAGGCCCTGTTAGGTGGGTGGATCAGGAGTTGCCCTTCTGAGATTCACAATAACATTCTCATTTTACAGTCTGTCTCTTTGCTTCCCAGAACTCTGGCGAATTTATTCCATCTCCTCCTTACTTCCTGCCCCTCCCAAGTCCACTGGAGGCCAAAGGGCAGGCAGGTCCAGGTCTGGAAAGAAGGGGCACAGCAGGGCTTCATGAACTGCTTGATGGAAGAAGGTGGAGGGGGAGATGTTTCAGGCCAAGAAGAAGAGAAAGTGAGGGAAACAAATATTTCTGAGCCCTATACTGCGCTAGATACAACATGGGTGCTTTCTCACCGGTTACTCATTCCCCTGCATTCCTCAAAACAATCCTGAGGTTGGTATCAGAATTTCCATTTTAAGGATGGGAAGATTAAGGCTCAGAGAGGCTCTGTGATTTCTCAAATATTGCAGAGCAAGTGATGAGAGTAAATGAGGTAAATGTTGGTCTGAAAAGATATGAAAAGATTGGAATGTGGGCAAAGGTCAAACAGGATTCTATCCCCAGGGTCAGGCAGGGAGTAAGGGACTGGGTCAGTGGCTGGAGAAGAGCCAGCCAATTTTTCTTTTATACTTCTGGACAATATGCTGGTAAGCTGTGGGGACCATCCCCGGCGCCGTGTCTAGCTCCAGCTGTTGTTCCTATCTGCAGGTTGTGAGCTGCAATGGGTCCCGGAGGGCTTGGGAGAGATTTTCTGTCTGAAGGTTGGGGCTGGTAATCTTGGGCAAAGACCCTAGGGATGAGATGAGAAGGTCTGGTGGGAGGTAAGGGTGGCTGTCTCCTTGGCGCCAAGGAACAATTTCAACTGAGATGATTTCCCCCAGCAAAGGGCAAAGGAGAAACATGAGATAAGGAAGTCCTGCACTGTATTTGGGGGGAGGGGGAAGGAGGATCAGAGAGAGTCAGAGGCCCAGTCACCACTGTGTGTACATGGCAGGTGGGATGGACTGGGGCAAGAGGCCAGGGACCAGCCCTGTGGGTCAGTGGTTGAGTGGATCTGTGGGTGAGTGGATTTGTCAGATGGGAGGTCCTGGGGCCAGCAGTGTGGGTTGTCTGGGGAGGGTGGAGGGGGTGGTCCGTGGGGTCGACTTCAGGGCAGTGCTCTCTAGGCCTGGAGCCCAGGGGTGGGGACCTAGTGAGATAAGGGCTGAGGGGAATGGGGAACAGGGAAGTTTCAGCATCGCTCTTGCCCCAGGCTGAGGATTCTTCCAGCTCCTACTGAGTCAAGTCCTTCTCTGGCTTGGCTCCTAAAATTAATGGACATCCCTCCCCAAGCTGGGCCTTCAGCATCAGACAGGCCACAAGGGAGTGGGCAGGGCCCTGGGAAACTTGTATTGTCTGTGTGTGTATGAGAGAGAGAGGGAGACAGAGAGAAAGAAAAAGACAGAGAGAGATCCGTTGGATCCAAACTCTTAAGACAGCCCCAGGAGACAGGTGGGGCCAGGAACTGCCCTCCCTGAGACGTGGTTAATTAGAACAGTCCAGACTGAGATTGTAGAAGTAGTAAGACTCAGACTCCCTGAAGCCAGGCTCTTCTTTTAGAGGTGAGGAAACTGAGGCACAGAAAGAGGAGTGGCTGGTTAAGATCTCACAGGACTTAAAAAAAAGGAATCTTCCTGCCCCTTCCAGAGAACTGGCAGCGATCATTAAGATGACCCACTCACGGGGATCAGTGGCTACCTCCCGTCTTAACATCCATCAAGAATCTCATTTCCCTCATTTTAAAATAGCATTAAATAAATAGCTCCTTTCTCACAGAGTTGATGGGAGAAGAAAATGACCAAGAGCTTAGAACAGTGTCTGATGCGTAGTAAGCACCCAATAAATGTCAGACATGATAATGATGATGGCGGCGATGATCATAAAAGATGCCACTGTTTTAAAGGTGACGGCCGTTTGACATTGAGTCTGATCTTGCCCGGGCTGTGCTGGAGCCACAGAACTGGGCCGCCCATCCATGAGGGAAAGGGGAAACAGCAGCTGCCTGGGGTGAGGGTTCTGTCTGCCCCTCTGCATCAGGGTCCCCAGCCTTGCATTTGCCTACTCTGTCTGCCCTTCCTGGTCTCTGCTAGGAGGTTCCCCTGTGACTCATGAAGAGTCCAGACCCCTCCTGGCCAGCAGCACCACGGCATCAGCCTGGGAGCCTCCAAGGGCAGGGTTTAGTCCTGCATCACCACTTGCTCAGCCCAGTCCCCCTGGCCAGCCACCCACTCCCCCCAACCCAACCCTCAACCCCGCCCCAGCCCCAGAGGGATCAGCAAAGGCTGCTGCCTGCCACGTGGCTGCCGGCCGGCAGTGTCCGCCTCCTGCCTCAGCCCCCGGGCCTGCTGTGGACCGCCAGCCGCTGACGTCCACATTGCGCTTCCTCTGGGCTGACGCACACTCTTCTGGTACTTTGCACAGTCACTCATTTAATCCCGGGAGATCAGCTCTGCTCTTATCTCCGTCTCGCGGAGGAGAAAACTGCTGTAAAGAAACTTCGAGTGATTTGTCGGGGATCACAGAGCTGGTCCAGGGTGAGCCAGGCACCACTACAGTATACAGTTTTGAGGGCCCCCTTCCCCCCCTCCTCCAGGATTTGGTGGCCGAAGTTGTGTGAGTGAATGAAGGACTTGGTTCCTTGCCTGCACACTGTGGATTGCTCTCTGGCTGCGACTATCACAGTATCATGGTTCCACTTCCCCTCCCTCTTGACTATGTGGGAAAGACCTCACTGCCCATTTTGCTCTATGATTTCAGTCCTGAGGTCGGCTTTTCTGTTCTCGTCCCTTTCCCAGATCCCGACCTCTTTCTGTTTCTTATTATTTGTCTCGCCACTCTACAACCCTCGCTGTTCACCTGTGTTCTCTCTCCTCTACCGGTCCCAACTTCCCGATTTGTACTGAGAGTCCCAGCGTCTCTTCTTATTGGCTGTGGGGCAGACGTCTGTAGGGAACTGGCCAATCAGAAGCTTTCTTCGGCCCCGCCCCCAGCATCACAGGTTGTCAGTTGCCTGTGCAGCAGACATTCTTAGCAGGGATAGGCACGCGGTGATGGGCTGGGTGGAAATAGAAGGACTGTCTAGAGAGGCATGTGAAGAAAGAGGTTCAAGGCAAGACAGAATTGGAACCACAGAGGCCAATCTAGCACTCTGGGTTCCTCTCTCCTAGTTCTGAATTGCTAGGCCCTCCTTCTGGGGTGTGCTAAGTACAAGGAATGTTATTTCCAGAACTGCAGCAAACTCTTTTGCACTTCGACTTTCCTCTGCCCAGCCCGTAGGCCTTAAGAAGTGGGCATGGACCCTGATGTTTACTCGCTGGTGTTTGCTCCTGAGTCTGGCCTTGGTCCACTTTGGCCCAGGCCAGATGGGGCAAGCTGGATGGTGTAACAACCCTTTCTTCTTACTCTGCCAAGAGGCTGCCCCTGACCCAGTTCCACCAGGGCTCTGAGGCTGAGGGGTTTGCCCACAGGGAGGAGCTACATGGAGCAACCCCAGGTCCTTGAGATGCTATCTATAGGATGGTGGAGGGGAGCAGACTTGCAGGTGCCCACTGAGACCAAGGACCCAGCTGACCCAGGTGACCTGCAGGTGCTGGTTGGTACTGCCAGGGGCTCCTGGCTGGGCTTGGGTTCCTGGGTGTAGTGGGGACCACACAGCTCTGTGCTGCCTTAATAGCAACCCTGAGTAAGAGATAGAAATGCTTAGGGTGACGTGCTTTGCAAACAGAAATGACCTCTGCAAACTCTACCTGGCTTTACAAACGGTGGTTGGAGCCTTCAAATGCAGTGGGGCAGGTTGAGTCAAGAGGAGCCCACTGGCCTGTTCTGGGCTTTTCTGTGGTATAGTGAGTGATTGAGTAAGAATTAGGAGCCAAACTGGGACCAGTTGCCTGCTGCGTATAGGAGCCCTGAGAGGTATCAGCAAATCTGTAATGACTTTCCCTGGCAGGTCTCTGGGGCTGTGGGGAGCCTGCACTGCAGCCCCCAGTCCATTCCCTCCTCCTGTCTGGGGCAAATCCACCTGGGGAGGGAGTGATTTCTCTAATATGTTCCAGTCTCAGAAGCTGCCTTTGCCTCTGGGTACATGTGTCACCTGGAGTTAGAATTAGATTTGGTTATGAGTGACAGAAAAACTCAATTCATAGTGTTTTAAATAAGCTTAATTTTTATTTCTCTCTTATATAAATGAAGTCTGGTGGAATCCAGTCCAGGTTTGTTATGGTGCCTCTGCAAACGTCAAGAATCCAGGCTCCTTCTATTTCATTGTGTCACCAGTCTCAAACATGGCCTCCAACTCATGGTGCAATATGGCTGCCAGAGCTCCCGCCACCGTTGCAGCCAGCTAGAAGGGAGTGGTAAAGAGAAGTACCCTCCACACACTGTAAGTCACACAGATTACTTCTCTGTATATCCCACTGGATAAAATTTAATCATATAGCTGCACCTAGCTTCAACGGAAGACCAAAATCTGTAAACTTTTGTCTGGGCGGTCTTATGCTGAGCTTAAAATCAATAATCTTCTTGCTGAAGAAGAAAGTGGAACAAATGCTGGAATATAGTTAGCTGTCCTTTCCGCAGCATGAGACTTGAGTAGAAGGTTCTGGGTGCTGCCCCTCTGGAGAGCAGCTTGGCTGTGGGGAGTGGGGTCCTGCCTCCTCATCCAGGCCCTGACTCCAGCTTCGGGGCTTGAAGTTCCCCTTGGAACTCTGAGGATAGCAGGAGTATGATTCTCGTGGAGCCTCCAGTAAGGAGAGGATCAGTTTGATGATCAATGCCAGCCACGCCATCCCAAAGAGGATCCACAGAGACACTGTGTTCTGGTACCACAGTGGGTAATTCCGGGAGGGGTTCATTCCTGAGGGAGAAGCAAGGTCAGAGGATGCAGACCTGGGAAAGTCAGGGCCAAGTTCCCCAAACAGAAACAGACACACATGGCTTTGTGTGTATAAGCAGAACGTGGGAGGTCCTAACTGGTCTGAGATGGCTGGGATCACCTCCCTAGGATTCTAGGAAGCCTCCTGGATTAACTCCTAGAGTTTTGACCCTAAAATTCCCCTTTGTCTTTCTGCAGGACTCTGCTTATGCTCTGTCCCAGTGGTTCTCAAAGTGGGGCCTGGGGACCAGCACCATCAGCATCACCTGAGAGTTTGTTAGAAGTGCGAATGGTCTGGATTCCATTCCAGATCACTGAATCAGAAACTGTCATAGGAAATCCTCCAAGAGTGTGTAATACCTGCTCTGTGGTTTGCCTGTTTCTATGTTTGGTTTTCTCAAAGGAAAGGCAGCTTGCCAGCAGCTTTAGGAAGAAGGAATGGAACTGCTGGGGTTTGTATCCAGGCTCATTTCTCACTAGCTGTGTGACTGTCATCTGCCTGAATGTCCTTTGCCTGTGAAATGGGGACAATAATTTCTCCTCCTTGGCTTTTAGATAGGTCCTACACGCTCATCCCAGCGCCCATCATCTGCTTCTCCAGACTGGATTTGCACATCTCTCCCCCTTGAGCGCTGTGCTCCAGTTACTCTGGTCCTTCCCCTATTTCTCCATCTATCAACCTTCCTGCCCCAGGACTTTTGCACTCGCTGTCCTCGCAGTTCAGAATGCTCTTCATTTCCTCACCCTTCAGATCCCAGCTCAGAGACTAGACTGAGCCCCTGTGTTACCCTCTCTCACAGCCCTTGTGCTTTGGCCAGGTAAGTTACTTACTCTCTCTGGGCCTCAGCTTCCTCATCTATAAATTGGGGACAATAAGAGGGTCCACCTTCTAGGACTGTTGTGATTATCATATGGTTCGTATCGTAACGTGTTCATATTGTAACATGCCTGGCATGTAAGATCTGTAGTCAGGTGACTGTTTTTCTCAGCTTTGGAGCCCCACAGATCAGGACTGGATAGGGAATGATGGAAGGAGAAAACAGATGGACTCCCTGTGAGGCTTAGGTAGGTCATGTGAAGAGCCTGCTCCAGGGCTTCCCTGTTGGCTCAGTGGTAAAGAATCGCCTGCCAAAGCAGGAGATGAGGGTTCACCCCCGGGTCTGGGAAGATGCCACATGCTGCAGAGCACCTTAGCCCGAGCACCACAATTACTGAGCCTGTGCTCTAGAGTTTGGGAACTGCAACTGCTGAAGCCCAAGCGCCCTAGAGCCTGTGCTCAGCAACAAGAGGAGCCACTAAAATAAGAAGCCCGCACAGCAACTGGAGAGTAGCCTCACAGCAACGAAGACCCAGCACAGCCAAAAATAAATTTAAAAATAAATAAAATTATATATATAAGAGGCTGCTTATAACTTCGTTCTTCCCTCTGTCCTGGGGGTCTATCTTACCTCCCTCATCAGAACAAGATTGTTCAAAGGGCAGAGCTCTGGCCTTTTATTTCCCTGACATCTTCTTCTGTCTCCGATCTGTATACTACCCACCTCTCTGTCCACTTCCCATTCTGTCCTGCTGGCCCCAACACCACCACTCCTCACTGTCTTCCCCAGCCTGGACACGTCTCCTGGGTCCCAGCTTGGGGATGAGCGCACAGCCCTGGAGCTGACATCACCGCCTGGCAGCAGCCCGGATTGCATTACGCTGATTGGGTTAGGAGGCCACGATTCCGCTGGCGGTCCCAAATGAGAGCAGCTGTGAGCCAGCTCTCTGCCCCCGGGGACCGGTCGGCTTGGCTTGCTCCTGTCGATGGAAGGGGGAGGAGGTGTTCTTCTCCCTTCTGATTTCATTTTTTCTTTAGCTGAAATCGTAAGCAGCAGGAGACCCAGCAGCTGGCAAGGCGCTCAACTGAGTTGCAAATGCAATTGGGGGACGTGGGGGCTGGCTGCAGGGCCAAGGAGGGGCAAGCGGCTGGGACCTGAGGGCTGCTCTGACCGCGGCGTTTGGACAAGAGGATCGGCTATGAAGACAACGCCCCTGTGGCTGCTGACATGGGACAGTGGAGGCCCAGAGTCCAGGTGGTGGACCTCAGCATTCCCATCCGAGAAAGGGGTTTGACCCTGTCCCTAGAAGACAAGGAGGGCTGAGAGACATGGGGAAGAGCTGAAGGTGGATTGTCCCCTCTCAGCTATGGAAGATTCCAGAACATGTGCACATGAGGATCCCTAGCTTGGGAGTCTATCCTAGACCTGTCCTTGGCTTGCTTGCCCTATGACTTTCATCAACTTCTTTCTCCTCTCTGGGGCTGTCGCTGAGGCAGCGGGGGGGCTGATTGTGCAGACTGGGCACCGTACAACCCTAGAGGGTTGCCATTCACACCCAGCACAAGGAAGATGTGCTCGTGGACCTGGTGTGGCCTCTGTCCTTGTCTCCACTAGGCTCTGTGACCTTTAAGAATTACAGGCACTATCATGTCACCTACCCAGCTCCTCTGAAAACCTTCAGAACTTTCTTGTAGTCTTAGGACAGAGTCCAAAATTCATGACTCAGCCTGAGAAGGCTCTTTATGTGACCAGGCCCTGCCTCCCTCTCCACTCTGAGCTCCCTGCTTCCGCACTGGACGTGGGTGCCCAGGAAATACTCTTCTGACCAGTCCAGCTGCAGTAGCCTCAAGCCAGAGCTGTGTGTTCTCATGGAGAGGGCAAATGAGGGCACGTGTGGTCACTTGTCATGAGGCGCTGAGACGGCTGCAGAAGGAAAAGTGCGTGGTGCAGGGGACAGAGCTGCCCATTGCCACTCCGTGGGCGTGGTCTGCCTGGCACCCCTGTGGACTTAAAGGGCCCTCGTGGGTTCATACCAGGCCTTCTCAGTCAGAGCATGTGGTGGGAGGGGGCTCTGGGGGGCCTGCACCCCACACACCAGCCTCCCTGCCCTGTCAGTCCCCACTGGGTGGCTCACAGGGTAGCAGGGACCCTCTGATCAGCCCTCCTTGCTCCTGCAGAGATGGCTGTGTGGAGGTCGCGGCCCACCTCCCAAGCCCCTGCTCCCCCAGTGGTGGCAGAGACCTTGTCTCCTCTTTCCAGGGTGCCATGTCTAGAGACGCCTGCCTCCTCCCCCTGGCCCTGCCTTCCCTCAGGGGACCATGGGGCCTCGGGACATCCTCACAGAGCATCCTAACAACCCACAGAGGTTTGTCCAGACATGCTTCTAAGGAGCCTATTGTCAGCTCTTCCCACCTAGGACCAAACTCTAGAGCCCTAGTGGTCAGTGGGCACCAAGAGACTGTAGTTAGGGGTCCCATTCCCATTTCTCTTCCCTGCTTTTTGCACAGGGCACCCTCAGAGAACAAGGACTTGTGGGTTTAAAACTGGGGCAAATCCTGAGTTTCATCCTTTGAGCCCTGGGGTAAGGGGGAGAGTTGGTGGGAGGGGGCCAGAATGACTACAGAAAAGCCCTGAGGTTTTCAGAGGAGCTGGGCAGGTGACATGAATTTTTTTTTTTTGGCTGGCCCCCATGGCACGTGGGATCTTAGTTCCCCAAGCGGGGATCGAACTAAGGCCTCTGCATGGGAAGCACAGAGTCTTAACCACTGGACAGCCAGGGAAGTTCCAGGACTTGTAATTTTTAAAGGTCATAAGAGCCAAAGGAGCACAAGGACAGAGATTATGCCAGTCCATGGGTGCCCTTCTCATTGTGCTCTGTGTGAATGGCAACCGCTTAGGGTTGTGCAGTGCCCAACCTGCGCAACCAGCCATATGCAATGGCCCTGCCTAGACTAGGGAAACGGCAGTGGGCAGAGAGGAGAGGACAGATCCAGAACTCATTCTCTGAGCTTCATGTGTGTGAGTGAGTGTGTGTGTGTGTGTGTGTCTGTGTGTGTCTGTGTGTGTTTGGGGTGCAGTTGAGGCCTTGGGGACGCTGGCGTCACCTGTCCTCAGACACATTTCTCCTCTGGGGCCAGGAGTGGAAGCATGACTCACTTGGAGGAAACCATCCCAAAGACTTCCTTCCAGAGCAACAGCGTCCCTTCCAGGATGGGGGACATCGGGAAGGGGCACCATGAGGCCCCAACACTGGACCCTGGGGATGGAGAGGTGCAGGGAAGCGGGCCCGGCACCCAGGCCAGAAGGCGCTGACCATCACCAGGCCCAGCCCCTCGTTTTACAGACAGGAACACTGCGGCCCAGACGGGGGTTATGGGAGGCCGTCTGGAAAGGGTAAGAGTTCTTGGAGGCAAACAGATCAGAATTCGTGTCCTACTAGCTGTGTGATAGCAGGTAAATGGCTTGGCCTCTCTGAGCATCATCTTCCTCCTCAGTAAAATGCAGTGACAATCATTACTCTTAATGGGCTAGCTCTTTGTTACTTTGGTAGGACCTCATTTCTTTTTTTATTAAATGTATTTACTTATTTGGCTGCACCGAGTCTCAGCTGTGGCACGCGGGCTCTAGTTCCCTGACCAGAACTAGATGAAACCCGGGCCCCTGGCATTGAGAGCATGGAGTGTAGCCACTGGGCCACCAAGGAAGTCCCGGGACCTCATTTCCGTATTCCAGTCTGGGTTCTGTCTTTCTCTGAAGGAGAGAAGGGACTCCTCCCCGGTTTAGGATCAGCGATGGGAGGCGGGGCACAAAGCCCGCCTGAGGCCTGTGTGTGGTGGTGCTGGGGGGCCTCTGCTTGTTTGGTGACCCTTTGGGGGCAGGGAGTGAAGGGGGATGAGGCTGCCCCTGCGCCCACAGAACGCCTCTCTGCTGCCCCCTGCTGGGCACCCACCCCACTCTGTTCTGCAAGGACAGTTGCTCCTGTTTACCTTGCCCACGATGGGTGATGACCATCGAATAAATCCCACCCTGGACACTCTGGGCCACACAGCTCTTTCTTGCTAACACTCAAGAGTTTGGAGGCTGACTGGGGGCTGGGAGAGGCTGGGGTTTTCTGATTCTCCCAGGCTCTCCTGCCAGACAACCCTGCACTGTGATGGGGGCGACGTGGCCCTCAACCCAGGGACAGTAAGAAGTTGGCATTTTGTGGGGCAGGGTGAAGTGGGGGAGAGGTGAATGAGAGAGGCCCTGGCCAAAGATGGATGGGGGAGGGGACTCAGAGCCCCCCTTTTTCTGATAAGCTTTAAAAATATGTGACCCTGTGGGATCCTCAGGTTCCTCGGAATGACTAGAAATGTGGCTTACAGCCCGAGGCGCTGGGTTCAAACTCCAGCTGTCACTTTTAGCTGGGCGGCCTTAACCCCATCACACCACAAAGGCAGGTTAAACCAGCCAAACTAAGCCTGTGTGCTCTGGACTTTGGGTCCCCAAACCCCATGGGCTGGGCATGCAGCAGGTGCCCAGGGATGCGGGCTACGAGCAGATGCATGCAGGGTGCCGCTCGCGTCTCACCAATCACGTAGTCGCCGAAGCCCACGGTGCTGAGAGTGACGAAGGAGAAGTAGAAGCCCTCCACATAGGTCCAGCCTTCCATGTGGTTGAAGAGCAGCGGGGGCAACAGCAGGAAAAGCAGGAGGCCCGACAGGAGGGCGCTGGAGCCCGCCAGCCACCGGGCCTTGGCCGGGTCCTGTGGGTACACACGGCGCCCAGCCCCCGTGAGGCTAGTTCTGCCCGGTGTGTGCGGCCCTGGGATGGCGGGGTGGGGTTGGGCAGATAGCCTGGGGGGTACTGAGCTGCAGACAGGGCTAGCACTCCCCTGGGTAAGGAGGGAGGTGCCCTCGGGGCTTCTCCACCAGTGTGTGTTCCCCGGGCTCCTGAAAAGGGCTTGGCTGCCTCGTGCCTTTCCTATGTCTCCCCACTGATGCCCCTTTGTTACTGAAGACCCCCCCCCATTCTGGGCAGTGACCCCCCCAACCCCACTGCACTCCTACCAGGAACCCTGATTTCCAGAAAGACCTTCTGCTTCCAGCAGTGACCCACCCCCTGGGGCACCCCGTGACTGCCAGCATCCACCCTTTTCTACCAGAGACTCTCCCTCCAGGTGGCGGTGGCGGCCCCCGCAGCCCCCTCACCTTCCAGGCGCCCCCCAGCCTGCGGGCACAGCGGTGTACCGCCTGCTGCATGCAGTGCCCCAGGCGGTTGAGCACCACGAGGTTGAGCGGGATCCCCACGAGAGCAAAGAAGATGCAGAAGAGCCGGGCGGCCATCGTGCGGGGGCTCAGGTTCCCGTAGCCTGAGGGCAGCAAGGGGACACTTCAGGGAGCCTTTCTATCCTCAGGGGCCCCAGTTCTACCATTGCTACGGATGGGACGCGGCAGCTGGGCTGCCCTTCCCGGGCGCTGTGCAGGGCCCGACACACTCCCTCCCTCAGCCCAGCCTTAGCCTCCCTTCCCATGGAGGTCATGCCCCAGACCTGCAGACTGGAAGACCAAAGCTCTAGGAGGGACGGTGTTTGCACCATAAAACGTGAGAATCCCGTTTGTCCTCGCTTCGCTTCTTCCCTCCCTGGGCGGGCGGAGAGATGGGAGAGGGGGACGGAAGGATGCAGAGCCCCTAGGGCCCTCCTCCCCCTCAGAGCTGGCCCAGACAGTTTTAGGGCTACACCGAGCGGACAGAATGGAGAGGGACAGAGTCCACGTTGGAATGGTAGAGCTGGGCAGAGAGGCTGCGAACCTCTGAATCAGGTGGGCCTGGGGCAGGGGGTGTGGGGGTGTGGGGCTCAGAGATGAGGGCGCCCTGCACACCCGGGAGGCCTGGACCACAGTGAGTACATCAGCACCCCCTCCTGCTCTGGAGCTCAGGGAATGCTGGTGGAATGGGTATTTTGGAATTTATTAACGTGTCAGCATTTGTTGAGTGCCCACGGTATGCCAGGCTTATGCTAGACCCCTGGGGTGTAAGGATGAATAAACACCATTCTGCCTCATCCTTCTGGGGCCCATTGGCGTCAAGGGGCCTCCCAAGCATGCTTGCTTCACGGTGGAGGACTACCCAAGTCCCCGGGTAGCCTGAGATCTGCTTCCAAGAAGTATTTTCTAATTTAAAGCTAGATAGAGAGTCCTCTGGGTGCATCTTCTTAGCTCCACTCTGGGGAGGAAAGGGCGGCAGGGGGTGGGGTGGGGCGGGGTGGGAGTAGGGGGCGGCTGGGATCCTG
Organism: Bubalus bubalis; assembly: GCF_019923935.1. Classification (NCBI taxonomy): domain Eukaryota; kingdom Metazoa; phylum Chordata; class Mammalia; order Artiodactyla; family Bovidae; genus Bubalus; species Bubalus bubalis. The sequence continues at coordinate 38,668,911 of NC_059158.1, read as the reverse complement.
GTTTTCTGGGGCCAGCGTCCTGGCTGGAGGAGGTAGCTGTAGCCACCAGTGGGGTCAGCCTGCCACCTGGTGGTGAGTATTGTGTCATGCAGGCTCCGGGGCAGGGCGGCTGGGCTGGTTGATCAGGCAGCCCCACTGAGTTATTTCCTGGGTGTAGAGTTGGAGGGGTCTAGGTCACTCTTCTTCTCCAAACAACAGCCCCCAGACACCCTCCCAGGACAAGTTTCGCCTCTGCTCTCCTGAGGACAGGGCCAGAGGAACGGGAGTGAGAACTAATCGGGCGTCCCTGTGTGTGGGGGAGGAGAGGGGCTTGGGGAGGATGGTGATGGGGGTGAGGAGGTGCCTTAGTGAGCTGGGGGGAGGCCTCTGACAGTGGCCACCTCTCCCAAGGCTGAGACAGGGCGTTCTGTCCCTTCTTCCTTCCCAAGTTCCCCTTATTCTCCTGCACCCCCTCCTGCCGCCCTTCCAGGCTCCGTGTTAGGTGGGCTTGACTGAGCAGACCAGGACCCTTACAGTGCCCAGAGGGTCTTTACCGCTACACAGGGGACCCTCTGCTTCCTGAAAGGTTGTTTAGCAGAAATCCCCAGAGCAGGACTTCACAAACCTTCCAGGAACCTGGGTGGAGGGCAGGAGTCGATTCAGCAGATCTTCCGTAAGACCAAGGTTCTGCTCCCAGGCGGTGTCCAGGCTGCTCGGCCTGACTGTGCTTGAGGTCCTAGTAATGCCTCCGAAAGTAGCTGGTCCCGGTCTCTCAGGCAAGGCCACCCTCCCCAGCACCATCCCCCCCCGACCCCATCCTTCTCTTACCGATGGTGGTGATGGTGGACACGGAGAAGAAGAAGGAGCCCACGAACTCCCAGCGTCCCATGCTGGTAGTGTTGCCAAGGACGATGTCCCCATTTTTGTATGCCTCGATGATGCCCTGGGGGAGAGGCTATAGTGACCACCAGGCTCTCTGGGGCAATGGGGCCCCTGCACCCAAACACACACACACACACACACACACACACATGCACAGAGCCATCCTTGTAACCACTCTGATCTCAGCCTGTCTGGAGGAAGGAGGCTCTTCCTGTGCAACCAGGGCCTCCCCCAGGGCAGGGAGCATGGGGACAGCTCCTTCCCCTGTCTACCCTGGAGCCCAGATCAGCCCTGGGTATCACACTGGCTGGGAGAACTCCATTTGTTTTCTCTCCTGTTCACTCTCATTCTTGCAACAAGCCCTGGTCAGGACCTGCATGTGAGGTATCAGGGGAACTGAAGATGAAAGAGACATGACCTCAGTTTTCAGTGCGACAAAGCCAAACTTAACTTTGTTTCTTTTAATTTTTAAATTATCTATCTATATTTTTGGCCATGCCAATCGGCATGTGGGATCTTAGTTCCCTGATGAGGGATCGTCCCCCTGAATTGGAAATGCAGTCTTAGCCACTGGATTGCCAGTGAAGTCGCCAAACTCAACTAACTTTGATACAGTGTCCTCCATGAAGCTTTAGGCACCCAGCTACGTGATTCTGGGCAAGATAGCCAACTTCTCTGTGCCTCAGTCTCTTTCTCTGTAAAACGGGAATATTAATAGCACCCACTTCATGGAGTTGTTGAGGTTTAACGAGTTATTAGGTGTAAAGGCTTAGAAAAGTACCTGCAACACGGTTAAGGTTAGCAACTGCTATCATTATCATTATTATGAATATAATGCTGTAGAAATACGGGATAGGAAGGGTGTGCATTCTGATGGGGGTAGGGTTAGAAGACTTCATGGAGAGGGTGATTGCTTTTCTTTAACGTACCAAAGTACAAAATACAGTTTTATTAAGAATTATGTGTGTTTTCCCCCATGATTCTCGATTTTCTGAAAGGTGCTTATTTTGCCTCCATACGTACTTTAAAAAATGTATGTCATCAACATTAGCATTCTGTATAAATGTGAGAAGGCAGCTGAGGGTGATGCTTTAGTTGGGCCTTCCTAGAGGGTTGGCTAGGATTGTTCCTGGTAGAAGGACGTTTAGGGAAATAGGACCACAGGAGCACAGGCTGGAAGGGAGGACTGTGTCTGGGATACTGAAAGGTGGTTGGCAGCCAGGCTGGGGATGGAGTGGCAGGCTTCTCCCAAGGTCACCGAGTAAAGAGGAGGCAAGCTCAGGTATGTGTGCTCCGTGGCAGCTGGCAGTACAGAAGATGCTGGCAGATCCGGAGAGGAGAGAGTCCTGCAGGGGTGAGTGATGGAGAGGGCCTGGCCTGCATCCCGGTACGGAGTGCCCAGGAGGCACAGAGAGGAGGTTCTCAGAAGCCCAGGGCTCTGGCCTTATTTGGTGTGGGTAGTGAGGGACACATCTAAGAGCTCTCTGAAGGTGTGTGGATTCGGGGACAGATATTCGGAGCAGGGAAGAGCAGAGCCGCTTACTCTTGACCCGGGGGGAATTTGAGGGCTGCTAGGAAGGTGCAAGAGGAGAAGGGGGCAGGAGAGGATGAGATGGTTGAATAGCATCACCAACTCAAAGGACATGAACTTGGGTAAACTCTGGGAGATGGTGAGCGACAGGGAGGCTTGGCATGCTCCAGTCCAGGGGGTCACAAAGAGTTGGACACAACTTAACAACTGAACGACAACAACAGGAAGTTACATGAACATGTCTGCCCTCACTGGGGAGATCTGGGTTGGAGACACCACATCTGTATTCCTGGGGATGGTTGAAGCCACAGGGGGCTGAGGAAGGAGGTGAAGTGGAGGTGAGCCGGAGGTGGGTGGAGGGGAAGAGATGAGAGCTCCGCTAAGAAACTTGGGAAGCACCCCCATACACAGATCTGCACTGAGGCAGTCCTCATGGTGGTTGAGAGCCCCAACACTCTGACTCTGAAGCCGTGCCTTTGTATGTAATCTCTCTGAGCCTCAGTTTCTCCATCTCTACAATGGGCACGATAATAATGGCATCTACCTGTGAGACAGGTAGACTCACAGGAGCAAGCTCACACACTAGGAACAGCACCTGACTCGCAGTAAGCGCTGCATGGAAGTATTTCCTATCATTCCCATTGCCGTCACTGTCACATTTTGGGGGGCCAGGCTGCTTGTAATTGAAGTTCACCACCTTTTCAAGGGGAGTGTCGCATAGCCTCCAGGACTAGGTGGTCTGTATTTGTAGAAGTTTAAAGATAAGGTGGAGGTGTCATCTGAGATTCTTAGCAGAGATAGTCCTCTGCTGGGCTCCGGGCCTGACACATCCACCCAGTCCCAGGGCTCAGGACTTCACCTCCGCTCCAGTGCCCTTGTCCCTTGCTAGCAGACACACTTCCCTGCCACCTTCTGGGGACCAGCTTTGGGCTGGCAACTCTGGGACACAGGCCCTGCTTTCCTCGCCAGAAAAGGCACCCGGACTGCAGAGCGGGGACGTCTGGCTAGGGGTGCAGCTGTCTGCGCTCATGGACCAAGCCAGGGACCTGGAGATGGAAGCTTGCGTCAGATCGGAGCAGCCCTCCGTCCAGCCCAGGGTCGAAGGAGACCTTCATCCATCGTGAGGCCTGGAAGAACCCTCCCCTGCCTGCCTCCCTCCCCTAACCCCGCTGAGTCTTCCCCCACCCACTCAGCAGTCTCTGCCCTCCACGATCTCTGCATCCTCCCACCCGCCGACCCCTGCAGACCCTCTGGGCCCTCGCTGCGTGCCCTCAGACTCGGAGAAACCCGGGTTCAGCCACCGAACTTCCCTGTGTCTGCTGCTTTCTTTTTGCGCACCTCAAATCCCCGGGCCCCTGGCTCCTGCACCTCGGCCCCATTCCACTTAACCTGGGGCGTTTTGTGTGTGTGTGTGTGGCAGCGGGGACAAGAGCGCTCTGCATCCCCTTTCCTCCCAGCCTCCAACGATCTTGCTGCCGGCTCGATCATCATCAGACCAGACCAGCGCCCTCTGCTGTCCCCGTCCCCAGGTCTCAAATTCGCATGTGGGTCTCCTGTGGAAGGGGCCATGGGTACCCCTTCGCCCTTCGCCCGCTGTCCGACCCCACACAGCGCCCTGAATTCCCAGGTGGACCCCTCCCGCCTTCTCCCAAGCTGAGCAGCGCGCTCTGTCTTAACGCCGCCCGGACCCGGTCGGGCCCACCAGCCCTGGACCCCGTCAGTGCGCCCCCTATCGCCTTCACCCCGAGATTTGGATGCGCGCGCCACGCAACTCTCCGGACAGGGAGGGTTTCGCCTCTCGCCCCGAACCCTGGGCTCATGGCGCCGCGCTGCGCATTTCTCTCGCCCGAGCCGGGGTCTTTGCATCGGCGGCCATCCAGCCCAGGACTCTGGTCTCCTCCCTGCAACGCGCGCCCCCAGTCGTCCGCGCGTCCGTGCCTTCCACTTTATTTCGGAGAAGTGCTCCTGGCGGTGCCCTGACCGGAGCCGGACCGTGCCCTTTCTCCCCGTGCCCGTGCGGTCCGCTGAGCCAGCGCCCCCGCGCCCGGGCCGCCCAGACTCTCCCCTCACCCGGATCAGCGAGTCCAGCGCCTGGCCATCCAGACACGTGAAGTTCCGCAGCAGTGCCCACTTGTCGCTCTGGAATCTCTTGCTGGAATCGTGCGCCGCGGGGCTCTCCAGCACCCAGAACACGCAGGTGCCCAGGACCAGGTAAGTCAGGTAGGTGAACAGCAGGAGCAATGTGCTCGGCACCGGCATCGCGCAGCCCTGGACCCTGCGCTCGCTCGCATCCCAGGCTCTCCATCCGCTCTTAGCCGGAGAGGCGGAGAGGCGGGAGTCGGGAGCCATGGACCCAGACCGAGGCGCAAAGGAAGGGCTAGGGAGGAGCTTGGCTGGTCCCTTCTCTGGCTAACGCCCGCCTCTGCCCCGTTTTCTCAGCAGAGGAGGTGTGTGCTGGGGAATGGGACAGTCCTGCCCCACCCCGAGCTGGGATCCAATCCCCGAGACAAAAAGAGGGCAAGCTGTGGGCATCTGGCCCCGCCTCGAATGCGTGTGGAGTGCCCACCCCCCGGCACGCCTAGCTCAGGAAGAAGGGGAGGTCTGTTGGTGACCGCAGGCGCTGGGAAAGACCGGCCCAGGGCCTCCCCGTATCCTGTATGTAGCAACAGGTGGGAGGAACTCCTGCAGATCGCGCTCAGGGGGAAGAGAAAGCGGCAGGCAAGTTTATTTTCCCGGGGCCCTGGGATTATTACCAAGGACCCGCTGCCTGTCAAGTCCTCTCTGGATCTCTCCCATCACCATCCTTGCCTTATATACCCAAGGATGCGAGATCCCAGCAATCTATCGCCAATTGCCCGTGAACTTGGGAGGCAAGAGGAGTCTCGGCCAGCGGGCTTGTCCATTCCCTGCTTCTGAAGATGCCCCCCTACCTATTCCCTCCTCCACCCAGGATGGAGGAAGGATTCAGTATAAAGAGTCCTGGGGGTTCCCAGTTTCTCAGGCTTCTCCTCCATGCCAGGAAGTCCTGGGTGTAGCCCGGGTTTCTTGCTGCTGTAGATCCTTCCCTGAGTGTCCCACCCAGAGCCTCCTCGGCTTCACGGTCTAACCTCAGTCCAGTCCAGAGGTCCCTGGTCTGTCTTGGCTCAGAGAGGTTTGCAGTCCTTGGTGAGCTTGGGCCTTTTGATATGTGCGTGTGTGCTAAGTCACTTCAGTCATGTCCGATCCTTTGCGACCCTATGGACAGTATGTAGCCTGCCAGGGTCCACTGTCCCTGGAATTCTCCAGGCAAGAATACTGGAGTGGGTTGCCATGCCCTCCTCCAGCGGATCTTCCTGACCCAGGGACTGAACCCATGTCTCTTAACATCTCCCTGCATTGGCAGGTGGGTTCTTCACCACTAGCGCACCCACCTGGGAAGCTCTGGGCTTGGGATGGACTGGTATAAATCTGTCTTCTCCTTCTGGCCAGAGGTGTCACAGTCTGGCAGGAGAGAGTCCAGGCTGCATGAGATATTCCCAGTGGAGGCTGGACCTCCTCACAGCTCATTTCCTGGAAATCTCCTGGGATCAGCTGGCTGGTGTTTTCCCAGGGAGGGTTTGGAAGGGCTTGTAAGAGCCCAGAAGGGGTAATGAGATCAAAGGGTGCCATGAGGCAGTCAAGGGAGGCCATACTCAGGAAAGTGGGTGGGACGCGCGGGAGTGCTGAAGCCTTGTTCATGGACAGCTCTAGACCTCTAGGCAAGAGGAAGTGGCAGACCTGGAGGCAGCCTGCCCACCCCTCTAGCTGGGAGTCTGCTGAAGGCATGATGATGACTCCAGAGTCCCTGCCTGGGCCAGCGGGTCCCATGGGCGCACGTCATATCCTGGTCTGCCCATGCCATGAGGTTTTGGTCACTGGGTCGGAGTTGCCTCTCTGCTTGTCTAGTCCTTCCACCTGGGGGGCAGGAGCGTCACTTGCTGCCCTGGAGCCTGGCCCAGCGCCTGACGCACACTGGGGGCCTGATGACGCCCCGCACACGTATCAGATGAGGCACAGATACAGCGGCCCTTTGTTTATTGTCCTGTATGAGATCTTCTGGGGTGGGGGGTGGGGGCAGTTCAGGAAGCGCGATGGAGATTTGGTCATAATGATCCATGTCTGGATTCAACTTTTTCAGGTCTTTTTTTTTTTTTAATTTTTTGGCCAAGTGGGATCTTAGTTCCCTGACCAGGGATCAAACCCACACCCCATGCATTGGAAGAGTGGAGCCTTAACCACTGGACCACCAGGGACGTCCCCACAGGTCACTTTTGAGGGAGGGGCTCGGGGATCGCAGCACACATCTTGCTCCGCACACATCCGTCTCCTGTTCTGTCTCCTTTCTGTCACTTTCTTGGGCCCTCCTGTCTCCTTTCTCTCTCTGGAGAGCTCCTGAGACCAGCTCTGGCTGGGAAGTGAGTGGGTTGGCCAAGGAGGAGGTGTGGCAAGAAATCCAGGGGGCCTATGGGGTGGACAAAGGATGCTGTGAGGGGCTTCTGAGGCCATGGATTGGGGGGGTTCATGCAGAGATGGGAATCTTCTGAGGTCTAGGGAGCCCATTGGTCTCGGGGGCTCCCCCTTCCTTGAGACCGAGGCCTCTGCCTAGAAGCCAGAGCTGGGAGCACCGGTGCAGAAGCAGGGGGCCCAGTGGGAGGACCAGTGCCAGCCATGCCAGGCCCAGGAGGATCCAGATAGCTGCCAGACTCCGGTACACCGAGAGGTAATGCTTGCTGGGGTCCGTGCCTGGCAGGGAAGGGGGACACGATCAGTGCCAGTGGTCTGAGGGACAGCCACCCTCCAGGTTCCAAAAGGGTTCCCACCAGTCTCGCCCTAGTAAGGATCAGCAGGCGAGGCCCCTGGGGCGGGGGAAGGGTGATGGGTTCCGGGACCAGTGACTTCTGAGGATGTTGTGAGAATTCACAGCAGCCTCATAAAGTGTTTGTCTCCCTTGAATAAGCAGGGGCTCTCTGGTCCTCAAGAATTACCCTCCTCCCCACGCTGACACCCGCCCCTCCCCCAAATCCTGGTGGCCCCACCCCTGTGATCTGTGGCTGCCCCTTTCTCACCGACAACATAGTCCCCGAAGCCGATGGTGCTGAGGGTGATGAAGGCAAAGTAGAAGCCCTCGCTGAAGCTCCAGCCCTCCACGTGGCTGAAGATCATGGGCGGCAAGATGAGAATGAGCAGCGTCCCCAGTGCCAAGAAGAGGGCCAGGCCCAGGGTCTGCAGCAGCTGGAAGCGGAGGAGTCTCTGAGTCCGCTCGGAAGGCCCATGGTTATAAGCAGGGGAGGGGGTCTGGGGCGAGCTAGGAAGTGGGCTGGGCCATAGTCAGGTCCTTAGCCTGCACCCCTGTGGGGCGGGGGTTGTATCTCTGTGTGTGTGACATCTTGTCCAGGCCAGGGAAAGAGCTGGTCAGCAGGATTGTGTTTGTGGGTCAAGTTGGAGATGCCTTTCGGCTTGGTGTCCACATGTGCAGGACCCCGAGGACTTAGATATGGGATAGAAGATGGTCACTGAGCTGTCCCCAGTCCTTCTACACCTCTGCCTCTTTGCATAGCTTTGCAAGGGCCCAGATGACAGGGTGGGCACTGGGGGTGTTCAGGGTGGGTGGTGTGGAGATGGCTATTGGAGTTCTCTGATGACCATGGAGGTGTGTGCCCAGATTGATCCCCCTTCGAAGAAGGCCTAGCTGAGCTGCCAGCAGGTGGCCTCCAGCCATCTCTCTCGCTCAGGGTGTATTTCAGCCTGGCCCAAGGGCACACCTTGCCATGCCTGATTGAGGCTGGGGCAGAGTCCTGGCCACGTCAGCGCCCACTGTGGGGCAGCTTGTGCCACCAGCACCCGCCCAGCTCCTTGAGGGGTGGGCCAAGGCTTTGTCCAGCCTGCGTCACAATTTCACTCCTCCGTCCACCTGGACCTTTTCGTCCATGGTTGTCGACCCCTAACACCCTGCTAGCCAAACTCTGTCTCCGTGTCAGCTTCTGGGCGACTTGAGCGCAACTGACTCTGTCCCAGTGGGGCTGTGGGGAGGGAGGACCTTACCTGGGAGCGTCTGGGCTGGTCCTCCCACCTCTCCAGCATGGTCAGGTGGGCACGCAGCCCTGTGCCCAGGTGGTTGAGGAAGACCACATTGAGCGGGATGCCCACCAGGGCGTAGAAGACACAGAAGACCTGGCCTGCCTCTGTGCTGGGCGCCAGATTCCCATATCCTGCAGGCGGGGGAGAGGGTGCAAATATGAGGAAGGGAGAGTTTGGAATGGCCTCCCTGACAGACTCTAGCAGAGGCTGGTTTTCCACCACCACGGGGAAGAGCGGTACAAAGGGGAGGGTGGGACGGGGCGAGAGAAAGCTCCTCTGTTCCCATGAACGCTCTTCTTAACCTCTTCTAGAATGATCTCGATTGGTAAGTATCCTTTGAAGGCTCATCTCCAAAAACACCACCTCTAGGAAGCCCTCCTGACTGCCAGCCTCTTCCTCTTTACCAGGTGTGATTCCCCACAGTGCTCTGTGTCATTCCTATCTAGCTATCTAGTTTGCCCTGTGCTCCTATTTTTAGCGTGCTTATCTTATCCTTCGTTATTGGATCAGAAGCTCCTTGAGAGCCAAGCTTGGGTGTGATCCAAGGTCATACTTTGCTATCTCCACTCTATCCTTGGGTCTGATCCAAGTTCATACTCTGCTACCTCCACTCCAACTGCTTTAATGTCACCTGAATTCAAGGACGGTGTGTGGAACTGAACTTAATCGAATGAATGGGGAGACCGGGCTTCGCGGAATGGAGGGGTTCCTTGTGGGAGGGGGAGTGGGTTTTCTGGCCGAGGGAGTAGAGCAGATGCTGTTGGTGCTATGTCCCCTGGGAACACAGGGACAGCAGTTGCAGCTGAGTGGACAGCTCTTGGACACTCAGGGGACTCCCCACCCCAAGTCCCTGCCTCTCTGTCTACCCGAGGGGTTCTTTTGGCCACAGGAGTGTGTTTGGTCTGGGGGCAGGTCCGAAGTGCTGGAGAATTCATACATCTGGACTCAGTCCTCAACCAGCCAGGGCAGGAGTAGGTAGATAAATACGTCTGCTTCCTCCCCACTTGGCTGGGCTCTCCTTGGCTTCTCAGAGGGTCCCCAGCACTGGTGAACCCAGTGGCCCTAACCAGTCCCCTGCTCATGATTGTGAACTCTTTTGCCCTTTCTCCTCTTCCTGTTTCACTCTCCCGCTTCTCCTGCTTCCCAGAATCGTCTCCGAGATAAACCACATCCTTGTCTCGGCCACTGCTTTTGGGGAACTCAAACTTCAGCGGGGGTACTGGGGTGGCCTTCTCCATCCCAACGCCCTACCTATGGTGGTGACGACCGTGCCCGCAAAGAAGAAACTGCTGCCGAAGTCCCAGTTGCTGGGGTTGGTGGAGTTGCCTTTGGGGTTCACGCCCTTCACCCAGGCTTCCATGATGACCTGTTGAGGAGGGGGAGCAGCAGGGGGTGGGAGGAAGAGGTTGCTGACAGCACCGGCTGGTGGCCAGCCTCCCCGCTGAGTGTTTCCCTGTTGTTTCACCTAATGAAGTTCTTAAGTCACATTCCCATTTCATGGAAGAGGAAACTAAGGCTCAAAGTGGCTGACTTGCCCAAGATCGCTGAATTCCAAGCTCACTTCCTGCTTCGCTGGCCAAGGGCTGAGTGTGGTGTGGGCTTTAAGTGTGGCTAGTGGAGGGGAGATGGCTCCAAGGGGACAGACTACTTATGGAGTCATCCAGGTGGGACATGTTGCCTATAGCCAAGAGAGTGAGACCCCAGGGGTTGCCAGGACGAGAAGACTTCAGGTTGGATGTTCCTGGAAGGGTGTGCTTGCGAACATGAGGTTTGGGACCACAGGAAAGCCATGGGGCTGCCCTCTCTTGGGGCTGATGGTGGACAGAGGACCTTGAGTTCTCTGAGCTTCCAGGTGAGCTGACAGGCTTGCTCTCTGCTGCCCCCTGGTGAGTCCCAGGTCTATAGGAGAAATTCCATCAGAGGCCAGGGCAAAGGTCTCTGTGTGTGTGTGTGTGTGTGTGTCGGTGGTGTATATGTGTGGTGTGTTGTATACATGTGGTGTGTGCATGGGTGCCGTATGTTGCACGTGTGTGCATGCTGTTGTTTATAGAACTTGAATCCTGCAGACTCAAGCCTAAGCCCCTCTGTCCCCTGCCAAGCCCTCTTGGAGGTGGGCGGGGCACCTGCCCCCATCTGCTCCCAAACTCCTCCCCTGTAGCCGTGAATTGTTCCAGGGTAGCTGCGCAGTCTGGCCACCTGGTAGAGCCCCAAAGGCCAGAGGGAGGTGGTGGGGAGGGGAAAGCTCCAGCCTCCAGTGCCTGTGGGAACCATTTCCCCGCTGGATGGGTGAGCAAGCTCTGCAGGGGCTGGGGGTGACCCCTGTGAGGGCCAGGCTAGTCTGGATGTCGTGACCGGGGCTGTCTGCTTCTCCTCATTTTGGCAGAATTGGCCTCTTCTCATGTGAACCTTGGCCTCTTTCTCTTTCCCACTCATCCAGAGAGGCCAGACCGAATATTCCAGAACACGCCTGCTCCCCAGAGACCCTAACCCATGGGAGCAGCACTGGCCCTAAGATCCGGCTGTCCCCTCCTCCAGTCTGGGGGTCTCCATCCTGCGGAGGAGGGGCCGCAATGCGGAGGGTGCTGGGGGTGGGGCTCCCAGTGCGGACTGTCTATTCTTCTCTAAGAATCCCCGTGCCCAGGTGAGAAAGGCAGACTTGCACCCCGGGCAAGTTTCCTGATGGTGTCGGTCTTCAATACTGTTTTTGTTACTGTTATAGCTCCGCTCCCCCTATTGTCATCTGAACAGTAGAGCAGGCCCTCTGTATCCAGGAGATTCACACCAGCGCGGTTCACACTGGCAGATACGGAAAGCATCCCTGGGGTTCCTGGAAGCAATCCCGCGCGGACACCGAGCGATGACTGTTATGTGTGTTCTTTGGGAATCTTACCTGGCATTCTTCTGCCTCTCAGTTGGACATCCCCTGGCAAGTGAGGGTCCCTGCCAAGGAGGCTGAGGACCCCCGGGGAGGTCTGGGGGCCTTTCATCAGTGGCACCTCCCTCAGGATTGTAGTCAAGCCTGTACCTTTAATTACATACCAGCTACCAGTCCCTCCCCTGCGCCCTCTGCAGCTCCAGGAATTGCCTCGAACCGGGAGCTGAGGGTGGAGGGGTTCCAGGGCCTTTGCCTTACTCCCCATCCTGAGCCCTTCTCACCCCTGACTGGGGTGCTATGGTCCCAGCCCTGTGCTGCTGGGGAGCGAGGAAGTGAAACCTGAGGCCAGAAGCCCCTTTTCCTGGGAGAAAGGGCCTCTCACGGTTCTGGAAAGTTCTCTGACCAGCCAGCCCACATCTCATCTTCAAGGCCTGCTGTTCTCCAGTCTTGGGGGTCCATCAGTGTGGCCTGAGGACTTGTTAACACACAGCCTGTTGCCCTGGCTGCCCCCTGGAGTTCCTGACTCAGGAGGTCTGGGGTGGGACCTGAGGGGTGGCCTTTGTAAGGAGCGTCCACATAGGGCTGATGCTGCTAGGCCAGGGCCCAGCCTTTGAGAGCTGCCCCCTGCACTTATGTTAAGCTGTGTGGCGAGGAGCAGCTGGCTTGGGTTAGAGTTCTGCCTCTGCCATTAACTACGCAGCTCTGGGCAACATACCCCACCTCTCTGTTGCCCAGTCCCCACCTGCAAATCTGAGAGAGTGGTGGCAATAGGTAATTATGAGGAAACACATAGAAAACACTGGGCCCCAGGGGATGGACCAGTATTGGTCTGACCCCCTTGTGATGGCCCTGCTCCCTGCTGTTTGGGCACATTATAAACACTCAATAAAGACCAGTCATTGTGATGAATCTGCACGTGGCTTGCTCCTTTGTGGTGGGTGTTGTCCCCCACCGGACCCCCTGGTCTCACCCTCCCCCACAACACCTTGGTTTTGTCTGGTTTCCGGGAGAGAGGGGACTGGGGCCCCATAGTTTCTACAGAAGGGATCCAAGCAGGGGTGACCCATCCATCACCAGAGATGCCCCGTGGGCACCAGAGGGGTGGGGCTCAGTCACCCTGGCTGTTGCTTATCAAGCCCAGGTCCTTGGCGGCCGGCGTGGTGGCTGCTCCTGACCTTTATCTGTGTCTCCCACCCACAGTGTGGTCAGCAGCCCAGGGCCGGGGGAGGTGAGCTAGTGGGAAGGCAGAGGAAGAAGCTGCCTGGAGCTGAGGAAGGGGAAGCGAGGAGTGTGGGGGCGGAAGTGTGCACCGTGCTGGTAGCCCTGACACACGATTCACATTTATGCAGCAAGTGGCAGCCTGGAAAGAGCTTTCAATCAGCTCTCAAACGTCTGCGGCACATATAAGACTATTCTCCTCACCTAGAAGGGGACCAGAGAGGTTAAGTGGCTTGCCCAATATCACACAGCAATCCAGTTATAGACCCCGGGGCCAGACTCCGACCTCAGGTCTCCCCTGGCTCTCTGTTCCCATCACGCTCGGCTTCCAAATGGGGCCTCAGCCATCGGTGGTGGCTCTGCGCCTGCATTCTGCAACCCCGCCTCCCCAACCCCCATCCCACATCAGCCTCTCCCCTCCACCTGCACAAACTGCTCCACGGCCTGCTGGTCCAGGCAGGTGTAGTTCTCCAGGAAGCGCAGCTTCTCGAACTGGAACCGGTCCCTGGACTGAGACTCTGCCTGCTTCTCCAGCAGCTGGAAGATGGTGGCGCCGAGCAGCAGGTAGCAGACGTAGGCCAGGAGCAGGGGCAGCACCCGGCCGCCCCAGCGGCTGCAGAGCCCGGTGCGGGGCATGGCAGGCCCAGGACTGTGCCAGGGCCGTGGGGGCGGCTGTGGAAACAGAGGCGGGAAGCGCCCGGGGACCTGGTCTGGCCTCCTGCCTGCCTTACCCTCCCTGGCGGCACAGGTGTTCGGAGGCTGGGGAGTCTGTTTGAACAGTGCAGCTCAGCTTGGCTGCACTAAGTGCCCTGAGTGCAAACAGGCCTGCCACCCCCCGCCCAGGCTTTTTTTTTTTTTCCCCATGGAGAGCAGCAGGTCAGCGGCAGGGACCCCTCAAAGAGACCTAACGGTCCTCCTGAGCGCATCATGTCCCACTTTCTGCCTCCAAGTTGGATGGGTGTTTGGGGACCAAATCGGATGCTCCCCTTCACTCTGTCCTGGCTCCCTTGGCAGCTCCCAGCTTTTCACCCATGACATCTTCTGAGCCCCAGGCTTAGGAGCTGGGAAGAAATCAGAACGGGTGTGAATAAAACTTGCACTCAGTTGCCTTGGTTACGAAATGGGGCTGGAGGGATGGACCTGCCTCTTGGGGGAACCCAAGGATGAGAGACCTGGGTGACAAATCAGGGGAAAGCAAATAGACAAAGGACAGTCTGGATCAGGAAAAGTGTGAGGCTTGGTGTTCCTAATAAACTGGATGCATTTGCTTCAGAGTGTTTGCTGAAAATCCTCCTCGCTTGAAATCCTTAGCAGGTTCCCTTGGGAGGCTACGTCGGTGAGACATAAGTGTGAGTAAAAAGAAGCTAAGACAAAGTATCTCCCGGCCTGGAGGTCTTAACAGTGGTTCACTCCGGGTGGGTGGAATCGAGGGTGTTTTCCTCTCTTTCTCTGTGTGTGTGTATTTGCAGCAGCTTTTTTTTTTTTTTGATTTATAACTCACATGCCACCATTCACACACTTAAAGTATATAATTGGATGGTTTCTCTGTTCAACTATATTCAGAGGCCTGCAACTATCCCAAGATCAATTTTAGGATATTTTTAAAACCTCAGAACGGAAACTTGCACCTTTTAGCTGTCACCCCCATCCATCCAGCCTGCCCCCTTGGCCTCTGGCCAACAGTTAACTTGCTGTCTCAGGATTTCCCTAATCTGGACATGTTTAAAAATTTTTAAAAAGTGAAGTATAGTTGATTAACACCATTGTACCAATGTCCACTGTACAGCAAAGTGACTCAGTTATACACATGCTGCTGCTGCTGCTAAGTCGCTTCAGTCGTGTCCGACTCTGTGCGACCCCATAGACGGCAGCCCACCAGGCTTCCCCGTCCCTGGGATTCTCTAGGCAAGAACACTGGAGCGGGTTGCCATTTCCTTCTCCAATGCATGCAAGTGAAAAGTGAAAGGGAAGTCGCTCAGTCGTGTCCGACTCTTCGCGACCCCATGGACTGCAGCCCACCATGCTCCTCCGTCCATGGGATTTTCCAGGCAAGAGTACTGGAGTGGGGTGCCATTGCCTTCTCCAAGTTATACACATATATACTTTTTAAAAAATATATTCTTTTCCTTTATAGTTTAATCACAGGATATCAAATGTATCGGTAGTTCACTGTGCTATACAACAGGACCTTGTTAGACAGCATTTCATTTAAATGCAGTCATACAATATGTGGACTTTTGTGTCTGGCTTATTCAATTAGCATAATGTTTTCATTATCCGAAAAGTAGCAAGTGTCACTACTCCATTCTTTATGGCTGAATAATATTTCATTCCATGGATATGTACCAACATTTTATGTGTATTTATATATCCGTTTATCAGTTGATAGATATTTGGCTGTTATGAATAATACTGCTATGAGTGTTCACGTATGAGTCTCTTCTAGTGGGATTGTAACTTTTCATTTCTCCCCTGTAGTGTCCTTAAGAGTAGAATTGCTGGGCCACATGATCACTCTATGTTTAATTATTTGAGGAGCCACCAGACTGTTTTCCAAAGCAGCTGTGCCCTTTTACATCCCCACCAGCAGTGTGCGAGGGTTGCCAGTATAAGCTGCTTGTATTCTCTGGTGTTTCCTGTAACAAGCTGCGCCCGCAGACATGAGTTGCCACGCTGATAGCTTTTCCCTCCTTCTCGACGAACAGAACCCCACATTTGTACATGTCAGCCCCAGGCAGTGGAGCCTGGCTGATCTCACCCATCATGATAATCCCACTCCTCACTGTCTCAGGAACAGCCCTGCGAGGGCGCTTTATGTACGGGCAGTGAAGTAAGTGAAGACCCATAGGGGGTTAAACAAAGCACCGTAGCTCTGTCCTCCCCTGGTTTCTGGGGAGCCTTGATGGGTGAAGTACACCGTTAGTCCCCTGGAGGCAGGGAGGCCAGGCTGTCATCGTCCCCACCCAGGCAGTCATTCTGGCATTTCTAGCTCTGCATCTGCAGGCAGAATGGCTCCGGGAGCCTGTGGACAGTCCACCAAGGAGCCCCAGGTGCAGCCAGGCCATTAGAAGCAAACACGTGAAAGCGGAGGAGAGGGGCCCAGAGACGGGGAGGGGATCAGGGGATCGCCTGCCCCTTGCACCCACTTTCGGAGCTCCCTTGCAGCAGGGCCGCCCTCCCCGCCCCGATACCTGGTTCTGGCCAATTAGACGTGAACAGAGACAGCTGCGGAGGAGTGGGCTGAGGGTGCTGCCTCTGAACCAAGGGTGGTCTGCCCTGAATGCACAGATGCTGATCCCTGCTCAACCACCCCGTGTCCTTGCAGGAAAGGTCATGAGCATCGCAAAGATGCTCAGCTAATTCCTGCACACGCCTACCTCTAGATGTAAATGGGCTTGAAACCTAAGCCTGATTTGTTTAAGCCACAGTTAGGGATTGTTACTTCTCAATGGTTAGATAAGTTCAAGGTTCAGTTGGGGCCCCGTCTGGGGGTGGCAGGTGCTGGCTCTGGGTCCCTGAGGCCACCTGGGGGTCCACAGCTGTCTCCTGTAAGGCCCTCCTCACACCCAGAGCTTTCCCAGACAGCACCATGCTGGGAGGCCGGCTGGTCCTGGGGCAGAAGCAAGCATCTGGGTCACACATCTCGCCCTCGGTCCTGGCTCTAAGCTAGGGTTATGCTTACACACCTGCCAGGCGTGTGATAATCAAATCCCATTTTATTGCCTGGGAGAAGCTCAGTATGTGAAGAGTTCTCCTTTACCATTTGGAAAGCTCACGTGCTTCTGTCTGGGGACTCGGGCGGGTCTTAGCAACCTCTTCTGTGCGAATATCCTTGCTGAGTCTGGGCACAGTCTGCAGTGATGGTGGTGATTCTCAGGTGGAAGGAAAGGGAGGGGGAGCACGGGCGAGCACAGTGGGGAGGGCTGTCTGTTGCAGGTGGACAGGGCTCCCTCACAGCCTGGACAGGAAGGATGCCAGGCTCCCTGTGGGCCAAGACCCCCACTCCTTTGGGGACCCCCTGTTGAAGGCCTCGCCCCATTTCTCCCCGCTGCTGCTGTTTCCTCTCACAGGGCATTGTGTGTGTGTTGCTCAGTCGTGTCTGACTCTTTGTGACCCTCTGGGCTGTACCCTGCTGGATCCTCTGACCATGGAATTCTCCAGGCAAGAATACTGGAGTGGGTAGCCATTCCCTTCTCCGGGGGATCTTCCCGACCCAGGGATCGAACCCTGGACTCCTGCAATGCAGGTGGCTTCTTTGCTGTCTGAGCCACCTGGCTGGAGTTTAAGACAGCCTTTCCCAGGAGCTCTTCCAGCTTAAGGGGACCACAGAGCTAAAGGATGGAGCCTTCATGGTGGACTTGCTGGGAGCTCAGCTCGATCGGTCCCCAAAGCACGCCCCACTCCAGAGCCAGTGCCTGCCCCGCCTCCGCTTCACTCGTAGAATACGTGAGCTGGGTGCCCTCTGTGTGCTGGCACCTGCCTTGGCTGCTCCCCTGCCTGGCTGTGGCCTGGCCTGGCCTGGCCAGGTTTAGGAGGGAAACTTCAGGCCTGCGGGGACCTCCCCTGCCCATCAGACATGGTCCCTGCCTGCATGACACCTCCCCACGTGGGCGCCACTCTGCTGGGAGCGATGGACGGACACAGGGCATGATTTATAATCCCTTTCAGGGAATTACTGCTCCTAATGGGAAGCACCAATTTGTGCTTCCCCAAGGTGGGAGGGCAAAATCAATTAATGGAGAGTCTAACGTGGCCAGGCCTGCTGGCAGAGTGTGGCCTGACATCCGGCAGTGATAAGGGACCTTCTGAGGCTGAACTAATAAGGAGATTGGAGGAAAAAAGAAGAAAAACAACCCTCCCCCCCACCCCGATCAATTTCATGTACAGTGGCCAGAGGATGCAGGGCAAACAGAGCAGCTGGATGTGGGCCTCTTTCCGTCTGAATGAGCCTGGAGGGCAGGGCAGGCCAGCTCGCCCAGCCGCCGTCCAACATTGGTATTTGCTCATGGAGTTTCTCGATAGGCGTGCATCTGCACAAATGAGAAAGGCACGGACCAGAGCTCAGGGGAGGGGCTGAGGCCCACCTGGCCCAGGTGCGTCCCCTGCAGGGGAAAGGGCAGGTGGAGCGCTCCGGTCTCAGGTCCTGCCACCCTAACCGTGCCCACCTACACAGTGGCGCATGGGGCCAGAGCCACAAGCCCGGTGTGTGGTTGTCTGGGCTCCTGGTGGTGTCCCCACTGTGAAGGGTGTGGGAGGCAGGCCGTGTGGGTGTGAGTGCCCTGCTGGCCAGAGAGTCAGGGGAGGTCCCGCTGGGCTGTGTGGCCCCCGGCGGATGGGGAAAGCCAAGGGGAAGGAGGCTGAAGATGGACAATCAGACAAGCCCACCTGTTACTGACCTCATTCAGAAGATTCCATTGTTTATTGGGGCAGCGGGATTCATTTCTCATGAGAGATAATTCCCTGAGCCCCAGTGTGTAGCGAGGTTGAGACGGGGGCTCTAGTTGAAGTTGGGGGGACTCCCATTCTCATCAGCCCAGAGAGCTTGATGCAAGAGCCCCCCGCCGTGACTCTCAAATAGATGTCCTTGCCTGAGTTGGATTGACCTTGGAGCAGACTCTGAGACCAGATGTGGGTGTGCGTGGTTTATCTGGAAAATGAGCCCAGGAATGGATTCCGAGAGAGCAGGGAAGAGGGGCAGGGGAGAAACGTGGGCAGCCCCACACATGTGATGGAGCAGGTGGCCGCTGTGGGCACCCAGGGGGTCCACCTGTGGGGGCCTGGGGGACACCACCTGGGTAGGGCTCACTCAGAGTTGTCCCATGGGGTGGAAGGAGGGTGGGGTGTTTAGCTCCCAACTCCCATCCCTACCAGCTGAGGGCTGACAGGGAGGTTACCTCCTGCACTGCCAGCCTGCCCGCACATAGGCGACTAGAGGGCTCACTTCACTTGTTTCTCTTCTCTTGGGGTTCCAGGTCTTGTAGTGCCTCTGGTCGCATGTCGGAAAACCCTTGTTTTATGTGTCTTGCCTAGTTTTCAGTCGCTTAGTGCAGGAGGCTGAATCAGGTCTCTGTTGCTCTATTGTGGCCAAAAGTGCCAGCTCCATACAACCTACTCTCACGTGCCTGCTTCCCTCTTAGCTCAGTTGGTAAAGAATCTGCCCGCAATGCAGGAGACATGGGTTCGATCCTGCATCGGGAAGATCCCCTGGAGAAGGAAATGGCAACCCACTCCAGTATTCTTGCCTGGAGAATCCCATGGGCGGAGGAACCTGGCGGGCTACAGTCCATGGGGTTGCAAGCGCTGGACACGACTAAGTGACTTTGCTACTAGTACACTTTATTTCTTGGTTGTGCTGGGCCTTCGCCGCTGTGTGTGGGCTTTCCCCAGCGGCAGTGAGTGGGGCGCTACTCTTCCTTACGGTGCTCGAGCTTCTCGTCGCGGTGGCTTCTCTTGTGGCAGAGCACAGGTTCTAGGCATGGGCTTCGGTAGTTGTGCTGCATGGACTTAGTTGCTCTGTGGCATGTGGGATCTTCCCAGAGCAGGGATCGAACCCATGGCCGCTGTGTTGGCAGGCGTTATCTTAACCACTGGACCAGCACGGAAACCCTCGAGTGCCTTTCGATAGGCGGCATAGAAGGAAGGAAACAAACTCTGAGAAACTCTGGGTCTGTTCACATACGATCTCTGGGTTTCAATTCCTGTGGCTCTTGCCACAGTTAATGCTTCATAGCAAGTCACAACCCCCACCCTGCCAAGTCTCTGGCTAATGACAGCCAGCATTTATTCTCAGGAGTATGGGTCCTCAGGTCAGCTAAGGCTCAGCAGACCTGGGCCGCCTGATGGGGAATCCAGGCTCCAGTGCTGCGGGGCTCGACTCCAGGCTGAGGCCTGGGCCCGGGTCGGCTCCCTGCGTGTTCTGGGGTGTGGGCTCAAGGGGGCAGCGCCTGCCCAGGGCATGTTCTTGCCAAGCAGAGACCACCAGCCTGGCAAGAGGCAGGCCCAGCCAGGCCAGCACATTTCACGCCTCTGCTTGTACTGTCACTGCCAATGTCCCCACTAACCAAAGCAAGTCGCAGGGCCGAGCCCAAACTGAAGAGGGAAGGAGGCATACTCTGCCCTGATGAGGCCATGGCCAGTGCTTTGGATGCCTGTTACTGTTACACAGGGGGTGAAGAATTAAGGCGGGTTATTCAGTCTACCCGGAGAAGGCAATGCCAACCCACTCCAGTACTCTTGCCTGGAAAATCCCATGGACGGAGGAGCCTGATAGGCTGCAGTCCATGGGGTCATGAAGAGTCGGACACGACTGAGCGACTTCACTTTCACTTTTTACTTTCCTGCACTGGAGAAGGAAATGGCAACCCACTCCAGTATTCTTGCCTGGAGAATCCCAGGGACAGAGGAGCCTGGTAGGAGGCTGTCTCTGGGGTCGCACAGAGTTGGACACGACTGAAGCGACTTAGCAGCAACAGCAGCATTCAGTCTACCACAGCTTCTCTGCTACTGCTGCTGCTAAGTCGCTTCAGTCATGCCCGACTCTATGCGACCCCATAGACGGCAGCCCACCAGGCTCCCCTGTCTCTGGGATTCTCCAGGCAATAATACTGGAGTGGGTTGCCATTTCCTTCTCCAATGCAGGAAAGTGAAAAGTGAAAGTGAAGTCGCTTAGTCGTGTCCGACTCTTAGTGACCCCATGGACTGCAACCCTCCAGGCTCCTCCGTCCATGAGATTTTCCAGGCAAGAGTACTGGAGTGGGGTGCCACAGCTTCTCTATCTGCTTTCTAACCACCGCCCCCCTCCCCGCCCCGCCCTTTCCAAGATCCGAGAAAGCCACATTCTAAGCCTCCCTCCTCCTAACACTTCCTGCCACAGGACTGGCAGAGCCAGTTTGGTCCTAGTAGGACCTGAGTGGGAAGTCACTGGCCAGGCTGCTTTCCGGAAGACGTTTTGGGAAAACTCCACACTTCGGCCTGGAGTGAACTCAGATACTCTGGACCTCTTCACGGCTCTCCGGAACCCGGTGCGGAAAGACCCTGCTGGAGGGTCTTTCTAGAACGTTTCCTCCGCTCCTCCCATTTGCAGGGCCCACAGGGCTGAGGGGAAGTTGCACCGGGGGAGCGGCCGTCCACGTCAGAGGCCGGCCTCTGTGGGGAGGGGGCAACTTCGGGGGCTGTCTGTGTTCCTCTCGTCTTTTCCTCTCCGGCCTCAGCGACTGTTCTAGGAGGGGGTTTGCGCTCTGCGTGGGGCCACGTCACACATCCCTGTCAACGAGGCCTTTGGGTCTGGGAGGTGACTTCTGGGCAGGAGCGCTATGGTCCGCAGACGAACCAGCTCCAGAGGGCTGGGTACCAAGGTGTGCTGGGTACTCTGAGTCTGTTTCTGAGGGAGCCTGGCCCACTCCATGCCATCCTCGGGGCTCGTAAGAGAGAGAGAAAGAGCGTGTTTGTG
Source organism: Bubalus bubalis (assembly GCF_019923935.1). Classification (NCBI taxonomy): domain Eukaryota; kingdom Metazoa; phylum Chordata; class Mammalia; order Artiodactyla; family Bovidae; genus Bubalus; species Bubalus bubalis. Next base: position 38,647,881 of record NC_059158.1, on the reverse strand, counting down.
TCCTGCGGGCTCCTGGGCAGGCTTCTAGAATCAGGCTGTGAGGGCAATTTGTGCCCCCCTCACTGGTTCCGTGGACTTTCCCAAGGATTTGCTACATGCCACGTGGGGGCCAGGTTGCCCAGTGGGCCCAGGGGAGGTCACGGGGGCCCAAGAAGCAGGAGCGTGGCTCTGACTCTGCCACTCGTGAACTAAGGACATATTGCTGGGGACACAGTGATGGGCAGGACAAGCAATCCCTTGTTGTTGTGGGGCTTTTAGGCTTGGCGGTGGTGGGCTCTGAAGGCCATTAGAGAAGAAGCAAGCAGGGGATTCTCTGGCAGGCCAGTGGACGGCTTGCTGTCAATGCCGAGGACCTGGGTTCAAATCCTTGTTGGGGAACTGAGATCCCACAAGACGTGCACCATGGCCAATAAAGGGGAAAAAAGAAAAGCAAATAAAGATCTGAGATCTGTCAGGTAGCGATGAAAAGATAACAGAGTGACGGGGTAGAGGGTGACCAGGGTGGGGGTGTCCCTCTAGTGGGCGTGATCAGGGAAAGCTGCCTGTGGAGGGGACCTCTGCCGCTAACTGGCTGTATAATTAACAACCAGGACCTCCCTTTCACTTCATTTTTCTTTCTTTTTTTAAAATAATTTTATTCATTTATTTTTGGCTGTGCTGGCTCTTTGTTGCTACGTGGACTTCTCTAGTTGCAAGGAGCCGGGGCTGCTCTCTAGTTGCGGTGCTGGGGCTCCTCACTGCGGTGGCTCCTCTTGTCGTGGGGCGCAGGGGCTTCAGTAGCTGCAGCTCTGGGCTCTAGAGCACAGGCTCAAGAGCTGTGGCTTGCGGGCTTAGCGGCTCCTTGGCATGTGGGATCTTCCTGGACCAGGGATGGATGGAACCTGTGTCTCCTGCATTGGCAGGTGGATTCTTTACCACTGAGCCACCAGGGAAGCTCCCCCCACTTCAGTTTTCTAATGTTATAAACAAGGGTGTGGGTCAGAGGAGCTCTGTCTAGCTTTGAAATGTAATCACCTAGCTTCTCTTGCATGATCCTGTTACCCAGACCTGAAAGGGTCGGGAGGGGGTGTGGGGAAACTGACTATGCCGTACTCTCTCTCTGCTCCCTCCCCTGGGCGACTCATGGGCCAGAGGTGACAGGGCAGTGGACAAGCGCTTTTATTCGGTTAGCTGCATTTCCAGGGTCCCTCCCCTTTCCCCCGTCCACCCCGCTGCAGCTGGCTTGGACCTACTGCCAGTGTCCTGAGGCGGGTGGCAGTCCCCTCAAGGGCCTCTAAGGGGTGGCCCACCCTCCACTGGCCCTGAGCCTGAAGTGCTGAGAGGACTCCCTGAGATATGATCCTCCGTGGGAGCGGGGAGAATTGGCCCAAACCCTGCTGAGTCCAGAGGCATGGGGTGAAGGTGAGGCCCAAGGTGCCCACACCGCCCCTCTCGGTTCTCAGCAGAGCTCCCGGGAGCCATCCACTGCCCTCTGGGTGCTGCCGTAGGGGTGGCTCCCGGGAGACGCAGCTGATTCAGGTGTTGCCCGTGGGTCATCTGGACCATGAGAGTGGTGGTGCAGGGTCTGGCCTGGGAGGGCAGGGCTGGCCATCTGGATGCCCTGCTGCTCTCCACTGCCTTGCCTATGGTCTGACCTGCTGTGTGACTGCCCCAGCCATTCCTGGGCGTCTCACCCAGGGGCTGCGGCAGGGGAGTGGCGGGAAAATATTGGGTTGGCAGAGAAGTTCATTTGCAATTTTCCTGTATGATACAGAAAAACCCATATGAACTTTTTGGCCAACCCCATAGCTAAAGATAGCCCATTATCATTTCCGCCTCCTTCTACCAGTATGAGCTTCCCTGCCACTGTGCTAGGATGGTACTGTTTCATGATCTCAAAGGCTTGTAGTCGTCTATGTGTAAGACCACAGCAAGGGTGAGCTAAAGCACTCGTTCCACCCCTAGAACCCGGCGCTGCCTGGCTGCCCACAGCTCCAGCACCCACAACAAGGACAGCACCGTGAGCCTGGCCCAGCCCCACTGGCAGCATCCAGGGCTCCATCCTTAAAGAAACACAGCCTCCCAACTGGGATCCAGGTCACTAGTTGCTTCCAGCAGTCCACAGATCGCTGCTGGAGCTGAGCCCTTCTTCTGGAGTCCGTTCTTGCTGCCACAATGCACCGGGGAGCTTACTGGAAACCTGAAAGGAGACGGGTGGTCTCGGTTAGGCTCTGCTTGGGTCACGGACCTCTCGGATCACCCCCCGTGGGTATCAGGTGGCGCACCGCTCAGGGCCTTACTCCCAGGGGGCTATGTCTACTCCCCAAACACTGTAGGAACTGCCTGCCTGCTTTGCTCTTCGCAAAAGTCTCATCACCCCGAGCCAGGACCCACACTCACTTTCCCGCTCCATGGTTTTCACTGACACACCTGTTTCATTCCTGCAGATTCGCTCCTTGTTTTTTGCCTCAGGTATTCATTATATTCCATGATGTTTTATCCTACAACCATGTGGCCCCATCTAGAAGCTTCCCATGGCGGGGCCTGGAGAAAGGGTTCTCTGGCCTAAGAAGCAAGACCCCTGGGTTCTAGCCAGGATGGTCCCCAACCCATGGTATGACCATGGGTAAAACATGCTTGTTCTCTGGGCCTCACTTTTCTTACTTCCAAATTGCTGGAGTAGACCAGGTACCTGGAAAAAGCCAAATAGCTAGTGTGGCTCCCTGCTTTGCAAAGCGGGGCCCACTGACCTGTGGCACGGGCATCTTCAGGAGCTTGTTAAGAGATGTAAACTCTTGGGCCCCACTCAGACTCATTGGACCCAGAAAAGTATGAGAACTAATATGGGGGACGTGCAGTTAATTTGCTTAAAGTTTGGCTACCATAATAAGAATTTCTGAAGATCCTTGGGTAAAGAACACGGTATTTTTTAAAAAACTGCATCAGACAGAGAGATGAGGCGGCTGCAGCATGCAGGTGTGGACGTGGGTACCTGGCAGTGGGAGGTGTGGGCGTGGCTGGCTCACTCTTCCGGAGGGGGAGTCGGTGATTCTCTGCGACGCAGAGAATGTGGGAAGTAATAGGGAGGAAGATGTTGAAAACAATTCAAGGCTATGAACCCTTCATCCCCAAATTTAGTTCTGTGTGCAAGACCTAGTTCCACGGACTTCACTGTCTAATTCAATGGAGATGGTCCTTATTATTATTTTTTTTTATTTAAAAACTTTTATTTTATTTTTGGCTGCACTGGGTCTTCACTCTTTGTGAGGGCTTTCTCTTGTTGTGCTGAGCGGGGGCTACTCAGTATTTGTGGTGTGTGGGCTTCTCATTATGGTGGTTTCTCTTGTTGCGGAGCACGGGCTCTGGGGCGTAGGCTTCAGTAGTTGCGGCCCCGTGGGCTTAGTTGCTCCACGGCATGTGGGATCTTCTCGGACCAGGGATAGAACCTGTGTCCCCTGCACTGGCAGGTGGATTCTTAGCCACTGGACCACCAGGGAAGTCCTGAGATATCCTTATTTATTTAAACAAAAATTATTTAATTTTTGGCTGCACTGGGTCGTCATTGCTTCTCGGACTTCTCTGTAGGGGCTCCTCTCTAGCTGCAGTGCGTGGGCTTCTCCTGTGGGGGCTTCTCTTGTTGCAGAGCACAGGCTCTAGGGTTCATGGGTGCAGTAGTTGCTGCTCCTGGGCTCTAGAGCACAGGCTCGTAGTTACGGTGCTTGGGCTTAGCTGCTCTGTGGCATATGGGATAATCCTGGATCAGGGACTGAACCCACATCTCCTGCATTGGCAGACAGATTCTTTACCACTGAGCCACCAGGGAAGCCCAGTCCTTATTTTTAAGACATTCCTGGCTGTCATAATTGACTCCTAGACCAGGAAGAAAGTCAGACACACCAGAGGGTGGGAAGGTGATGTGTTCTAGTCACTCTGGACCCAAGGTTCCCCCAGCTCTGGTGCAGGTTGGAAAGGGCACCCTTACTGCTACTGCTAAGTCACTTCAGTCGTGTCCGACTCTGTGCGACCCCATAGACGGCAGCCCACCAGGCTCCCCTGTCCCTGGGATTCTCCAGGCAAGAACACTGGAGTGGGTTGCCATTTCCTTCTCCAATGCATGAAAATGAAAAGTGAAAGTGAAGTTGCTCAGTTGTGTCCGACTCCTAGTGACCCCACGGACTGCAGCCTACCAGGCTCCTCTGTCCATGGGATTTGCCAGGCAAGAGTACTGGAGTGGGGTGCCATTGCCTTCTCCCTAGGGTGCCTTAGGAATCCTCATACCCAGGCCACTCACAGGATGGATTAAATCAGAATCTCTGGGCCCCGGCTGTTCTGAAGAACGGCCAGGTCCAAACCCGCTGCTTTTATTTCTCTGTTCCAAGAGTTGGCGAGGGCAGGTACTGGGGACTGTTAGGCATGTGGCTGTGGACCAAGTCACAGGTCTGAGGCTTCTTCTGCACCACTGAGAAGCGTCCTGGGCCAGGACTGGTAAGGAGCACAGAGTCGGAGCCAGCTCCCCACTAGGGCTGTCCCTGCTTCCCTGCCCCAGACACTTGCCTGCAGTGAGGACTGGGGGTGAGGGTGGGGCTGAGAAGAATGGGCCCAGTGCTGGGCTCAGAGTGCACGATATTCAAAGACATAGCCTTTCACACGGATCGACCTCCACTCACAACAAATGTCCCAGATCCCATCCATTCTCTATGAACCTCATTTAAGTAATGGAGCTACCAGTCGATGCTGGTGACTGTGGATTCCCAGGGTGGAGGGCACTGCTACACCATTGAAACCACCACCGCACCTCACCGCGTTGGATCAGGTCTCAACACACAGGCCAGTTTCCCCGCTGATGGCTCCCTGGCGCTCAGCAGGTTACGAGGGAACTTTGTGGACCTTGTCTCAGGAGAGCTGTCCACCGGGGCAAAGGTGGAATCTGGACCTGACAGGGGTGACAGGGAGGCTGGAGGAGGTGAGCGGCCCCGGGTCGCCCAAGGCCGAGATGGACAGCCCTTACGTCCCGGTCTCTTCCTTCCCAGATCTGTGCTGTTTCCATTTCCCTGGGAGGGCTCCTGATGGAAGGAGAGAGCCAGGGGCTTCTCAGAGCGGAGGTGCTGGGGCTAGGGGGACTGGGGGGCTTTGGGGATTCTCCTCCTGGCTGGAGAAGAGGGCGTTGTGGTCACGGTGGGTCACAGCAAACATCAAAGTTCCAGACAGACATTCTTCCAAACTCAGGATTAAGGAAGATTCTAGAAAGGGGTTAATCTCATTTTCTCCACTCTCGAAGCCACTGTTGGCAGCTAGAAACAGCAGCTTTGACACCATGGATGACTAATGCCCCTTCCGGGGGAGATATACCTGTCCACGTGTGCCCCTGGCAGGGATTGGAACGCTCCACAGCTTCCCCAGGAATCCTAAATCAAACAGATTCATCCTGGCCCTTGGTGAAGCCTAAGAGCCGGCTAAATCACCCTTTCCGGGCTCTTGTTCCTTGGCTGACGGTCACAAATCCCCCATAATGAGCACTTGTGAAGGAGCCCCGCCAGACAGTGCCACTGAATTAAGAGCAGAGGGGCCCAGGGCAGGGACGGGCAGTGTTTGCTTTGGCTGCGGAGGGGAGGGCAAGGTGCCTGGGCCCAGCCCGTGTGTTTGCCCACAGGGAGGCCTGATAAGTGGGCTGTGTAGACAGCGCGGCGTGGTGGACCGGGGCCATCTGCCATGCGTCGGGGGTGGGGGGAGACCACACCTGCTGCTCTGCAGCCCCGACCTGGCCAGAGGGGGGCCCTTTTCACCCTGTCTTCAGCTTCCCTGGGGCCCCGCGGTCACTAAGAACCCGGGATTATTTTCCTCCCCTTGGGGAATAAAAACTGAACCCTCGAACTTGTGTTTGTTTTGATGAATTACTTCCAGGCTGCCGTTTGTTTGGAAAACCAAGCTCCCCAGCTGCAGGGAGGGTGGAGGCTGAGGGAAAACACCCTCAGCAAGCTGGCTTTCCAGACGGCTCGGCCCAGCGGAGTGCGGGAGGCCTGGGTTCTCCTGGCTCTGCCATTGCAGTGGGGGGTGGGGGGTGGTGGGTGGTGGGGGGTGTACCTCAGCTTCCTCTCCTGTCAAAAGGGGGGAATCATACTCATGGTTCTGTGTGCCTTACAAGTGTGTTGAGGGCACCACATGGAATAATGTTCATGAAGAAAACATAACTGGTAACCTGCTCTAAACATCATAATGAAAGCACCCCAGCTGGACTTCCCTGGTGGTTCGGTGGCTGAGACTCCATGCTGCTCCCAATGCAGGGGGCCCGGGTTCGATCCCTGGTCAGGGAACTAAGATCGTGCATATAAGCAACTAAGATTCCGCGTGCCACAACGAAAATGGACCATCCCGCGTGCTGCAACGAAGACCTGGTGCAGCCAAATAAAGTAAATACATAAAAATAAATAGTTAAAAAAAAAAAACCAAGAGTGCCCCAGTCTTTGACCCAGTTTCCTGCACCAGCCAGGCCTGGTGTCAGCGGGAAGATGCCATCCTGCCATAGACCTTGGATGTCTGCCTTTTCTCTTTGGAGCGGGTTGGAGGGTCACATCACTAATGTGTGAAACAAAAGCTGAGTAAATGGAACTTTAAAATATTGCTTATTTGTAGACTTTTGGATGGGACAAATGATGGTTGAATTTTATGAATTTGTTCCTGGGGGTGGGGGTGTCTCCTAGCTCCAAGAACAATGCTCCCTCCACTTATGTCCTGGACATTATTCCGTCAACTTCCTCAAAGAATTTTCTCTTGCATTTTGGTCCTCTTTCCCACATCATAAATCCCCCTCCATTTTTTCTCCCCTTCCTGGGCTGTTCCTTTCAGTGTATAAACAAATCTGCGTGACCCCCACGTGTCCCTTGCAGGCGGCAGTAAGTCCAAGCCATCCAGACCTTCCCAGGAAGGTACTTCCCTGAGAACCACTGGCTCCTGGTCCTCAGTGGCCTGCACGACACTCTGGGGCCGGAGTGAGCTTTCCAGACCACTGGTCAGATGACATCACGCTATGGTTTCAATTCTTCCCGGAGTTCCCACCACGCACTCCTGGAGCAGAAGCCAAGCCCAGGAGGCCTGTGGGATCCTGCCCTCCTCCCTGGCTTGGTCCCCTGTCCCAGCCGTGCTAGTCTCTGTCCCACTCTGTGACCATGCTCAGTCCTTCCCCTCTGGGCTGGCCCTTGCTGCTCCTCCCAGAGTGAGTGGAACCCTGGCCCCCAGAACCACAAGGCTGCGTCATCCTCACTCTTAGGCCTCAGTTTTGAGTCTCCCCCTTCCCGCCTCCCAGATAAAAGCATCTCTCTGGGGATCTCTATGCATCACGTATTCCAGCTACTTCGGAGCTCTCGTTGGCGCCGAGGATGAACTTATGTCTCTCGGATGTGTTCACAGCCTCTCTCCTTCCTTCCAGCCCGTCGAGGGCTTCAGTCTTGTTCACTGATATGGCCCCAGCACTGGTACAATGCCCGGCATACAGAAGATGTCTAATAAACACAGTGCTCATTTACCGACTGGCTGTCTGATATTGCTCTGTGTCTGAAACGTATCATTAGAGTATTTGGGGGATGAGTGGGGGGTGGGGGAGGAGGGGCATGGCTTGGAGAGTACTCAATCTGAATCCAAATTTTTCTAACCCTAACCCTAACCCTAACCCGTCTGGTGCCTTGTGGCCGTGTGAAAGCGACGCTAAGCCAGACGAGTAGCCTTTGGATTACTGAGATGAGGCCAAGACTAAAAGGAGGGCTGGGGTCAGGGGCCCCGGATGGAGGCTGGTCCCACGGGTCTCCAGGGAGAGGAAAGAAGTCCTGTCCACACAGGAGGGCAGGGGCCACGAGGAAGCGGGGGAGGCCAGTGATGGAGGCCAGGCTGGGCCTTCTCTTTCTCTTCCAGCTCCTGACACACCGCATATTTCTTCTCTGACTGTTCCCCTGTCCTCAGGCCTGGGCCTTCAAGTGGTGTTCACACCTACAACTCGCTGGCAAGAACCAGGCTCCAACAGGAGAGTAAGATTTTGAGCTGGGGGTCGAACGAGTTCCCAGCCGTCGGTCATCCCTTCGTTTGGAGCGGGCAGATGGAGGGGAGCTGGCTCTGGGGACAGGCGACCAGACATCATCCTAAAGAGCTGGGGACGGAGGGACACTTTGCCAAGAGGGGCAGGCAGGGGCCCCTGGGCCGGCCACCCCCTTGGCCTGTCTTGGTGTGTCCGAGGCTGCCTTCTGGGGCTGTCTCCAGGAGGAGGCAGCGGTGGCAATGCAGGAGGTGACTGCAAGGCCCTGCCCGAGGCTTTGGGAACCTGTGGAAGCTTCCTATTTCCTCAGCTCCCTGTTGTTCCAGCTTTCCCCACACCGCCCCTCCCCCCGACAACCTAGGGCCTGACCATGACCTGGGCCCTGGAGGAGCTGCTGGGGAAGGGGCTCTTACCTGTCCTCTGCAGGATGTTATGTCTGGCCTTAATGAAGGCCAGGATGTCGGAGTCCGTCTGGCTGTCCCCTGTGAGAGGGACGGACGACAGTGGCCTCTCTGGGATGCTGGGGACAATGACACACCACACTTTACCATGCTTGACCTTTGGTTCTGGGATTCACCTTGCCAGGGCACTTTTCCTTGCTCATGGCTGGATCCACTCTCACCCCCGCTTCTCTGCAGCTCCTGCAGCAAGCCGCCTGCACCCACGCGAGGCACGTGGCACCTGGTATTTTGGCTCAAACCCTTCGTGGCTTCTCATCAGCCTTGGGATGAAATTTGGACTCGTCCCTGTGTGATCTAGGCTGCTCACTGCACTCCAGCCACCCCGTTTCTCTGATAGACCAGGCTCCTCCCGGCCTCTGGCCCTTCGCTTTGCCATCTCCTCCTTCTGGGCTGCTCCGTCCCCAGACCTTCACACGGCTGCACGAGCTTTCAGCACCTCCTCCATCCCCTCACCCCCACCTCTCTGCCCCACCTCTAACTGACACAAACCAAGCCCATTCTAGGGTGGGCCTGCCTTCCTCAGCCCCTGGCTTAGGTGTTGTATCCTCTAGGACATGACCCCACTGCACCCCCACCCCCACCCCCACAGGAGGTGAGCGCAAGGCCCTGCCCGAGGCTTTGGGAACCTGCAGAAGCTTCCTGCTTCCTCAGCTCCCTGTTGTTTCAGTTCCCCCCCTGGCCTCCCTGCCTTGGGCCTGACCATGATGTCGGCCCTGGAGGAGCCGCTTAGCTAGCCCTTAGCTAGTTGCTCCTGAGACAGAGATAACTCTTTCCCCTTCTCTCCTTAAAAAGAGAACCATACACTATTTAGCCCAGCAAGTTGCCACATTCAGAATACTACATTTCCCAGCCTTCTTTGCAGCTATGTGTGGTCAGGTGACCAGATTGTGGCCAATGAGATTTGGAAGAAGTGAGATTTCTTTTCCCCTTTAAAAAGGGAGAGATGCAAGGCTCCTCTCCCTTCTCATTTTCCATGCAACCCCTAGACGTAAAATCCTCCTTGAGAAATTCAAACGAGGTGCTCTCCTGGCTCTGGCAAGCATTAGTCCTCGCACCCGTCACTCCACAGGGCATGGACAGTATCGACTCCCTTAGAAGGTGGGGAGGATTGTATGTAACAGAGGGTTGCTTATCACCTCATGCAATATTTGGCATTCTGACTGCAGCTCAGCGAGAAGAGCTAGAGCAGGGCTGGGGCAGGGAGGCGGGGGCAGCTCTGCAGTTGTGCCTTCCGTCCAGAGTGGGGGTGTAGGGGTGGAGTGGGGGGTGGTGGTGGGTGGAATTCACCCTTGGGCAGCCTGTGGAGAAGAGCAGGGCCTGCCGGGTGAAGCAGGGCTCGCGGGTAGTCTAGTCAGAGGGCACTGGAGACACGCACTGGGGGTAGGGGCCGCATCGGCTTTGCTCAGCCTGAGGCCAGGCCTATCAACTCCATCCCTTCCCACCTGGGACTCTGCGTGGAGCTGGTGGGCTACATGGAACTGCCCCTGGCCTGGCTCCTGTTCCTTTAGTGGCCCCAGGTACATCAATTTACGACGACACATGGGCTTCCTGGCTGGTGCTAGTGCTAAAGAAGCCGCCTGCCAGGGCAGGAGACATAAGAGACACAGGTTCAATCCCTGGGTGGGGAAGATCCCCCGGAGGAGGGCATGGCAATCCACTCCATTATTCTTGCCTGGAGAACCTCATGGACAGAGCAGCCGGGCAGGCTACAGTCCATGGGGTCACTAAGAGTCGGACACGACTGAAGCGACTTAGCACAGATGCACGTGAAGCAACTCAGGCTCCCCAGGTGGCGCTAGTGGTAAAGAACCCGTCCGCCAGTGCAGGAGACATAGAGATGTGGGTTTGATCCCTGGGTTGGCAAGATCCCTTGGAGGAGGGCATGGCAACCCACACCAGTATTCTTGCATGGAGAATCCCATGGACAGAGGAGCCTGGTGGGCTACAGTCCATGGAGTCGCAAAGAGTCAGACACGACTGAAGCGACTTAGCATGCACGCACGCATGTGGACCAACTCTGCCTGCACGGGGCCCCAGTGACTCTGGGGACACTTCCTCAGCTCTGGGAGTTGGCATCTGTGAGAGATTCCAGGGAATTCCTGGGGTGCCAAGGTGGAGGCCTGCCCTGGGCTCCGTCTGTGAAGCCACTGCACTGAGGGGCTGCTGGGGCTGAGAGAAGCTGACTGGCGGTTTCAGCCCGCTGCACCCACGGCAGGGCTGTCGCGGGAGTCAGAGGGGGAAGAAGACCACAGACCTGTCCTCCATGGGGGCACCAGGGCTGCTCTGTTCCTGGCTGTGCAGGAGGGGGCCAGGCGAGGGCAGGATCTTCCTGGCGTACACATCGCTGTAAAGACAGATCAACAGGAGACAAATGTGTGGAAGGAGGTTTGCAGAGGAGAAATCTAGAGTTTATAGTTAGGAGCTGTATGGATTGATTGAGAGTTTGTGCCTCCCGAAAACTCATATGTGGGAATCGATTCCCCAGCGTGATGGTATCTGGAGGTGGGGCCCTTGTAAGGTAACTTGTCTGGATGAGATCATGAGTGTGGAGTCCCCAGCATAGGACTGGTGGCCTTATAAGAAGAGGAAGAGAAAGAAATCAGAGCTGTCCCTCTGCTGTGTGAGGACTCAGAGGAGACAGCCATCTGCAACCCAGAAGGAGGTTCTCACCAGGAGCTGATCCCTTTGGACCTTCGCCTGGGACTTCCCAGCCTTCAGAACTGTGAGAAGTAAACAAATTCCTGTTGTCTAAGCTGCTTAGTCTATGGTTTCGCTTATGGCGGCCCAACCTGACCATGGCAGAAGCCAAGACTCTGTTATGGATGATGCTCAGTCTGTTCAAGCTGCTATAATAGAACGCCATGAACGGGATGGCTTCAACTACAGGAATTTATTTCTCGCTGTTCTGGAGGCTGGAGTTCTGAGGTCAAGGGGTCTGCAAGGTCAGGTCAAGGCTGCCAAATTCTTGTGTCCTCACATGGTAGAGAGAGTGAGCTCTCTGGCCTCTTTTTTATCAGGGCACAAATCCTATTCCTGAGGGCCCCGCCCTCATGACCTAAAGACTCATCTCCAAATACTATCACTTTGGAGGTCAGATGTCAACAAACGAGTTTTTGGAGGACACATACAGTTTATAACATTCTGCCCCGACCCCACTCCCCCCAATTTATGTCCTTCTCATGTAAAATACATTCGTTTCACTCCACCAGCCCCCGGCTTGTGCCAGTATCAACGCTAAATCTCATCCACTGAGGTATCATCTCAATCAGATGTGGGTGAGACTCAAAGAAGGATTCATCCTAAGGCAAAAATCCCTTGTTGGCTGTGAACCTGTGAGACCTGACAAGGTATGTGCTTCCAAAATGCAATGATGGGACAAAGCATAAGATAGACATTTCCATCCATTTTACCTTTTTCATTCCAAAAGGGAGAAATAGGAGAGAGGAAGGGAGTGAAGGTCCCAAGCAAACCCAAAGCCTACAATGCAAACTTCATGGGATCTTAAGGTTTGAAAGGTCTGGACCCTCTTTGGCTTGATGCTGTACCCCCCAGACCCACTAGGGGTGAAGGTCCTGTCTTCTGGACCCATGGGTGGAGGTCCTTCATGGTTTTGCTGAGCAGCCCCACCTCCACATCTTTGGGCAGAGGCTGTCTGGCTTGTTGAAAGCAAGGCTATGCCCCCTCGCCCCCCGACACCTTTTGAAACAGACGAGGCAGTTGTGATGATCTGTGAATTGCCTCTGTGGTCATTCTTGCCTTGACCTAAAGGCTACTGCCCGTTCACATTGGATTAGCTCTATAGTCCCGTCCTGTGAGATCTGAGAGGTCCACCAGCCTTCCTTTCTTCCTCTCATCTCCTCCCCTTCAGTTCAGTCTCACAGTTTTCCCTCTAGGAAGGCTGATAAAGCCCGCGATCCACACCCACGCTAGTCTCCCAGTGTTCTCTTCTGATACATTTCCTCGATTTTTGCAATATGAATAGGCTGAGATGTTTCCAAATCTTTACATTTGAGTTCCTTTTTGCTTAATAATTCTCAAATCATTTCTCTCTTCTTGAATTTTGATCTCAGCAGTCAGGAAGGGCCTGGGCCTCTCCTGCAACTCTTTGCTTAGAAATCTCCTCAGCTAAACATATGGTTTTGTCACTTGCAAATTATTCCTTCTACAAAAGGCCAGAACGTGAGCGTAGTTCAGTCAAGTTCTTTGCCACTTTAGAACAAGATCACTTTTTCTTCAGTGTCCAGTAGCATGCTCCTCGTTTCTGAGACCTCACCATGGGCTTTACCATCCATATTTCTAAGAACATGTCCAGAAGATGGACATGTTCTCCTCAGCTCTCCTCAGCTCTCCTCTTTCCTGTCTTTCTTTCTTTCTTCCTATTTTTTTTTTTTTTTCCCGTGGCTGCACTCCGTCTTCATTTGGGTGCTCGGGCTTAGTTGCCCCACAGCATGGGGAATCTTAGTTCCCAGACCAGGGATCGAACCCACATCCCCTGCATTGGAAGGCAGATTCTTAACCACTGGACCACTAGCAAAGTCCCTCCTCTTTCCTTTCTGAGCCCTCGCCGGAACTGCCTTTAAAAGTCCATTCATGATGATCTTAGTGTCTTACAGCACGAGCTTCCAAACTCTTCTAAGCTTCTACTCATGACTCACTTCCAAAGCTGCTGCTACATTTCTAGGTATTGGTTATGGTAACACCCTACGTCTTATACTAATTTCTGACTGAGTCAGTTTGGGCTGCTATAGCCAAGTACCATAAACCGAATGGCTCATAAACAGTGGAAATTCATCATTTCTCTTGGCTTTGGGGCTGTGCGTCCGAGGTCAGGTGCTGGCATGGTTGTGTTCTAGTGAGGGCCTTCTTCTGGGTTTCAGACTGATGACTTCTTCTTGTGCTCTCACGAGGTAGAAAGAGAGAGAGCTAGTTCTCTGAACCTTTTTCAAGATTTTTTTTTTTTTGATGTGGACCAATTTAAAAGTCTTTATTGGTTACAATAGTGTTTCTGCTTTATGTTTGGGTTTCTGGGCCGCAAGGCATTTGGGATCCTAGCTCCCTGACAAGGGGTCGAACCCACGCAGCCTGTGTTGGAAGGCCAAGTCCTAAGCACCGGACCAGCAGGAAGTCCCTGGACTCCCCTTACGAGGAATAATCCCGTTTTTGAGGGCCTCACCCTCATGACCAAATTACCTCCCAAAGGCCCCATCTCTTAATACCATCTCACTGGGGATTAGCGTTCGATATGAATTTGGCGGGGGCACGAACATTCAGTCTATAATAGATGTTTACACGTTAATTCTCATTGTCAGAGCGTTGCATGTACCGGCTGTGGAAGCCGAACAAAGACAACAGTGAACACAGCTGCCACTTGCAGACGCTGGCCTCACACAGGTCCTGGGAGGGCGCTCAGCAAACATCACCCCACGTAATCCTCTCGATAGCCTCCTCATCCCCATTATATCGTTGAGAAAAGCTGAGGCTTAGGAAGGCTAAAGAGATTCTAAAAGTTCCCCAGCTGGTAAGTGGCAGTATCTGGATTTAATCACAACTCCGTGAAGCTTCAGAACTTGAGCTTTATTTTTATTTTTGGCTGTGCTGGGCCTTCGTTGCTGTGTGTGGGTTTTCTCCAGTTGGGGTGAGCGGGGGCTCCTCTCCAGTTGTGGTACGCAGGCTTCTCATCGCAGTGGCTTCTTTGCTATGGAGCACTCGGCTCTAGGCAGGAGGGCTCGGTCAGTAGTCGTGGTTCCCGGGCTCTAGACTACGGGCTCCGTAGTTGCGGCACACGGGCTTAGTTGCCCCGCAGCACATGGGATCTTCCCAGACCAGGGATCGAACCAGTGTCTTCTGCTTGGCAGGTGGAGTCCCAACCACTTGCTTTATTAACCAGACTCAACTCTGGCATTCTAAGGACACACATGAGACACACAGCTTGTTCCTGGCTGCGTGGATGACCCTGGGTGGCCCTGGTTGACCGGCTCTGTGCTCTCTGAATCAGGAGTCAGAGCCAGCAGCTCCGCAGATGCAGCTTTGCACGTTTAATGGATGCCGGCTCCTTGCCTTGCTCCCCAGTTGGGAGACAGTGGAAACCAGTAGCACCCCAAGGAGGTGAAGAGATAAGCCGTCCGGAATGGCAGTGATGTGAGAGATCCCCTCCCTTGCTTTATGACGTCCTGCCTAGACCAGAGTCAGAGCAGAAGGAGGCCTGCAGAGTCACCTGGCCAGAGCTCTCCTTTTCCCAGTGGGGACTCGCGGGACAAATAGCAGTAGGGTTAGAGACAGGGCCTCTGGCTTTGCCCAGCCCGTGTCATCAGCCACAGGCTCTCCATGGGCCCGACAAGCTGCTGTTCCAGCCGTGAGCACCGCTTCTTCCCCAGCTCCAGCCTTCTGCCTTCTCCCGTCTCAGCCAGAGGCAGGGTCTCTTACCCTGGGCCTGCCTCTACTGGCTCAGGACTGTGGGTCCTACAAACAGGAAAGGAAACAGAGCCTAGGGTTTTTTTTCACCCCCAGCATCTCAGAGACTCTGCACTGAGTCTAAGAGAGCAGGGCATCTGTGCCGTTTGGCCAGGGCTGCTGCAGGACCAGTGGTGGCCGCAAGGTGGCAGGCTCTGCACGCCTTTCTTTGGAGAACAGAAGCTGGCTTCAGAGCTCCTTCTGAACAGTGTCTGGGGTACAGCCTCAATACAGGAGGGAGAAAGAGCTTTCCATCCTGCAGGTGCTGCAATGACACCAGGCCGAGGTCAGTTTGGAGACTGTAGCAAGCCTTGCAAGATCCAGCCATTGGCACGCAAATGGCTCAGGAACTCAACGGTTTCCCAGAGGAGATGCTGGAGGATGCTCACAGGTGCCAGCTGCTGAGAGTTGGGGGTGGGCGGAAGAGAGTGGAGCTGGAGCTGGCAGGGCAGAGGGCATGACCACACCAGGGCAGAGGGAGCATGTAGTACCCTCTGTGGGGACCCAACCGCCCAGCCTGTTACCTCCAGCAGCTCATGCAGGAGGATGGTGCAGTATGGAGGCCGTAGCTCCAGGACAGGGGTGGGGGGCTGTGGGGTGGGGGGGGATGGGAGTGGTTGGAGGGGAAGGACTCCTCCAGTCCGGAGGCTTCAGGAGCGTCCCAGGATGCCACAGCCTCTGAACCCTCAGGGCCATACCACAGTGACCTTTGTCCTCTCTCCTGACCCTCCAGCCTTTGACAGTGAATTCATTTCTCACACAGACGTGCCTTCTTGGAGAGACAGCACGCCAGCCATCAGAACTGATTATCTCTTTATTCATATGGATTAATTAGTATTATTAATAATGATTAGGCCTCCTGGGTTGCCCATCAGCATGCGGTGAATTTAGTGTGATTGGCCCACAGGCCCTAAACATCCCTGGGGAAGGGATGAAGTCAGGTCTCTGTCAGAGTCTAAGAAGCAGAGGACCAGCCCCTGGGCTGCGGAGGGTCCATTGGGAGGAGCAGCCTCTCTGGGGCTCAGGGGAGACCAGCAGCTGGACTCCCGCTCTCCCACTCCGGCAGCTTTCAACACTGAAAGCTGGGACATTCATCTGTTCATGGAAGGATAGTGACAGAGGGATCTGGGCGCAGCTTACGGATAAGACAAGGGCATCCCAAAGGGGGATGCTGGCTTGCCCGAGGGCCCGTAGCTCAGGAGAGCACCCTGGGTGAAAGTGTAAACTGAGGGGACTCCTTGCAGGTAACCCATGGTGAGCTGATGGGCAGCTTCGAGATCCAAGGTTCTGAACCTCAAGGTTTAGGATCTGTGGTAAGCATACCCAGGGATCACTTTAATTTGGGATGGGTGTGTGCATACTCAGTCGCTTCAGTAGTGTCTGACTCCTTGCAACCCCATGGACTGTACTCTGCCAGGCTCCTCTGTCCATGGGATTCTCCAGGCAAGAATACTGGAGTGGGTTGCCATGCCCTCCTCCAGGGGATCTTCCCCACCCAGGGATCGAACCTCTGTCTCTTACCTCTCCTGCACTGGCAGCTGGGTTCTTTACCATTTGTGCCACCTGGGAAGCCCTAAACTTGGGATACCCAGGGAATATCCTGGAAGGCCAAGGCCAGACGGGCCATTCTTCTCAGACAAGGCAGAGGCCGGGGGAGGGTTCTAACAGTGTTTCCCAAGGAGATCCTAAGAGGTCTGCCCAGTGGCCGGGTCTTAGACCCAGTCCAGGGTGGGCACTCTCTTAGAGGAGCTGGCAGTGGATGGACACATGGACAAGCAACAGAGAGTTGCCTGGGTGGAGAGGGAGGAGGGGGAGAAGCATTGGGAGGAAGACGAGAAAAGGGAGAAAAAGAATGTAGGATGGGGGAGGTTAGGGAAAGCAAGAAAGGAACGGAAGGAAGGGGAAGAAGGGAGGGAAGCAGTGAGCAGGAGGGAGGAAGCGGGGGGAGCAGGAAGGATAAAGTGCTGCTCAACATGGAGCCTGGAGTAGGGCTGAAACTGCAGCTCTTTCCATTGCTTTTTGTTTGTTTTTTTGTTTTTGGCCACACCTCTTGTTAATCTCAGAATTCAGAGCATCACAGCAATGAATGATGTTGCCGTTTCTCCACATCCTCACCGGCATTTGGTGGTATCTGTTTCATACATTTTATTCTAGCCATTCTCATAGGTGTGCAGTGATATCTGGTTGTTGCTTTAATTGTAATTGGCAATGATCTGTGATGCATCCTGTTGTACACTTATTTGCCATCTGTATATCTTCTTTGGTGAGTGGCTGTTCAGATCTTTTGCTGACATTTATATATATATATATATATACACACACACACACATATATCAGAGAAGGCAAGGGCACCCCACTCCAGCACTCTTGCCTGGAAAATCCCATGGACAGAGGAACCTGGTAGGCTCCAGTCCATGGGGTCGCTAAGAATTGGACACGACTGAGCGACTTCCCTTTCACTTTTCACTTTCGTGCTTTGGAGAAGGAAATGGCAACCCACTCCAGTGTTCTTGCCTGGAGAATCCCAGGGACGGAGGAGCCTGGTGGGCTGCCGTCTATGGGGTAGCACAGAGTCGGACACGACTGAAGCGACTTAGCAATAGCAGCAGCATACACATATATATATTTCAAACATTTTCTCCCAGTCTGTAATTTATCTTTTCATTCTCTTAACAGTGTCTTTCATACAGCAGCATTTTTTCATATTTATAAGGTCAAACTTCTCAATTTTTTTTTTCTATTGTGGGATCTAAACTGCCTTTTAAAACATCAGGGTAGCCAAGGAGGACACACCCTGCCAGCTATTAGCCTGGGGCCTAAGAACTCACATCGGCCCATGTTTCCTAAAGCTGGAATACAAGCCGAAGTGCTGGCCCTGAGGACCAGCTTAGGGGGTGTGAAGAAGTCCAGGGGAAAATGTCAGCGAGGTGGTGGACGGCTCATTGGTTGGCTGCTTTGTTTTAAGAACAGGTTTAAATTTTTTAAAAATTTGAAAATTTTTTGGCCACACCACTCAGCATGTGGTGTCTTAGTTCCCTAAACATGGGGTATTGAACCCATACCCCCTGACGTATAGAAGCCTGGTGTCTGAACCCCTGGACCACCAGGGAAGGCCCAAGTGTAGGTTTAGATTTAAAGAGAAGTTGCAAAGCTAGTACAGAGAGTTCCCACGTACCCCACTTCCCGTTTCCCTTATTATATAATCTCACATTCAAGAGAGGCACGTTTGTTGCAACGCTGATACACTGTTATTAACTATAGTCCTCTTGTTATTTGGATTTTCTGAATTTTTCTTATCCAGTCCCATCCAGGACAGCACACTCCATTTGACCATCATATCTCCTCGGGCTCCTCTTGTCTGTGATGGTTTCTCAGAATTTTCTTGCCTTTGATGCCCTTGGGCAGGCCTTTTGTTGAATGCCCCTCAACTGGGATTTGTCTGACCTTTTCCTCATGATTCAATGGGCATTACGGGTTTTTGAAAAGAAGACCAGGAGGCAAAGGGCCGTTCTCATCACAGCATCATGTAGAGGACACTGTCGGACAACCCCATTCCTACCCCCTTTAAAAAGCTCTATTTCACATTCCAGTGCAAGAGCTCGGTTCCTGTCAAGGATCAGGCCCTGGTGGCGGAGGTCGAGGCCCCGCTCCCGCTGGCCTGGCCACGACGCTAGCCGGCCTGTCTGAGGGATGGAGGCTGCACGAGGCAGGTGTCATTGGCTCCACCAGCTGCTCTGCGCCCCCTCCTGAGCCTGGGCAAGGGCACAGTCATCTGCCAGAGCTCCCTGGGTCCCGGCAGGCTGACTCCCCGCTGCCTTCCACCAACACCCCCCCCCACCCCAGGTCACCCCTCCTTCTCCCCTCTGCCAGTCGTTCCTTCCTACCCCGGGGCGGGACCGTGCCCACAGTCTGGCTAAGTTGTTCTTGTCGCTGTGGCAGCCGGTCCCCTGGCTGTCAGAGCCAGAGGGACAGGGCTGGGGGTGGGGAGGTTCTCCCACAGGTCTTAGTGACAGCCACTGGCTTGAGCATCTTCAACTAATTTAACAGTACAGGTCACTCATTTTCCTGGATCACGTAGCCTACAGAGAGACTTTTAGAGCATCAAGACTGGGTTGGGCGAGAGAGGTAGGGCACCCCAACCTGTTGCAGGGTTCTCCCCTTACCTTTTGTTAGAGAGAGGCTGGGACCTTTCGTGCTGGGCTTCTGACATCTGGGGAAAGGGCTTCATGTGATTCGATGGAGTCACTGCTAAGGAGTTTACCTGCTGGTCCAGGAGAAAGTTTCACAGTGTAAGTGTGAATCCAATGACGTGGGAAACTGTCTTTGATGTATTGCTATAAACGTTGGAATATACAACATGTATGGGGAAAAAAATAGATCTAGATGTAGCCATGGACCATGCTGATGGGCGTGGAAACATTCTCTCTGGATAGCAGGCTAAGGGGTGATGTTTGAGTCATTCTGTGTGCTTTTCTCTGTTTTCTGAGTTCTCCAAATTGAGCCTGGTGCACTGGGACGACCCAGAGGGATGGAATGGGGAGGGAGGAGGGAGGAGGGTTCAGGATGGGGAACACATGTATACCTGTGGTGGATTCATTTTGATATTTGGCAAAACTAATACAGTTATGTAAAGTTTAAAAATAAAATAAAATTAAAAAAAAATACAATTTAAAAAAATTATTTATTTATTTTTGGCTGTGCTGGATCTTCTTTATTGCCAGGGCTTTTTCTCTAGCTGCGGCGTACAGGCTTCTCACTGCGGTGGCTTCTCTTGTTGCGTACCACAGGCTCTATCTAGGGCACGAGGGCTTCAAGAGCTGTGGCTTCTGGGCTCTGGAGCACAGAGCCTGTATTACTTTCTGAAGTTAAGAAAAGATGTGTCCACAATGTAATCTGACAGTGCTCCAGAAGTCCTTTCGGCTTTGCCTTCCCTCGTCCCAAAGAGATGCTGGAAGAGTCAGGCTGACGCGCTCAGCGCTGTATGTGGGGGCAGCCGGGCCAGGGTCCCAGAGACCTTGTACGTCTCCACACAGGTCTCCGGAGCAGCAATTAAACCTCCGCTGACCCGAGTCCTAGCAGAACGCCGCCCCCCGCACCGCGCCCCGCCCCCCCCAGCCCCGCCCCGATTCTCCCAGAACAGGAGGGCGTGGGAGGCTGTGAGCGGCTGCTGCCAGGCCACTCCCCCCGTGCCTCGCCGTCTCCCTCGGAGACCGTCAAGGGGCAGCTTCTCATCACCTGCCGCCTTCTGATGAGGCTTATGGCTTTCCGCCTGCCCCACTCAGGCCTCCTCCTCAGGCTATGAAGTGGTGTCGTGGCCGCATGGAGCTGACTCCCCAGCTACACGTGACCTATTGCCCCTGCTGTGGTCACCTGGTCCCTTCTGCTTCTGGGACATCCTGCAGGGTGGAAGGCCCACGCGGCGACACCTTGGCTACCCTGGCTTTCACTGTCCATGCGAGTAATAAACGATCTGAAGCCAGCAGCCTCGACGGGACTCTTCCTGGCTCACACAGAATGACCTACACAACTGTCCTGCGGCCAGATGCCCGTGGGCACCAGCAGGGCTAACGGCCTCACCCACTGGTGACCTCACGAGGGAGGCTTCCTAACTGGAGAACAGACAGAACCCAAGGGGTGCTGTGAGTGTGACCGGGAACCAGGGACATCTTTATCCTTCCTAACTTCCACCTGAAATTTAACATTTCTTTCAGTGATTAAATGTCGACAACAAACCACAGGAGTATGGGAGGCACCAGTGACTCTAACCAGTAGAGATTACACTTATTTTCAGATCACATTACAGTTGGTGCAGCAATCTTGAAATATCTGTGTTCTACTTTGAAATTTTGGTAAGTATGGAGCACTCCCCCAGATCTTATTAATTTGTGCATTTGTAAAACACTATACATATTATTATACCATAACTTTGCTGCTAAAATATTGCGATAACTGTACTTCCGTCTCATTGGTTTTATTTGTCATTGTGTGTATTTAATTTTATCCAAATAGGCTTCTGCATTGTCTGGTCACAGGTGGCAGTAACATACGGGTTATGGCTTGGTTGTGTCTTTGGGAAAATATCTTCCGTGCCTCTCAGCTTCCTCATCCTTAAAATGAAGTGAGCAGCCTGTGAGATGGCCTCGAAGGGTTCTGCCAGCCCCACGAGAGGCAGGATTATGTGTCTGTCGCCTCCTTTGTTGCACACACCTGAGGGGAGGTCACGGGAGGGCGGTGGGAACTGAGGGTTTGTACTAACGTTTCTTACCAGGTTATTCTAGCCTTTATGATATCATAGAGTACTTCTAGGAATTTGTCTAGGAAATATGCAAAAACGTTTCTTCAAATACGTTTCCAGGGAACCAGTCCCCAAACAACCTAAACATTAAACAATAGGAGGCTAAATATATTAAAACAGATCCATATGCTTGAACAGCGAGGGCCTTGGAATGATGTCATGGAATAATAACATGGAAGAGGTGGCAGGCTGGACAACGAGGGAAAAACAAAGGCATTTGTAATACTCAGAGACTAATATGGGCACTTCCCTGGTGGTCCAGTGGTTAAGAATCCGCCTTGCAGTGCAGGGGACACGGGTTTGATCCCTGGCCGGGCAACTAAGAATCCACGTGCCGTGGAGAAACTAAACCCACGCGCTACAGCTGCTGAACCTGTGCAGCACAACTAGAGAGTCCGTGCGCAGCAACAAGACCCCTCGGGTTGCAATTACGACCCGGCACAGCCAAATAAATAAATTCATATTTAAAAAGAAGGAAGATTTCTTTCTTAAAAAAAGACTAATATGATTCTATTTTTATAAAAGCATGTGGATGTATATGCGTAAAAGTATAAAATAATATAATCCAACATGTTATATCGATTATCCTTAAGTGGTGGGATTATGTAATCTTACCTCGCGTCTATGTTTATAACATATATAAAAATATATATATATATATAACTGTAATAAAGAACAATCAAGTGTTGTCACTCCATCACAGGAAGCAACGGTGGCAAATCCCTCGGCTTTTGGGGAGCTGTGCACACTCCACCTCCACCTCTCCCTGGGAACAGTGAGGCACCGGACCACTCACATTCCTTATTACTACTGAACACTCACTTCAGGAGGCAGGGGCTGAGAGTGCGTTCGGTGTGGGTCAAGGCCCCCCATTCTTTTCCCTCTGCACCCACCCCGCCAGGGGAGGGCTGCGTGTCCCGCCCCTCCCTGGCTGCCTGCCAGTCCCCAGGCCGCAAGAGGAGGGTGGACTCCGGGTCAGCGAGCGGCACAGCGGCCAGTACCTGCAGGCTGGTTGCCTCCTTGGCCCACCAGGCTTCAAACTCTTTCTGCAGTTTCACCTTGGCTTTGTCCATGAGCAACTGCAAATGCTCTATCTCCACCTTCAGGGCCTTCAGGCGTGCGAACATCGTTTTGTATCTACAGTGGAATCAGAGAAGGGGGAGGGAGGGAAGGTTCGAGAGACCAGGGTGAGCCTCAGAAGCCCGGCAGAACGGCCGTGGTGCCCGAGGCCAGAGCACTGTGCTGGTGTGTGAGCCCAGAGCTGGGCATTTCTGTCCAGCAGGGCACGGGCTCCCCTAGAAGGCTGGCTATCATTACTGGGCACTGAGGGGCAGACGTTGCTCTAGCCACTTGCTGTCTACAGACTCATTCAATCCTCTTCACCACCTTAGGAGGAAGGTGCTATTATAACCATCTCCCCTTCACGGGTCTGGAACCTGAAACATGGAGAGGTTAAGGAACTTGGCCCTTAACACAGAGCTAATAGGTCAGGGGTTTGAACCCAGGCCATCCGGGGATGAGGGCAGGGTGACATGTGACCCATTTGGGGTACATTCCTAGCCAGCTCAGGGGTGGGTGGCTTGGGTGGCAATGACATCATTGCCCGCTGCAAGCAAGGAAAGTTTCTTGTTTGGTTTCCCACAAGCAAATTTTTCCAGGGCAGAGCAGATAGCCAACCTCTCTGCTGAATGCCTAAATAAAGAAATGAACCGAGATGCTTGTATCAGTAAGGACCACAGGACTGTTTATGCTTGAGGCTCCTCGCTCAGCAGGTTAAATCATTCTGGGGCTCTCAGTGGCTGCAGGAGGGTCTGATGTTCTCCGTCACCCTGCAGGTACCGAGCCTCAGAAGAGCAGCGAGGTGGAGGCCCTCCGTGGTCATACTCCGGGGCTCCCCTAGAGGGCAGCAGCAGACAAGACTAGCTGCTTCCGGGGCTGCAGCCCGGGCCCCAGGCTGCAGAGGCTGCAGAGGGTGCAGATGGCGACCAGCTCTCCCTGCCCGAGTCAGGGATCCTGGCTCTGGGGCCTGGCTGGGCCTTCCATTTCCACTCCAGCCTCACCCTGCCACGGCTGGCTTCCTGCACCTCACGACTGCCTGCTTAAAGGTGGCGCCTCCTCCAGCTAATTTAGGACCCACTTCTCAGAGGAGCTGCAGGCCTGGGTTGGTGGGGTGGGGGGTGGTGGCCCCCTGCCCTGCCCCACAGCTCCAGGTGGTCCCGAGGGTCCTCTAGGGGAAGGGGTTGTGGTGGGGGTGGGGGGCAGGGATCAGGGTGTGTGCGGCGAAAGGAAAGGGCACCTTCTCTTCTCTTCCTCCAGCTGTGATCGCAGCTTCTCTTCCAGCTGGTCTGGCACCGAGGGCACGGGGATGTTTTCTGAGATACCTGGAGAAGGGAGATGCTGATAGCTCACTCCAGCGAGGAAGAAAGGGAAAGTGTGATGTTTAGAGCAGATGACAGAGTCATCGTGCCTCCCAATGTGAGAGGAGACCCTGTGAGTCCCCGTAGGGTTTCTGGATGGAAGCTTGCTTCACTCGCCTCCTCTGGGTGGCAGCCTCTGCTCGGCCGAAAGGCCCCGGAGGAGGCTTCTGTGATCATGCTTTGGACGTAAACCCACAGTCCAAAGCCTGTCACAGGAAGGCAATTCTTCCTTATGTCACTATCAGTCCTTTCCCCATGGGGTTCCCTCATTCCTTCTTGAGTCATCAGCGAAGATGCAAAAGAGCATTCCCCCCTCTTTTGATACAGAGCCCTTTGTAAACCACGAAGGCATCACTAAAACGGCTCACATCTAACTTTGCACCACCTAAGGTGCTGAATTCTCCAGCCTCAAACCATGTGCCCCACTTTTGACTTCCCCTAAAGCACTGCTTCTAAGCCTGATTAACCCAACGCGTACCTGGGCTGAGAACCACGCTCATATGCCCTGTCCTGTGGGCAGCGTGACAGGACCCCTCACAAGTCCTAGGTGAGGGCTGCGACCCAGACATGCCAGCCGCTGCTGCTGGTTGCCAGGTTGCCCGCTCCAGGTACTACTGGGCTTGTCTGGAGCCTGTCTTTCCATAGCCCGGTGGTTGGGATCTGTCTATCCTCCCAGGAGGCTTTTGGTGGTTATACCGCATGTCTTACTCAGAAGGCATCTTAGAAGTCACGCAGCCCCACTTTCTGCTCCTTGGAGGGGACACTATCACGGGCCGGGCACTTAATGTACATGTTCAGACAACTGCTCCCACTTTACAGATAAGGGCATGGAGGTTCAAAGAGGTCACACAGCTAACTAGAGAAGCTTGGATCTAAATCCAGGTTTGTTTAGCTGCATAGGCTTTGGAATCAGAAATTGCTTTGATGACATTTTTGAGGGTGGTCAACTGCTTTCTGCCATGGTATTGCCAGGTGTTGGGTTCACTGCTTTGCATGAGAGCACAATTCATTGAGGGCAGCTCTGTTTCCTCTTTTTTTTTTTTTTTTTCTTTCTGTTTCCTCTTAATTGGAGCTGAGACCTGCCGCACTAACTTCTTTTCACCTCTACTTTGGACCTGTGGAGCAGCACAGTATGTCCTCCTTAATCTGAAGAGTCTTTAAAATATTTTAACAGCGACCACCACAACAAACTGTCACATCCGTCTGGAGCTTTATTCTCAGGCTGACTCCGCCCAATTCCCTCATCTTAGGGCTCAGTGACATGGTGACCTTCTAACTGATCGTAAGTATGGAGTCTGCATCTAGACATTATATTCCAGACAGGCCCAGGAGAGGCAGGGTAGAGGACAGCTTTCCTAGCTTTGAAAAATTCATGTTCAATATTTCTATGGGAGGTGAATTACAAGCAATGATCATTACTGAGCGTCTCCTTTATTCCAGATCCTACCAAGTCCTATTAGGCACTGGGCTAGGTGCTCTATTTACTATTGCTAATTCTCAAAATAACCCAGCAGGAGAGGCATTACCAGCTCATTTAAGTTAAGAGTCTGAGGCTCAGAGAGATCAGTAACTAACTCAAAGTCACTCAGCTAACAAGCGGTAGAGCTGGGATTTGAACCCAGTTTCTCTGGTTCTAAAGAGCTAAATGCTTATACCAGGCAACACCCAGCACTGCTTCTGTATTTCAGCAGTAAGGACATTGTCACGGTCATGTCAAGTCTGTCACTGTCTTCTATTAATCTTGTAGTCGGTTGACACACGTTCCTATTTTTATGAGTGGTGGTCAAAATGCATTCTGTTTCACTGTGACTGTCCTTTGGATCCCAAATGCAACATTTCCCATTCATCAGGGGTTTAGCCTGCCGAGGGGTCCTCATTCTGGCATGCCTCTATTCTTTCCCTTTTGGTTGCTTTTTATGTTGCTATCTACTGCTACGGCTGCTGCTGAGTCGCTTCAGTCGTGTCCGACTCTGTCGACCCCATAGACGGCAGCCCACCAGGCTCCCCCGTCCCTGGGATTCTCCAGGCAAGAACACTGGAGTGGGTTGCCATTTCCTTCTCCGATGCATGCAAGTGAAAAGTGAAAGGGAAGTCGCTCAGTCGTGTCTGACTCTTTGCGACCCCATGGACTGCAGCCCACCAGGCTCCTCCATCCATGGGATTTTCCAGGCAAGAGTGCTAGAGTGGGGTGCCATTGCCTTCTCCATGTTGCTATCTAACTCACTGACAAATATGCTAAGTGGATTGGGATTCTGTTCTTTATCTGCCGGGCACCTGTTTCTCTCTCCCTTGTGTCATGGGTCACCTGTCACTGGCTGAGCAAGCGTCTCACCCCACAGACACCATAGACCTCCCAGAGGAAGTCTGTGCTAAGCTGGTGCCTCTTAGTGGCCCTAATGACCCAGACTGCCCATCCTAGTCACCGTGGGTCCCCCAGACCCAGGCAGCCAAGTCCCCGAGGGCAGGGACTGGCCCCTCTGCTCTTTGTTCAGACTCCACATCCAGGGTGCCCTCAGTGCCCACAGTGCTCATGGGCCCTGTCCTCTCTGGGAAAAGTCAGGAAGTACCTCAATGCCAAGCTGATAACTATGGGACTTGAAATGTGAATATTTCCTTTCCTAACAGTTTCAGCAATAAGCACATGCATCTCTGTTTAAAAAAAAAAAAAAGCTGTGACTCTTCTGCTTCCTTTTAATACTTTTCCACCCAGACCAAGGAACTCCCTCAGGGACGCAGTGAAGACCCTGCTCTGGGGGAAGTGAAAGTGTGAAAGTGAAAGTCACTAGGTTGCATCTGACGCTTTTGGACCCCATGGACTATACAGTCCCTGGAATTCTCTAGGCCAGAATACTGGAGTGGGTAGCCTTTTCCTTCTCCAGGGGGATCTTCCAAACCCAGGGGTTGAACCCAGGTCTCCCGCATTGCAGGTAGATTCTTTACAAGCTGAGCCACCTGAGGCGAGATCATGCTGGACCTCAAAGGGCCTGGTGGGGACATTGGCTTTGTGAGAACTGAGAGGCTGGGGGCTGCTGAGGAGAGGGAATGGCGTGATCTGTTCCTTTGATGGCCAAGCCAAGTAGTTGATTTGCCAGTTAAGACAAAGCTGTTGCAAACAGAATAGTTAATGTGAGGTGGCGCCAGGGTGGTGAAAGGATCTGGGAAAGAAACCTGGGACTCGGGGACTTGGGCAGCCAGAATGAGGGCACAGCGTACCCCCAAGACACAAGCCATCCACGTTGCCATGGCAACCAAAGGGGCCTCTCTGCCAAAGTGATGTTTGCTGAGTGAAATGCATTGTAACCCCACCAGGAGACGGCCCCTGGCTACTTCTGCTGCTTCCTGAGGCTTGGCTTATCAGACGTCTCTCAAGAGAAAGAGGGGCTGGGAGCTCAATGGGAACCAGACAAAGCGGCTGAGCAGGAACAGAGGCAGAGGGAGCAAGTAAAGGGCAGTTGGGCTTCGTGGGTCTCCGTGCCCACTGGGCCTGTGGCCAGCGACAGGGCCTCCGGTCACCTGACAGTCACCTCCTTTCAAGCGTGGGCTCCTGGCTGGGATGGGAGCACAGGAGGTCACAGCCCTGAGGGGCCCAGGAGGTCACACTATGGGCAGCTGGCCCCCAAACAACACACAAGCGAAGAAGGAGGGCTTAATTCCAGCGGCCGTGGGTCTGAATGTCACATACAGAGGAATCCCCCAAGCCTCAAAGAGTAACTGGAACTTCAAGTGGGGCCCGCGCCGTCCTGGGGTGACCCTTCCTCTGATGAGTCAGGTGTTCGGGAATTAGCAGCGTAAGACAAGAGGGGCGCTGGTGGGGAAGGCCAGACTCCCATGGGTCTGCTTATACCTGGTGTGATTTTGGGGGCACCGGAAACATCACCTCCCTGCACCCTACACATACACACACACACACACACACACACACACACACACACACCCGCCACAACTCTCCTAGTCAGTCCATGTCTGAAATGTGTGAATCTCATTTCTTTTGTTCACAGGCTCTTTACCGGGGGTGAACGTGAGAATCACCTAAGGAGCTTGTAAAAGCAAGAGACCTCTGGGCCCAACCCCAGACACACAGCATTAGGATTTGACAGCAGATGCCCCTGTGATTCGACGCTCACCCTTTATTAAGAAACTGCTCAAGGGACTTCTCTGGCAGGCCAGCGGTTAAGATTTCACCTTCCAATGCAGGGCGTGCGGGTTCAATCCCCTGTCAGGGAGCTAAGACCCCACATGCCTTGTGGCCAAAAAACCAAAAACATAAAACAGAAACAGTATTGTAACAAATTCAATAAAGACTTTAAAAACTGTCCACATCAAAAGAATCTTAAAAAAAATCTTAAAAAAAAAAAAAAAGAAACCGCTCAAGGCTCTACATCCAGTTTCAATACAAGTACTTCATGTGGGAGTCACCGAGGATGCCAGACCTGCAGGGGGTTCAGGTAAGATGCTCTACGGGGGCCTGAATAGCAATTTACCCCCCGCCCACCTTCCAGACCTCTGGAAGCCACTGTGGGGCAAAAGGACTCGGGGCTTTGCAGCAAGAAGTCACGGTCTCTGTGGGGCTGGAGCCACCTGCACTTGGCCCTTGCCGGTGGAGGATAAAATCTGAACATGTGGCTCTCTGTGGCTCTTCTATAGTAACTCCCATCACAAACCGGGAAACTGAGTTCTGACATGGGTAGTGACCTTCCCTGGGTTCACACCACTGGTAAAAAGAGCCGGAGTCAGGACCCTGCTCTGCCTGACTTCAAAGCTGGTGCTTCTTCCTGTGCAAGTGACCTGCACAGTGAAGGCTGCCACAGGGCAGATCACTGAAGTCGGTATTGACTCGCCCTTGGTATTTGCAAGTGATGCTCTTTTGTGCGAATGCCTTTCTGATGTGGGGCTCGGGAGCTGAGAGAAAGCCTCAGTCTCTCCCCTGTGTGCTGGCCTGCGTGGACTGCCCTTTCCTAACCAAACCCACCACCTGCACCCTGATCCCACTTGGCATTTGTAGCTCACCCGCTGGGTGTGAGGAATGGTCTCATCCACATTACCTACTGAGTAATTACCCACTGGGGCGCCTGAGGTCAGCCCCCAGAACACTCCGAGCCAGCCTGCTTATCTCCTTAACTGTCTGCTAGGAGTCTCAATGAAGGCAGGATTGACATTTCCAGCTAGGTACAACCGAAAGTCCCTTGGACTGCAAGGAGATCCAACCAGTCCATCCTAAAGGAAATCAGTCCTGAATATTCACTGGAAGGACTGATGCTGAAGCTGATACTTCAATACTTTGGCCACTTGATGTGAAGAGCTAACTCATTTGAAAAGACCCTGATGCTGGAAAAGATGGAAGGCGGGAAGAGAAGGGGACAATAGAGGATGAGATGGTTGGATAACATCACTGACTTGATGGACATGAGTTTGAGTAAGCTCCTGGAGCTGGTGATGGAGAGGGAGGCCTGGCATGCTGCAGTCCATGGGGTCACAAAGAGTTGGACACGACTAGTGACTGAACTGAACTTAACAACCGAAAGGGGCCCTGTGGGCTTCCGGGGAGCAAGGCCAGGGCCCTCTGTGGAGGAGGCTGTGAATTATGTGGCTCTCCCATGGCAGACGAGACATGAGAGCCACGAAAGCATTCTGGCGGGTGGCCTCAGCTATCTGACTCAGGGTCTGCTTCCCAAATACCCACTCTAGGCCTCCTTGGGCTAGACTGTCTCACAGAACCCAGGTTGCCCAGCTCCATCCCCTTTCAGAAGTCAGCATGTCTATTCTCCTGAAGATGGATGTTGTCAGTAGGCTCAATGACCACGACGGTCAGCAGCTCAGAGGCAAAGACTCTGGCTTCCCCATCAGACCATTTCCTGTTTAATGGCTCAAGTGAATCGCCAACTGGAGCGATCACAGGCTGCTGGGCGCTTGGCGCTGCTGTCCGTCTTGGTGCTGATTTTGCGTAATGCCATTGCTGCCCGTGGCTGGCTCAGACTCAGGGGTGTGATGAATACCCTGCAGACCCAGGGCTGTGGCAGATCATTTCTCTGGCCCCGACTCATCACCATTATCTTCCCCACAGGGAGAATGGGGCGATTTCCAAGAGCACAGATGGCCATAGTGAGAGTGAAAGTGTCAGTCACTCAGTCATGTCTGACTCTTTGAAACCCCAGGGACTGTAGCCTGTCAGGCTCCTCTGTCCATGGGATTCTCCAGGCCAGAAAACTGGAGTGGGGTGCCATTCCCTTCATATGGTCAATAGTACAATCACGATCCTTCCATTCGCCTGTTTGAAGCATGGACCCTGCTCCGTGCCTGAAGGCCGGCCACATCCCTTCCTGCCCGAGTCACCCGCTCTGAGTCCACTTTGAGCCTCTCTGCCACAATCTGGCCACTGGGATGGGGGCTTCTCTCCTTCCACATTGCTCCCCTCACTGCATTCTTGGAGGAGGATGCAGCCTGCACAGAGGGTCAGTGTGGACTGACAAGCAGTACAAGGGGGACCCCAGAAGCACCCTGTGTTCACAGGAAGGTGTGTCTGGTCTCCTCACTCACTCCCCGACCACGATCACCTCTGCTCAAACTGGAGCTCTTTCCTCCTTCTGTCTCTCCACAGTCCTTCCTGCTGGGACCCCAGCTGTACCTCCACTTTCTCCTCAGCATTCTCTGGTTGCACCACCCAGAGCCTGGCACAGTGACCCTCTTTCTGAGGCCCCTGGCATCCCCCACTCTGCCTGGGGCAGGTCTGTGCAGAGGCTGCTCCTTCCTGCATCCAGTCCACGGAGGCTGCCTCACTCTTCAGAAGTGCCCACAGTTCTGAACTCAGGGTTTCTCTCCGGGCCTGAGTCCCTTGGCAATTCTACCCACTGTCACTTTAGCCTCACCGACCAGTGGTGACCACATGCCTCAATCTTGGTGGCTTTTCAGAGAGTCATTAGCAGGAAGCTTGGCATCCCTAAAACTCAGGTTTTAGGGATCCCTAAAATCCATCACACTGGACCCAGCATCTCCTGCATTGGCAGGTGGATTCTTAACCACTGAGCCATCAGGGAAGCCCAACACCAGTATTTTCAAAGCACCACTTAGAGCTTCTTCTTGGTTATATGGAATACACAGCACCTATCATTTGTATCTGAGCACAGACAACCCCGATTTCCCCAAATTCATCATTGGTTTCTTTGGGGGAAATGGGAGGATCTCAAGCAGCTCCACTACACTGGCAATAGAGTAGGACCTACCAAACAACGAGACCTTTCCTGGCTGAGACTGGCCAAGCACAAGGACAGGTGGAGTAGATGGCCATGATACATTTTAATCCAGCACATGAGGTTCAGGGGTTAGAATTTTGTCTTCTGTGTTTGATTGCTACCAATGGAATGTGTCCTCCCTGCCCTCTTCCCGCTCCAAGTTCACATGCTGAAATCGAAGCCCTAACTTGATGATATCTGCAGGTGGGGCCTTTGGGAGGTAATTCGGTCATGAGGGTGGGGCCCTCATGAATGAGATTAGTGCCTTTCTAAGAAGAGACCCGAGATCTAGCTTGATCTTTCCACTATGCGAGGGCACAATGAGAAGCCAGCAGTCTGTGCCCAGGAGAGGGCCCTCACCAGCACCTGACCGTGATCTCCAGCTTCCACCCTCTACTGCTGTGAGGGAGAAAGGTTCTTGAAAGCTACAGAACTTTTTTTTTTTTTTTCAAAGGCTTAGTGGTAAGAAGAGAAATAGAAGTTGTTTTGGTTGATCCATGTGAAAATCTGGGGGTGCTGCCATTTGTACCCTGGGTTCTCTCACCCTTGTGGGGTCCCACAGAGCCCATCTGAAAACCACTGAGCTGCCTGATCCTGAAGGGTCCAGGCAGTTGTCTCCATTAGGGGTTCCTCTCCATACCCTGGAATTCCTGGTCTGGATCATACTAGGTGCTCAGTCAAATCTGCTGAATAAATTGATGATGATCTGGCTTTCTGTTTTCTCTAAGATTTGTGGTTCCCAGGCTCAGAATTCCAAAAGAGTATTTCAAGACTCAGTCTTAAAGAATTTTCCGCCGAATGGCAGAAGGTGGCATTAGCAGTGGCCTGTGTGTGGAGCACGGCAGGGGCGCCACAAGAGGCCACTGCAGCGATTCTGTTTGGGAGACGGAAGCTTCTCAGAGCGCTTGGGGCTGGAACAGGGCAGAGCCTTCAGGGTCAGGGCTGCTCCTGGCCCTCCCGGAGGCCCTGCTGGGATTCAGTGCTCTCACTGCTGGGTCTTCAGGTCAGGTTGGTGGGCCCTGCCTGGTGGTCATTTGAGGGCCCACAGGGCACTGCAGCCACCGTGGGCTGCTGTCAGGGGCTGCTTCTGCAGGGTGAGTGGCCAGCGTGGGGCTCCCAGGCGGCCCCAGCTCTCGCTGGGCAGCGTCTGCAGCAGGTTTACTCAGAGATGGCAGGAGCACCATCCCCCCGGGCCGGGCTGCAGGTGTGTACCCAGAGGAGGCGCCCAGTGCAGGGGCTGGGTGCAGGCTTGGGTGGCTAGGTGGGCAAGGGGGGGGTCCCCAGGGTGGTGCAGACTATTTACTCGTCAGTCAAGTAGTGTATGCTGAGGAACGCATGCTCCTGCCTGGGGCTGTCTTTTCCTAAAAGGCCTCTCCGACCAAGACTTCCTTCCTTGCTCAGAAATGTCCAGTGGCTCAACTGCCTGTGAGCGAAATGCTCAGGTTCAAGGCTCTCAATAAACTGGCCCTCCTCACCATTTTAGTCTTTTTTTCTGGACGATTTCAGATCAACTCCCCACAGTCATCCTCCCCCCACCTCCTCCACACACAAAACAGACACATGCCACACACATACACCCCACATGCATGAACACTCACACTACAAACACACATACACCCCCATACACATATATACACATAGACTGCATACACACATATCCCCCACATACATATACATATATACCACACACATACACTCTACATTCATACGTTTATATCTCTCTCAGACACACACCACACACATGCATCCCTCCACATACATATACATACATATCACACACACTACACACTCCCCCCACATACATACATATACATACAGGTCACACTTACACTATATACACACATATCCCCCACATACATATAAATATATACCACACACACACACACACACACCCTACATTCATACATATACATATGTATCACACACATACCAACATGCATAAACATACATATACACACATCCTACACTCATACATATACATCTATATCACACACACTACATACACACATATCCCCCACATACATACACATACACATCACACACACACCCTACATTCATACATATATATCACACACAAACTACATACACACACATCCCACACATACATGTACATATATACCACACACACGCACACACGCACACACATGCACACACACCCCAGCCCCTCTCCCCATGCTCCTTTCTGAAGTTCTGAGTCCTGCCTATTCTTCTAGGCTCAGCTTAGGCCCATGGCCTTGGTGATATCCCCAGTTCCTGGAGCTCCGACGGCCTTGTGCTCGCTCTCGCCTGTCACATTTCACATGCTGCTCGGCAGTGCCATGCGCTTTTTAAATTTTAATCACAGGCACTTGGTAGAGTTCTGATTGTGAGCTGAAGGAGAGCCAGTCCCTGATCAAATACTGCTCAGAAGAGACACTTGAGAGAGAGGGCACAGCCCTGCGTCCTGGGGCGGCTTCTCCCTGTCCTGTTCCCGCTCCATGTGGCCATCAGAGGGCTGGGCGCCCGGCGTGTCACCGCACCGCTCCCAGAGACACCCTCAGCGAGTCACGCACTCCTGACGGGCCTCTCGCTTCTACAGAGGGTCGATGCCAGAACCATCTTGTTGGACAACATTTCGGTAACCTTTGCAAAACTGCAGTTGACGATGTCATTCGCTGTCACTCAGAGTCCTTTATACAAAGGTCTTCACAATAAATTCTGCTTTGTGTTTAGTTCCAGAAGAAATTCTCTTTCTGCAGATAAATTAGCATGCTTCCTGTTGTCAGAAAATGAAAACTATGGAACTCTGGGTGCTCCTCTTTCTGCTCCGAGGCTAGATAAGACAGAGTTGGATTTACTGCCTGCATGTTGTAATCTGCTCAACTGTGGGGTCCAAAGGCATTTATTCCTTCTACTTCCTTTAAATGGACTTATTTTATGCTCAAATGTCTCATTACACTTCTATAAGATGCGTGAGTCTCAGAGTCATCTGGGGAAGCGTTGACTCTGGCCTTTTTATTGCCTGTGCCAGCTGCTGCAGGGACAGAGATGAATTTGACTGCACCTAGCTTCCCAGGAGCTCATATTTTTGTGTGAAGAATAGATATGGAGATAAATAATTACAGGACAAGGGTGGTGCTCCAGCAGAGGTGCCTGATGCTAGAGGACAAGCAGACTGGGGAGAAGGCGGCAGGCGAGGCTTTGTGGGGAAGGTCAAAGCTGACTTGGTTTGGGGCTACAGTGGGAAGAGGACAGTGGACAGAACAATGTGTGCGTGCTGTTGCTTCAATCGTGTCCGAACCTTTGCGACCCCAGGGACTATAGCCCATCAGGCTCCTCTGTCCATGGGGATTCTCCAGGCAGCAATATTGGAGTGGGTTGCCATGCCCTCCTCCAGGGGATCTCCCCAACCCAGGGATCGAACCCAGGTCTCTACTGTCTCCTGCTTTGGCAGGCGGGTTCTTTACCACTAGCGCCACCTGGGGAGCCCCACGGCACCTCTCACCTCACCATTACACTTCTGCTTTTCGAGATTGCCTTTCTGCAAATTTTCTTGGGCATATGTCTATTCCCACAAACAGAGACACATTCTTACGCAAAATACATGAGAAAACCTCTCCTGCTCAGACTCCCTCATTACCCCTGAACCCCCTCACCCCCCAAAATCCCAAACCCAACCAACCAACCCCCAGCTACACACTCATGGATGTAAAAGAAAGAAATACTACCAAAGGGAATATCAGAAATGGAGGGAAAGTAGAGAGGAGAAGAAGCAGACGAAGAAACAGAACAGACAGGGAAGGGATCGCCATACGAACAAACCCACGGGAGTGGAAGCCCAAGAGCGGGTGTAGTCACCTCCTCATCACTCCACCAAAGCTCAAACTACAGAACGTCACGAAGACAAATACACTGAGTGAGCTGTCTGTGGTCTTACAGAAGCTGTGGGTCCTTGCCTTCAGCCCCAACGCTAGTCCGAAGGGCGAGGGTTAAGGCAGGAAATGGCGCTGCAAGCGACCTGCTGCATCGAGACTTTCTCTCAAGGAGAAGTTTCTGAACTGAGGTCCCCTGGGACACAGCGCACCGGCAGGTCCACAGACCTGTCAGACAAGCTCCCCAGGCGCCTGGACAGCCACGTGGCGTTTGATCTCAAGATGGCAGCTGGAGATGGTACCACTTCCTCTTTAATTGGGATAGTCGGCTTTTAAGATAATTAGGCATTTCAAATGCTCTTAATGAGACTCAGCCACAGTGTTTTTCGTTTGAGGTTTGCTGATTACTTTGGGTGAAGCTGGGCCCTGCTGAACCTGACACCAGCCATATTTTGGAAGAAGGCTCCAGAGAGGTGAGCAGAGGAATTAAGGAGGAGCCTGCTGTTGAAGACACGTGGCAGGGTCAGGACTGGGGGGCAGAAAGACTGGAGCACGTCCTGCCCTGAAAGCCATGGAAATGGCTCCCCAGACCACAGAGTGAAACTGCCCTTGGAATGATTTGAGTGGTATTTTCCACATCATTGTTTCTATTCAACAAGCATGATGGACACTGGAGAAGAGGCCCAGGGGGAAGCCCCAGGGACAACTCCCCATCCAGTGACCTGCATCTTGACACAGCTTCCAGTGGAGAGCCTTGTGCCCCGCCCAAGCCTGGCCCTAGGAGTGAGGACCCCGGGAGCCCTGGCTGCATCTGGAGGAAGGTGCTCTGCCGACCCTGCACAGAATCTCAGCTCCAAGCCCCTGCACAGGCCTCTGGCAAGAGGAGGGTAGGCCCCGAACGTCCGTCTGACCCTTCAGTCCTAGGCCCAACAGGGAAAAGCTTGGGTTCTGTCTGTGTGGCTTAGGCTTCCTTGTTGTATGTTTCTGATGTAATTGCTAGTTATTTGATATGATCATTGTTATGACCGAAACTGAACAACCAACCTCCCCCTTAATCCAAGTTACTGGAGTCAAATGGATTACCCTCATGATGCTAGGGCTCAGCTCCATAGCCTCCAGAGACCCTGGGTGCAAGGTTTCTCCAGCTATAGGTGATTTCGGGGGTCAGACATTCTCAAGGGGAACCCCCGTTTGGAATACAAGAATAGCTTATTTAATCAAAGCTCTAGAAGGCTTGATCCCAGCTAGGTGGTGAGGACACGGGGCTCCTGCCCAGGAACCCTGCTCTGCCAGCTTTCTTGGGTTGTGTATCACAAGGGGGCATTTTCAGTGGATGCCCACTGCCTAAAAGGTGCCCAGGGCCTCTCAGAATATCACTCTGTTGGTTTAGTGCTTGCATTATGGGCCCATCATTGCTGTGGGCAGTAAATAGCATGGGGACCAAGGGTGCCTGGGGTGGACTCAGAGACCTGGTTCAAGTCCTAGCGCTGACAGTTGCTAGCCTGTGACCCTGGGCAAGCCACTGAATGGCCTTCATCCAGAAAAGGCGCTGGCCTCAGGACTGTTGGGCACACAAAAACAGTGCACAGAGAAGAGTTCAGCCACCAGGAGCTGTTTTCACCACCAATTGTTCCTTCTGGGATTAGCTGGTCTAGCTCCAAGTAGGACCCTGAGGAGCTGGGATATAGCGGGTGAGTTCAGGTTGGAATGTGGGATGGAGAAGGTCAGAGATGAGGCAGCTGCTGGGAGGGTGGGTGCCAGGTGCTGACCGCTGGAAGCAAGTACACTGGAGGGGAAGCCTGGTGCCAGAGAGGAGGGGCGTCCAGAGGAAGCTGCCCTGACAGCAGTCCTCCCCACCCCTGACCTTCCTGAGGTCCAGCTAGGCGTGGGTTCCCCAGACCAGCTCAGTCTGTGTTACCTTCACCGTCCACCTGCAGGCTCCACTCTGTACCCACCTAGAGCCACCTGCTGCATGTGCCGCTGGGTGATTTCCTCCTTCAGGCAACCTGTCAAAGACACAAAGGAAACCCCAGGTGAGTCCTCAGCGGGCTGGGGGAAGAGGTGGCCTTGGAAGCAGGTGGTGTGTTAAAAACCTTAGGCAGGGTGAGAAAGGCAAAAGTGGGCACAGGGACCTCTCCTCCCTGGAGACTCTGTGCTCCCAGTGCAGGGGTCCTGGGTTCGAACCCTGGTCAGGAAACTAGATCCCACATGCCACAACCGAAGATCCCACACGCTGCAAATAAGACCTGGCACAGAAAAATAGACAAATAAAAATTTTAAAAAGGTGGGTACAGCTTCCAAGAAGAGCCCTTCATGCCCTGGATGTCTGGAAGAAGAGGCTGCAGAGACTGGGCCCCTGGCACATCAGTACAAGCACACATTCCACCTTTGGAGACAGTATCCGTGGGCTCAGTTATCTTAGTCTGTCCCTCATAATCTTCGCTGGGGCTATAGTCTCTTAAATAGTTCTGTGTGTGCATTATTAATGCAGGGGGAGGCAGGATTTGATCTTCTAATACTTTACAGGGCCCCCTTGAAATCCACTTCTTTCTTTTAAGCTATAAAGAAACTGTGTCAAATAAAAAATACTGTGGTTTTAGTTGACGATAACCTTCATTTGAACACAACAGTTGGTGATTTGGTAGGAAACACATCTAATGCCATATTGCATTAATGCAGGTCTAGTGGCTTCCCTGCTGGCTCAGATGGTAAAGAATCCATCTATAATCCATTATAATGCATCTATAATGCAGTTTGTTTTATCCCTGGGTCGGGAAGATCCTTGGAGGAAACGGCAACCCACTCCAGTTTTCTTGCCTGGAGAATTCCATGGACAGAGGATTCTGGTGAGCTACAGTCCACGGGGCCCCAAAGAGTCGGATACGACTGAGCGACTAACATTTTCACTTTTCACAGTGAGTGGAACAAGGGAGGTGAGAGCACCGCTGTACTCTGCAGTGGTCAGAATACAGTTGGTTATTTGTTCTAGGAGCTACTTTTTGTAAAGAACATTCGTAAAACAGAACATATTTAGAAGATGGTAACCGGGCTGGTGAGGGGGTCTGAAACCACACCATGTGAGAAATGGCTAAGGTGACTGGAGATGTTTAGACAGGAAAAAAAAATATTTGGAGTTCTGGAGACAATGGCTGTCTTTAAAAATCTAAACACTCTTATATGGCCGAGGGAATGGATTTATTTCTGTCCTGCCGAGGGTAAAAGTCAAGTTAAACGAAGGCAGATTTGGGGCTCAGTATGGGGAAGACATGGCTCATGAGGACTGTCTCCATTGTGGATTAAGTTGTCTCAAAATGGACTAAACCTCCTGGCAAAGCAGTGGTTCCCCTCCTGAAGGCGCTCAAGCAGAAGCTGGGCAGCTATGTGTTGGGGTGTTGGACGGAGAATTCCTGCCTGGGGTAGGAGCTGGGACAGAATGACCGCCTGTCTTCCCCCATCTCTGAAGCTCCATGATGCCGTGCTTGAGGCCTGGCTGCAGCGGCCGCCCTGGGGTTTGTTTATGTCCCAGGGCTCCACGCACTTGTTAACATGCCAGTGCTGTCTGTACTGCACATCCCATTTGGGATACGAGATCAGGTCACTGGGGGATTCTGAGAGAGCCTGGGAACTTCACTGCCTCCTTTCCTTGTATAAAGTACATTCTGTGTCTCAGATGGCTTCCCAGGTGCTGGTGGTAAAGAGCCTGCCTGCAAATAGAGGAGACTTTAGAGATGTAGGTTGGATCCCAGGGTCAGAAAGATCCCCTAGAGAAGGGCACGGCAACCCACTCCAGTATTCTTTCCTGGAGAATCCCATGGAGGAGCTTGGTGGGCTATGGTCCCTAGTGTCGCAAAGAGTCAGACCCTACTCAAGCGATTGAGCACAGCACATGTGTCAAAGGCTATGCCTGAACTGAGTTTCCAGTGAAGTGGTCACAGGAGACCTGGCCATTCCCTGAAAGTTCTAGGGCATTCCTAGACTATTAAGGTTGGGAGGGATGGCAGAGGCCATTCAGTTTAATTTCCCCACCTAATTGAGGAGTCCCTTCTACAGAATGAAATGGTCATTTCACCTCTCACTTGCATGTACCTGGGCTGTTCCACTGGTTAAACCATACATAAGGAATTACTAATGTGGTGTTGATGCATGACTCCTTGTAATTTTCCCATCTGGATTTGGTCTGTTCTCTGGAACAGCATAGAAAAAGGATCCTCTCTCATGGTCAGTGAGACTCCTTCATACATCTGAGGATGCTATGGTTTCTCC
The DNA here is from genome assembly GCF_019923935.1 of Bubalus bubalis. NCBI lineage: Eukaryota > Metazoa > Chordata > Mammalia > Artiodactyla > Bovidae > Bubalus > Bubalus bubalis. Next base: position 38,608,919 of record NC_059158.1, on the reverse strand, counting down.
ACTTAGACATGTCCTCTGCAGGTTAAACATCCCCAGGTCCCTCAGCTTCACCTTGGAGACCACCATCTCCTGGTGTATCACAGTGCAAGTCTGCCGTGACTTCCAGTGTCCGCCCAGAGAGAACTAGGCACAGAGAGGGAGCCAGGGACTGGGCAGAGCAATCGTCACACCCCAATTCCAAGTGGGGCCCATGAGAATGTAGGGACTGTGTTATATGGGAGTGGGGAGGTGGGAACCTGGCCCAAGGATGAGTACTGGATGAGCCTGGAGCCATCAGGACCTGAAACCTGAACAGTCTCTTCCCCCATGATCATACTGTTTGTGCCAGCAGAGTCAACAAGTTGGGGGCACAGAGGCGGTGCTGGGCTGAGCCTCCAACATTGCTGACTTGATTTTTAAAGAAGCACTGCATACACACTCTTCAAATAAAAGGAGACAGTTCTGTGGCAAGCACAGTACCTCTTGAGACCCCTCTCTTGATTTTGAGGATGTCATCAAGGGCTTTCTCAGGTCCACAGTAGGGAGTGCTGATGCTACATGGTTCCTGGCTGGTTTCTTGGGTATCTGCACAGTGCCTTGCACCACAAGCCTCTTACGTGCCTGGGTACTGTGCTGTGCTTAGTTGCTCAGTCATGTCCAACTCTTTGCCACAGCATGGACTATAGCCTTCCAGGCTCCTCTGTCCATGGGGATTCTCCAGGCAAGAATACTGGAGTAGGATGCCATGGCCTCTTCCAGGGAATCTTCCTGACCTAGGGATTGAACCCAGGTCTTCTGTACTGCACGTGGATTCTTTTACCATCTGAGCTACCAGAGAAGCCCAAGAATACTGGAGTGGGTAGCCTATCCCTTCTCCAGGGGATCTTCCTGACCCAGGAATCGAACCTGGGTCTCCTACATTGCGGGCGGATTCTTTACCATCTGAGCTACCAGGGAAGCCCCATGTGCCTAGATGCCTCCCCTCCTAATGAGACTGGACAAAGACCTGCTCCTTTAGAGCCATATGGGGCTGCCTGCCCCTCTGGAAACTACTTCCCTGATGACAACAAGCTTCCCTGCCAGGAACATCCTTGACAGCTGGCTTTCCTGACAACTCATCTCTCTGACCAGGTGCCTCCTTGTCTATGTGCCTCCCACAGGGCCATTTCCCCAAGCCTGGTGGCAGGTTAGTTACTCAGTCGTGTCTGACTCTTTGTGACCCCATGCACATTAGCCCGCCAGGCTCCTCTGTCATGGGATTTCCCAGGCCAAGAATACTGGAGTGGGTTGTCATTTCCTTCTCCATTCCCAAGCCCTGGGGAAGCTATTTTGGAATGATGGGATGAAAGATTCTTACCGTCCCAGGCTAGGAAATGGTGCTCATGAAAATAGAGAGGGAGGTTTTGCCACCAGGACTGAGAGTTCTATAAACTCTGCAAACATAGATACCCACTCCCTGAATGGTGAGCTGTACCTATGGGACACGAGCTGGGTCGTCAGAACGCTGCATATTGATAGAGGTAGGTTGGAAATGTGTTTAGTGATTCTCAGTTTTGGCCAATTTGGCTAACATCTACAAATCCACCACAGGGCGATTTTTGTTTTAGAGATCTTCGCCAACAAGCTTCTAAAGATAGCCTCATGGCTGATATCTAATTGCATTTTCCAACAGAGCCATTCTTCATGCAATGATAACAGTCTCTGTAATCGGCTGGATCTTGCAGCTCCACAGGTCTTGGCAAAAGGAGTTGAGGGGGATTGCAGAAATCACTCTGCATGCAGCTCGCTGTCATTAGCATGGTGATAAATCTGCTGCTTTTGGCCTGGGTTCCTGGACACGTCCCTGTCCCAAGGTATGGAAAAGAGATGAAACGGAAACAGAGGACTCCCAACCCAAGGCAGGAGATGCCGCGGAGGGGAGGAGCGCTCTGCTTGTAGGAGAATGGTGGTAATTAGTAATTTGGTCCCTGGTAATTTACAATGGTACATGTTAGAAACACCTTATCTCCCTTTCAGATTCATTAATGGACAGAGTGGGGGTGGCAGCAAGGGGTGCAGGAGTGCACAGAGCTCCAGAAGAGATGCAGGACCTTAGAAACAACCGCGTGGAGGGTACGTGGAGGCGGTGCACTTCCTGAAAACAGTTTGTCTGTACCAAGTGGTAGCTCATATGAGAGGTATAACCATCACACGGAAGCAAAACTCATTTTTCAAACTGATACTCAGTTTTCTGGATGAAACAATTTTCCTGAAGCTTAATACTCTATTTTGCATGCATATTGGTTTGAAATCCTGTACCAAGTGAAAGCTGCTTAGCTGGTCCAGACCAGTGCCCTTCACTTACGTCCTCCCAGTATAGTTGTTGCGAGCTGTTTGTTTCTCTTTCACCATGCAGTGCCTTATTGAGGATGTTGAAGTTACAGTCAAGCAATACCTATTTATTTCTCCTTCACTCTGTGTTAAGCACTATGTTCTAAGTGCTACAGAACATACAGACTAGACTAATAGAAGACTCCATTCCAACTCAGGAACGTTAGTATGAGGTGGTAGATGGCAAAGAGGTGGCCCACGTGCTCTTCCTTGAAAAAGCTGAACCCACAGCAGACCTTGCTCTTCTGTCATGGATGGTTTGCCTTCCTGCTGAGCCTGACTTTGGCTCTTCAACACAGTACTTTGGGCAGTGATAACCAGTCGGTTGAAGTTGGACTTGAGATGAAGCAAACCTCTTTGCCATTTTGATCATACTACAAAGTGATTGCAAATGTGTAGGTCAAGAGTTGTTACTGTTCAGTTGCTAAGGACTTCCCTGTAGCTCAGATGGTAAAGAATCTGCCTGCAATGCAGGAGACCTGGGTTTGATCCCTGAGTCGGGAAGATCTTCTAGAGAAGGGAATGTCAATCCACTCCAGTATCTTTGCCTGGAGAATCCTATGGACAGAGGAGCCTGGCGGGCTACTGTCCATGGGGTTGCAAAGAGTCGGACACGACTGGGCAACTAATACTACACTACTACTAAGTCGTGTCTGATTCTTTGCAACGCTATGGATTACAGCCCACCAGGCTCCCCTGTCCTTCACCGTCTCCCAGAGTTTGCTCAAACTCATGTCCATGGAGTCGGTGATTCTATCTAACCATCTCATCCTCTGTTGTCCCCTTCTCCTCCTGCCTTCAATCTTTCCCAGCATCAGGGTCTTTTCCAATGAGTTAGCTCTTCACATCAGGTGACCAAACTATTGGAGCTTCAACATCAGTCCTTTCAGTGAATATTCAGGGTTGATTTCCTTTAGGATTGACTGGTTTGATCTCCTTGACATGCAAGGGACTCTAGTCTTCTCCAACACCACAGTTCAAAAGCATCATTCTTTGGCGCTCAGTTTTCTTTATGGTCCAGCTCTCTCATCCATATATGACTACTGGAAAAACCATAGCTGTGACTATATGGACCTTTGTTGGCAAAGTGATGTCTCTACTTTTTATTACACTGTCTAGGTTTGTCATAGCTTTTATTCCAAGAAGCAAGCATCTTTTAATTTTATGACTGCAGTCACTGTCTGCAGTGATTTGATTCAAGTTCAAATTCCAATTCTGTTACTTTCTAGTATAGCAGCTTACTTAACATCTCTAAGCCTCAACTTTATCATTTGAAAAATAGGTAATAATAATATAACTGGGATAATATCTGCTTTCTTGTATCTCAAGACTCTTGGATGGGATCAGAAGATAACAAACCAGCATCTGTGACACAGCTTTAGGCATCGAGGCTCTTTCAGACATATTGGAAGGAAACTGTATTTATAAGGTGACAGACTCTGAAGGGCAGATGGTTCACCATTGGTCAACGGTAGAGGGAAGTTGAGAGGAGAAAAAGGTGGGCTAGTGGTGTTGGGAAAGGCATCATCACTAAAGGTGAGATTTGAGTGGGTTCCAGGAAAAGCAAAGGGGTAAAGGGGGGGGGGTTGGGAAAGCCATTCCAGTCAGAGAGCCATTGGGGTCAGAGAGTGGAGAAGGCCAGGTGTACATTGGTTGAGGGAGGGGTTGAATGGGGGAGGACGGCTAATATTAGAATCCTAGGTAATTCCAAAGGGCTTTGGACCCAGGTAGAAATCTCTTATTCTATTTGACTATTATTTGACTACTATTGTATCATAGCCCAGGGAAATCAAGTGAAAATACACTTCAGTAGCAGGACTGGGGTGCGTGGAGAACACAGAATGTTTACTGCAAGGGGCCTCTTTGAAAAGGAAGGTCTAGTTAGTGGTTCTGAATTTGGAGCATTGCTTTCGACTGTGACATGGAAGCTGGTTTCTCTGTGTTCTAAACAGAGGACTGTGATTACCATAGGTTGTATTCCCTGAGTGGTTCGTAAGGCTGTTAGTAAAAAGAATGGGCCTAGCATAAAGCAAGTGTACAGTCTTAGATGAATTTCCAATAAGTGAGTACATAAATCATTTGAAGCCTTAAAATCAGGCACCTTCATCTCCTCCTTGCTAATAAATATTTCATCAGGCTTTATCTAAACATGTTTGTGAAATTTGACAACCTATTGAGTCAAGAATCACCTTGTCCCACCTCAGCAATGGTGGGTAAAATTAAAACAGACTATCGAGAAGGCTTTGCTGGGTTAGATGACAAGACATATTTCTGAAGACCAGAAGTGGGGCAGAAATGCACAGTAGAAAGCAGAGCTTAAGCCTTCAGTCTCAGGACTCCGGTCCAGAAGCAGGAAGAAGACCAAGAGTGTGCTGTGCAAGACACAGTTTGAAGTCGCAGGTCAAGGGGAGACTCCCTGCCACCCAGCCTATGAGTGAAAGGGGACCGAGGGAAACCAGTTCTTCCTGAGCCACCTGGGGCTGAGTTCAGTTCACTTGGGGCAGGCCCAAGATGGAAGAAAGGGCAAACTCAGTCTCTGTTGGCTGAGCTGAGATGCCCACTGACTTTCTGACCAGGTCAGCCACAGCCCCATCCCAGTACTACTGGGAGCAGCGGCTTCGGATTGTCCTTCTTAGAGCTGCTTCTGGACTGGGGGCCTGGAGGGCCTGTCAGACAGAGAGGGGTGAGCGTAGGAGACAGGGAGAAAGAGAAAGAAAGAAAGTGGTTTTCATTAAAAATGAACCTGTCCACCCAAATGCCAAAACATATGAATAAATCTAATGCTAAGAAAAGATAGCAAAATCAATAGTTGGGACATGAATTTGTGAGAGATGAAAAAGTAGTTTTCTGGACAGGCAGAAGACAACATTTATTGATACAGAGGCACAGAGGGTTGAATTAGTCTTACTCTTCCATTTACTGCGCGCCAACCTCATCAGTCTGGAGAAAGCCTCCTCTGTGTGTGTTTATGTGTGTGTGTGTATGTGTGTGTGTCTCTGTGTGTGTATGTGTGTGTGTGCATATGTCTCTGTGTGTGTGTATGTCTGTGTGTGTGTGTGCATTTTTATCCTCATGCCTTACACCCCACCCCCGTTCCTATTCTCCTCTTCCTCCAGCAGGCACATATACTAATTTGCTTGAAGTGCGTCTTTGTATTGTGTGTAATATTACAATCGGCATTATAAGCTTTCTGTGCAGTTTTTAACTTATAGAAATAACACTGTGCTACAGATCTCATTGTTTCCTGCTTATTTATCAGTACTGTGTTTTGGACATCTACCTCTTTTGCTATATGTGCATCTAATTCTCAGTTTGTAACTGCTACATACATTTCATAGTAAGTACCCCTAACTCCCCAATTTTACTTCCCTTTCCGGAGGCTGGAACAACTAGACTGCCCCCATTTCCATGAACAGAAATAGCACTGTGATGGCCATTCATCATGGAGTCTTGTAAGTCTCTGAGAAATCTCCTTTGCTGGGTCTCAGCAGATTGGTGTTTTGAATTAACACTATTCTTCATCACAACTGTTTCAGTCTACACTCCCAAGACAGACTTCAAAATAAGCATGTTGAGAATACTCAAAGAGGCGAATGCAGGTATAAGTTTTCTTTAAAAGGAACAAGAAATCATGCAGCAAATAGGAACTAATACAAATGAAATAAGAGCAAGTGGATAGGAAAGAAATTTTGAAAAGAAAACTAGAATCATTGAAACAAACAAACAAAAATAATAGAAGGGATAAGGGACTAAACCCCAGACTGGACATATTTTAATGGTGAATTAGTGAACTGGAAGAGAGTATAGAAAAATCCATCCCAAACACAGCACAGAAAGCAAGAGGTAAAGCTGGCAAGAGCAGTTAAGAGTCACAGAGAAGCGACTGAGAGGCTTCATCATCAGTCTGGTAAGCGTCCTAGGAGAAGTGAATGAGGCAATAGTGAAGAAGCAATATTGGAAAAGATAGCAGTTGAGATTTTTACAGAACTGAAGGAAAGCATAAGCCCTTGGGTTGACAGTGCACTCTGAGCATTAAGCAGGATAAATAAAAATAAATCTACCCCTGCACATATTATAGTGCAACTGCAGAACTTCAGGGGAAAAGACCCACTATTACCAGGCTCCAGGGAACCTGCAAAGAGCTACTCAGACAACAGCCCCCACCTCAGTGACAGAACAGGCCCAGGAGACAATGGAGGGAAATAATTGTCAACCTGAAGTTTATACTCAGTCCAACTATCATTCATAGGTGAGGACACAAGAAAGCAATTTTCCATCGTAAGAGGACTAAACTTTCATTATGTACAGAGCCCCCTCTCCAGCAGGACTCACTGAGAGGCAGCCAAACAAGAGAGCATGGACTCTGGAGCCAAGCTCCCTCATCTGCAGACCAGCCAGGTCATTTGCTGGACAACTTCGGGTAAGTAGTATGTCAGGGTGCCTCAGTTTTCTCATCTGCAAAATAGAGATCATGACAGTATCTGTTGAGAGGACTCAACTAGGTCACGTATGTTAAGTGCTTGGAAGATTGTCTGGTGTATAAAAAGAACTATGCAAGTGTAGTTCATGGCACATAGATGGGGAAACAATGGAAACAGTGGCAGACTTTATTTCCTTGGGTTCCAAAATCACTGCAGACAGTGACTGCAGTCATGAAATTAAAAGACACTTGCTCCTTGGAAGAAAAGCTATAACCAAACTAGATAGCATATTGAAAAGCAGAGACATTACTTTGCCACCAAAGACCCGTCTAGTCAAAGCTTTGGTTTTTCCAGTAGTCATGTATGGATGTGAGAGTTGGACCATAAAGAAGGCTGAGTGCTGAAGAATTGATGCTTTTGAACTGTGGTGTTGGAGAACTTGAGAGTCCCTCAGACTGCAAGGAGATAAAACCAGTAAATCCTAAAGGAAATCAGTCCTGAATGTTCATTGGAAGGACTGATGCTGAAGCTGAAGCTCCAATATTTTGGCCACCTGATGTGAAGAACTGACTCATTGGAAAAGACCCTGATGCTGGGAAAGATCGAAGGAGGGAGGAGAAGCGGACGGCAGAGGATGAGATATTTGGATGGCATCACCAACTCAATGGACATGAGTTTGAGTAAACTCTGGAAGTTGGTGATGGAGAGGGAAGCCTGGCATGCTGCAGTCCATGGGGTAGCAAAATGTCAGACACAACTGAGTGACTCAGCTGAACTGAACTGAACTGAGATACAGCAATGAGATCTGAGAGCCCAAAGCTGAAACAGGGGCCAGAGCCAGGTCCTGGGGTGGGAGTGGGCCGGGGGTGGGTGGGAATGACATCAGGAACCCGTGCAGCTCCAGAGCCCAGCACACTCCCTGTGCCTCCCTCAGGGCCTCTGGTCGTGTATGATGACAGAGGATGAGATAGTTGGATAGCATCACCGACTCAAAGGACTTGAGTTTGAGCAAGCTCTGGGAGATGGTGAAGGACAGAAAAGACTGGTGTGCTGCAGTCCATGGGGTCTCAAAGAGTCAGACACGACTGAGCAATTGAACAACAACAAGGCAAGTATAAAGCCTTATTATGATGATCAGCAAGAAGAAAAATAAACTCAGACAAATATGCAAAATAAAAGAAACAAAGATGTACATAAAAAGTAGAGCATTTAAGTAAAAATATTTAGTAGCTACTAAAAACACCCTGTGTGTGTGTGTGTGTGTGTGTGTGTAAAAACTAAAATTTTAAGCAGCAAGAACGTTGGAGCTAAGGTGAGAGGATGTCCTAAGGGGAGTTGAAACAAGCTATAGCCCTGGTTGTGGGTGGAGGAGGGTAGATTTGTAACTGAAGACTTTGTTTCATTAACTTTTTAACTCTAGAAGAATAAAAATATGTGCCATAGCAGCCAAATAATAGAGAATCAGAAAAAAGACAGGGGAGAGCCTTGCAGAGAGGGAAGGCTGCAATTTTAACAATTCAACACAGCAGGAACAGAGGAAAAAAAGAAGCAAAGAAGACAGTGGGGGCAAAGAGGCATAAATAACCCTGTTTGGTCAAACAATGATAAGAATCTCCCATACGTGTATGTATATGTGTATAATCGTGCATGTATGTGTGTGTGTGTGTGTGCAAGTGGGCGCACACCTATAAACATGCACTTATGATTGTGGAGCTGATCTGCATGGGAATCTACAAAGTTGTTCTGATGTGTTACCTGGGGGTGGAAATGGGTGGAGGATGAACTGGGTGAGAAAGTGAGAGCCAAGCAAGATGAAAACAAAATCACACATCAATAAGTGAGTATGCCTTATGGTTTATGTAAAAGTGTATCTGTGTGTGTTTATAAAAAGAAATTAAAATTTAAAGACCCACTGTGGAATGCTTCAGATGTGATGCTATTGCAGCATGCTGAAAACTGTTCTGGGGACCTGCCACATGTGAGGACTGAAAATATTCACAACCTGAGCTGCAGTGATAGGTTGGGGGCCATTGGGACTGTTTCGGCTTATTAGTTAGGGCTCTGTTACTGCTCAGGAACCTGACTGAGAAGGGGGGAGGATGGAGGACAGAGAGTCAGGCGGAACCCAGAGCAGGAGCACGTCCCCAGCGCTTTCCCACTGGCCTGGGCTGGAGGAAGGTGTCCGAGAAGTCTGCAGCCCTCCCCCGGAGCAGAAGTTGGGTCCTTCCCTGGGTTCCCTAGACACAAAGGTCCAAGGACGGAGCACAGGTTGGGAGACCAGAAATGTTTTAATGCTTGGCATGTGTTTTTAAGCCTTTTCATTCCAAAATGATATTTCAGTCCTCCGGAATTTCAAGATGCTTCTTCCATTTAAGATCATGTTTGGTAACATTATTAAGTCACAGAGAGAAAAAATGCAGTTCATTCTAAAAACTATCAGTGATTTTAAGAAAAACATATTGTAATTTGCTTTGATTCCCCTTATGGGTCTTCTTCTCTCCAGGGCACCCCATCACCCTAGCCCTCCCTTGTAGAGGAGGACGTGACCCATAATTGATGAGCATTTCAGCTTGGGATGAAAACACCAGACCTGGGCTCCTTTCTTATCACTAGGATAGTACCTGGTGATCATATTTGGCGAGACACTCTCATTTATTAAAAAAAATGATCAAATTATACTATGTCTGAGAGACCAGATTCCTTTCCTATGGGATACTCATCCTGGCTACCCAAAGAATCATAATATTTATATGAGATTAGCACATTCTGTCTGAAGCTTAGGCATTTGGCTGTTGAATATGCTCAATTAAGCTGAGGAGCTTATTGATATCACTATTCCAGTATGTGATAATATTCCATGAACATATTCAGAGAATTAAGTAAATGAGTGCATTTGTTGAAAAGCTCAAACAAATGTGCAGGTTAGGTAAGCACAAGGAAAATTTTCCGCTGAGTAACCAGCATGAATTGTTAAATACTAAACTTTTCAGGGAGCTGAGGCTTCATGATTGTGTTGGCATCCATTCAAAAGATGTTACTTTAGATGCCTGGAAGTCCTTATTTCAGCAAGGGAGGAATATACCCAGCTTCTAAGACCTGCCCTGGAGGAGAAAATGTAGATCATAATCTTTCTTTCCATTTGAAGATGTGGCTCTTTTTGCCAGGGATGCTATTTGGGGCGAGGGGAGGGCCCCTGCATCACGGCTTCTGACCTCCATCCCTGTAGCCCCAAAGTAGCCCAGGACACTCTCAGAGGTGCCCAAATGCATTCAAGACTCTCCTGCTCCAGGCTGGGGGTGGATAGGGCTATTACACCTGTTTCCAACATCCCCCACTCACATGGGAGGCTAGTTTGTATGGACCCCTCATTGACTGGGAGGTAAAGGGCAGGGTTCACCTAAGGGATATAAAATAAGATGTTTGATTTGGCAATGTATATAGCTTTTAGGTAGAGTAACATGAAAATAGTTTCACATTGCTCTTTGGTACAGATAATAAACTCTTGCACTCCAAGATAAGGCTTGGTTCTATCCACTTGGCTTTAAATCAGCTAATGCTTAAAAAAAGTCAATGGAAAGAAATATGCCCCAGTGAAGGCTCACTGCCGGTCCAACTGCCAGCTGGTGTGTGGAATGACTGCCTTACAAAGAGTGCTTCTTGATGCGGGAATTGTTCTCCTTCAGAAGAGGCTGGAGATTAGGGGAAATGTGTCAGTGGGTTTGTAAATAACAGATAAAATCAAATGGAGATGGTTTCAGCTTCCAGGTTCAAAAGTCACTTTTTAATGTGCTATTATACCCATTGCATTACCAGACCACCTGATCTGCCTCTTGAGAAACCTATATGCAGGTCAGGAAGCAACAGTTAGAACTGGACATGGAACAACAGACTGATTCCAAATATGAAAAGGAGTACGTCAAGGCTGTATATTGTCACCCTGTTTATTTAACTTATATGCAGAGTACATCATGAGAAACACTGGACTGGAAGAAACACAAGCTGGAATCAAGATTGCCGGGAGAAATATCAATAACCTCAGATATGCAGATGACACCACCCTTATGGCAGAAAGTGAAGAGGAACTAAAAAGCCTCTTGATGAAAGTGAAAGTGGAGAGTGAAAAAGTTGGCTTAAGGCTCAACATTCAGAAAACGAAGATCATGGCATCCGGTCCCACCACTTCATGGGAAATAGACGGGGAAACAGTGGAAACAGTGTCAGACTTTATTTTTTTGGGCTCCAAAATCACTACAGATGGTGACTGCAGCCATGAAATTAAAAGACGCTTACTCGTTGGAAGAAAAGTTATGACCAACCTAGATAGCCTATTCAAAAGCAGAGACATTACTTTGCCAACAAAGGTTCGTCTAGTCAAGGCTATGGTTTTTCCTGTGGTCATGTATGGATGTGAGAGTTGGACTGTGAAGAAGGCTGAGCGCCGAAGAATTGATGCTTTTGAACCGTGGTGTTGGAGAAGACTCTTGAGAGTCCCTTGGACTGCAAGGAGATCCAACCAGTCCATTCTGAAGGAGATCAGCCCTGGGATTTCTTTGGAAGGAATGATGCTAAAGCTGAAACTCCAGTACTTTGGCCACCTCATGCGAAGAGTTGACTCATTGGAAAAGACTCTGATGCTGGGAGAGATTGGGGGCAGGAGGAGAAGGGGATGACAGAGGATGAGATGGCTGGATGGCATCACTGACTCGATGGACGTGAGTCTCAGTGAACTCCGGGAGTTGGTGATGGACAGGGAGGCCTGGCATGCTGCGATTCATGGGGTCGCAAAGAGTCGGACACGACTGAGCGACTGATCTGATCTGATCTGATACCCATTGCTTTTTTCTTGTGTAATGAGGGCCCCTGGGCTCTGCCTCTGCAGTCATCTACTGGGGGCTGGGATCTGTGAGAACAGTTCAGGAGAATCACCCAGGGTAGCCACGAGGGGCTGAGCCTAAGGGAAGGAGCCAGTGGGAAGACTGGGAAGTTGTGGTGGAAGTGAGAAGCCAGAAGTGTGGCTGGCCTTCTGAGACCACCCAGTAGTGGTGAGGGCTCACTTGGGAGGAGGACAATGGAAACTGGCCTAATTGCAGCGGGACCCTGGGCCCGGAAGAATGGAAACAACAGGGGTTTGGGAGCAGGTGGGCTGGGACTGCCAGTAACTTCCAGTGAGTCATCTTGGGCCACTTCATCCCTTTCAGCTTCATTTTCTTCACTAAAATCAGGTGATAACACCATTGCGGTGAGGTTGCTGAAAGAACTGGACAAGATATACAAGGAGATCAAATGAGTCAATCCTAAAGGAAATCAACCCTGGATATTCACTGGAAGGACTGATGCTAAAAATGAAGCTTCAATACTTTGGTCACCTGATGGGAAGAGCTGACTCATTGGAAAAGACCCTGATGCTGGGAAAGACTGACTGTTGGAGGAGAACGGGATGACAGAGGATGAGACGGTCGGATGGTATCACTGACTCAATGGATATGAGTTTGAGCAAGCTCTGGGAGACGGTGAAGGACAGGGAAGGCTGGTGTGCTGTAGTCCATGGGGTCGCACAGAGTCAGACATGACTGAGTGACTGAATAACAAATACATCAGCTACCCAGCACAGTGCCTGGCACATTGAAGGGGCACAAAATGAGGTAGCGATGGTGGTGTAATAGTGAGAGTAATTATTATGGGGGGTGAATTACAAGTAATATTGGATCTTCTCTGGTGTCCAGTGGCTAGGACTTCACCTTCCAATGCAGGGGTTGTGGGTTCAGTCCTGGGTTGGGGAACTAAGATCCCACATGCCGCATGACCAAGAAAATCAAAGCATAAAACAGCAGCAATATTGCAACAAATTCAGTAAAGACTTCAAAGAAACAAAAAACCAACTAATAACCACAAAGAGGACAGGAGTAAGCAAATCCACTGTAATTGTTTTTAAGCCTTGATTATGTTCACATATGACACCTGCATTTTTTCCTATATCCTTTCTTGAAAGTCATCTAAAGTCTAAATTAATGCATTTCCTTGGGCCCAGTGGATGCAATGTCCTTGCAACAGTCCCAACTCAGGGCTTCCGCCGTCAGTGAGTTCATCTCCAAATTTCTACAAATGTAGGACCCCATGGACTAAACCTCTTGTCTTTGGATCAGTTATTCAGCCTCAAACTCACCATCACTTTCTATCGTAACGGGGTCTTTCATGTTCCTTGGCATTGGCAAATATGATTGATCTCCATAAGCAGAGGTAAGTGACTTTTTAATAAGCTTGCTTGAAATGGTGTTGATAATGGCCCTGCTTTCAGAGCCTGAAATAATTCCTACCCTCATTCTTTTATTTTGCTGTATTTTCCAGAAAATAGCACTAGAACTCTTTCTCCCTAGGTTTCTGTGGTGGCTAAGTATCCCCAGTGAGGGGAGGGGAGGCAGGGAGAGCGGCAGAGCTTGCCAGCCGTGTTGTAGAGGATGCTCTTCAGGAAGAACACCGTTCCCCTCCCTGAACTTGAACTCCATGACATTTCGCATACATGGCTTCATTTCTGTACAGATTTCAGTCCCGCTGGTCATTTGGGGGATAAGTGGACTCCAGGAAGTTAGGACTAGATAAAGGAGGCAGAGCAGATCACAGAGCCAGGAGGGAGGCGTTTGCGGTGAAGTTCTGGGAGAGAGAAAGGGAGTCGACAGGGACAGTCCCCCAGCCTGAGAATTACACTTCTTCATTCATCAGGAGGGCGAGGGGTGGGGTGGTGGTTGGAACACGCGTAAGTAGGGCTGACAGTCCCAGCCCTGGGGTCTGGTGCTGCATCTCAGGGCGATCAACAGCTCCAAGTGCTAACATCAGAAAGGCAGTGCGCACTGAGAGAGAAGGAAAACAGACACAGAGAAGGGACTGCCATCATACAAAAACACAGAAATAATTTACAAGCTGCATGCTGAAACTTCAGGGGAGAGAGATCCTAACTCTTTTTTCAGTGTATTAGGAATGGTAAGGGGAAGTCGAACACGCAGAACCCATCGTGACAGACAGAAGATGAATCAGATGTTGTGATGGAAATGGATTCTTTAGTGTCCTGGCTTTAGTGTTTTGTTTTGATGAATATAAAAATATTTGCAGGACCTTTCATGGGTTTACTCAAAAACTGAGTCCTGTTTTTCACAAAAAGTCTCAGTCCTTAATTCTGACTTTTCCTATCGTAGGATATACAGGTCCCTGGTAGCTGGGATGGATGGACAGCTGTACTCAGTAAATGAAAACATACAACAGCATGTATCTCAGGGCTTAGCAACTGTTGAGAATTCTCAGTTCAGTAGAAACTACTTTCCTCTCGGGCTCCCCTGGTGGCTCAGTGGTAAAGAATCCATCTGCAGTGCAGAAGACACAGATTTGATTCCTGGGTCGAGAAGATCCCCTGGAGGAGGGCATGGAAACCCACTCCAGTACTCTTGCCAGGAGAATACCACGGACAGAGGAGCCTGGTGGGCTACAGTCCCTGGGGTCAAAAAGAGTCAGACATGACTGAGTGACTGAGCACTCTTCTATCTACCTATCTACACACACATATCCTACTGGTTCTGTTTCTTGGAGAAACTTGACTAATACAGGTGATGTGGGTGTGTGTACTTGTCTAAGCACTTGCTCTAGCACTTTGGGAGAAGAGGACAGAGCATCATAGGATGGACGTGCGTGCGTGCTTAGTAGCCTCAGTCAAGTTTGACTCTTTGTGACCCTATGGACTATAGCCCACCAGGCTCCTCTGTCCATGGGATTCTCCAGGCAAGAATACTGGAGTGGGTTGCCATGCCTTCCTGCAGGGGATCTTTCCCACCCAGGGATTGAACCTGAATCTCCTGTGGTTCCTGCATTGCAGGCAGATTGTTTACTGCTGAGCCACCAGGGAAGCCCTCATAGGATGGACACGCAGGCTATAATCTTGTCCTCATCTTGTAGGTGAATGCAGGCTCTCCTCCATATTTTAAAAAAATGTGACTCATAAGGACTTAATTTCCAAAATACACAAACAGCTCATACAGCTCAATAACAACAACAAGAAAAAACCAAACCAATTGAAAAATGGGCAGAAGATCAAAATAGATATTTCTCCAAAGAAGACCTCAGATATGCAGATAATACCACTCTAATGGCAGAAAGTGAAGAGGAACTAAAGAGCCTCTTGATGAGAGTGAAAGAGGAGAGTGAAAAAGCTGGCTTAAAACTTAACATTCAGAAAACTAAGATCATGGCATCCGGTCCCATCACTTCATGGCAAATAGAAGGGGAAAAAGCAGAAGCAGTGACAGATTTTCTTTTCTTGGGCTCCAAAATCACTGCAGACAGTGACTGCAGCCATGAAATTAAAAGGCACTTGCCCCTTGGAATAAAAGTTATGACAAACCTACACAGCATGTTAAAAAGCAGAGACCTCACTTTGCTGACAAAGGTCTGTATAGACAAAGCTATGGTTTTCCACTAGTCATGTATGGATATAAGAGCTGGACCACTGGAGACTAAACATCGAAGAACTGATGCTTCCAAATTGTGATGTTGGAGAAGACTCTTGAGAGTCCCTTGGATAGCATGATCAAACCAGTAAATCCTAAAGGAAATCAACCCTGAATATTCATTGGAAGGACTAATGCTGAAGCTCCAATACTTTGGCCACCGGATGTGAAGAGCCGACTCATTGGAAAAATCCCTGATTGCTGGGAAAGATTGAAGGCAAAAGAAGAGGGCAGCAGAGGATTAGATGGTTAGATAGAATCACCGACTCATTGGGCACGATTTTGAGCAAACTCTGGGAGATAGTGAAGGACAGGGAAGCCTGTCATACTACAGTCCATGGGGTCACAAAGAATTGGATATGACTTAGTGACTGAATAACAATAACCAGATAAGACATACAGATGGCCAATAGGCACATGAAAAGATGCTCATCATTGCTAATTATTAGAGAAATGTAAATAAAAACTACAATGAGGTATCGCATCACCCCAGTCAGAATGGCTATCATCAAAAATCCACAAAGAGTAAATGCTGGAGACAGTGTGGAGAAAAAGTAGCCCTCCTACACTATTGGTGGGAATATAAATTGGTGCACCCACTATGGAAAACAGTATGTAAGTTCCTCAAAAAACTAAAAATAGAGTTGCCATATGATTCAGCAATTCCAGTCCTAGACATATACCCAGACAAAGCTATAATTTGAAAAGATACATGCATCCCTATGTTCACAGAAGCACTACTTATAATAGACATGAAAGCAACCTAAATGTCCATTGATGGATGAATGAATAAAGACGATGTGATGTACACACACACACACACACACACGCGCGCGCATATATATATATACACAATGGAATATTACCCAACCATTAAAAAGAATGAAATAATACCATTTGCAGCAATGTGGATGGATCTAGAAATTATCATACTAAGTGAAGCAAGTCAGAAAGAGAAAGGCAAATACCATATGTTATCACTCATGTGGAATCTAAAATATTTAGGTTAGTACAAGAGTAATGGTGGTTTCGGACTGTGAATTTTATATCATTGTAACTAGGGTCAAACACATCTTTATTAATCAAAATAGGAACCATTACAATCAACACATTTTTGCCAATGAGAAATAAGCTTGTTTGTTTAGCATAAAAATCCATGCTTCAGGATTGAATGAACTCTTGGAAAGCATTTTCTGCTTCTTGCTGGTTGTGGAAGTCTTTTCCCTGCAAAAAGTGGTCAAGATGCTTGAAGAAGTTATGGTTGGTGAGAGGTCAAGTGAATACGGCAGATGAGGCAAAACTTGGTAACCCGATTCTTTCAACTTTTGAAACATTGGTTGTGTGACTTGCAGTCGGGCATTGTTGTGGAGAATTGGGCCCATTCTGTTGACCAATACTGGCTGCAGGCATTGCAGTTCGGTGCATCTCATCAATTTGCTGAGCATACTTCTCTGATGTAATGGTTTCACCGGGATTCAGAAAACTGTAGTGGATCAGACCAGCAGTAGACCACCAAACAATGTCCATGACATTTTGGGGTGCAAGTTTGGTTTTGGGAAATGCTTTGGAGCTTCTTCTCAGTCCAGTCACTGAGTTGGTCATTGCCAGTTGTCCTATAAAATCCACTTTTCATCATGCATCACAATCTGATCGAGAAATGGTTCATTGTTGTTGCATAGAATAAGAGAAGATGATACTTCAAAATGAGGATCTTTTTGATTTGTGATCAGCTCATGAGGCACCCATGCATCAAGTTTCTTCACCTTTATAGTTTGCTTTGAATGCTGATTGATTGTAGAATGATCAACATTAAGTGCTTAAGCAACTTCTCACGTAGTTGTAAGAGGATCAGCTTCGATGATTCTCTCAGTTGGTCGTTGTCAACTTCCGATGGCCAGCCACTATGCTTCTCATCTTCAAGGCTCTCGTCTCCTTTGCAAAACTTCTTGAAACACCATTGCACTGTACATTCATCAGCAGTTCTTGGGCGAAATGGGCTGTTGATGTTACAAGTTGTCTCTTCTGCTTTATGACCCATTTTGAACATGAATAAAAAAAAATCACTGAAATTTGCTTTTTGCCTAGTGGGCCTTAGAAAGCATCACTACAAACAAAGCTAGTAGAGGTGATGGAATTCCAGTTGAGCTATTTCAAATCCTGAAAGATGATGCTGTGAAAGTGCTGCACTCAATTTGCCAGCAAATTGGGAAAACTCAGCAGTGGCCACAGGACTGGAAAAGGTCAGTTTTCATTCCAATTCCAAAGAAGGGCAATGCCAAAGAATGCTCAAACTACCACACAATTGCACTCATCTCACACGCTAGTAAAGTAATGCTCAAAATTCTCCAAGCCAGGCTTCAGCAATACGTGAACCATGAACTTCCTGATGTTCAAGATGGTTTTAGAGAAGGCAGAGGAACCAGAGATCAATGCCAACATCTGCTGGATCATGGAAAAAGCAAGAGAGTTCCAGAAAAACATCTCTTTCTCCTTTATTGACTATGCCAAAGCCTTTGACTGTGTGGATCACAATAAACTGTGGACAATTCTGAAAGAGATGGGAATACCAGACCACCTGACCTGCCTCTTGAGAAACCTATATGCAGGTCAGGAAGCAACAGTTAGAACTGGACATGGAACAACAGACTGGTTCTAAATAGGAAAAGGAGTACGTCAAGGCTGTATATTGTTGCCCTGCTTATTTAACTTCTATGTAGAGTACACCATGAGAAACGCTGGGCTGGAAGAAGCACAAGCTGGAATCAAGATTGCCAGGAGAAATATCAATAACCTCAGATATGTAGTTGACACCACCCTTGTGGCAGAAAGTGAAGAGGAACTCAAAAGCCTCTTGATGAAAGTGAAAGAGGAGAATGAAAAAGTTGGCTTAAAGCTCAACATTCAGAAAACGAAGATCATGGCATCTGGTCCCACCACTTCATGGGAAATAGATGGGGAAACAGTGGAAACACTGTCAGACTTTATTTTTTTGGGCTCCAAAATCACTGCAGATGGTAATTGCAGCCATGAAATTAAAAGACGCTTACTCCTTGGAAGAAAAGTTATGACCAACCTAGATAGCATATTGAAAAACAGAGACATTACTTTGCCAGCAAAGGTCCGTCTAGTCAAAGCTATGGTTTTTGCAGTGGTCATGTATGGATGTGAGAGTTGGACTGTGAAGAAAGCTGAGCACTGAAGAATTGATGCTTTTGAACTGTGGTGTTGGAGAAGACTCTTGAGAGTCCCTTGGACTGCAAGGAGATCCAACCAGTCCATTCTAAAGGAGATCAGCCCTGGGTGTTCTTTGGAAGGAATGATGCTAAAGCTGAAACTCCAGGACTTTGGCCACCTCATGCGAAGAGTTGACTCATTGGAAAAGACTCTGATGCTGGGAGGGATTGGGGGCAGGAGGAAAAGGGGACGACAGAGGTTGAGATGGCTGGATGGCATCACCGACTCGATGGACGTGAGTTTGAGTGAATTCCGGGAGATGGTGATGGACAGGGAGGCCTGGCGTGCTGCGATTCATGGGGTCGCAAAGAGTCGGACACAACTGAGCGACTGAACTGAACTGAACTGAACTGAAAGTAAATATAAAATAAACAGCAAGTAATAAGTCATTAGCAAAAAATAGAGAAATGAACATTAAAATGATATATAACATAATCACATTTAACAATGTATTCCAATATCAAATGGCAAAGTTCAACAAAGCAAAACTGCAATTATCTTAGCACCAACCTAACACGACACAAGTGACCAGATCTACGAAACAGAAACATGTTCAAGGACATGGAGTGCAGACTTGTGATTGTCAAGGGGAAGGGGGAAGGGGAAGCAAAGTATTGAGAGTTTGAGATTAGCAGATGCAAACTACTAAATATAGAATAGATAGCACAGGGAACTATGTTCAAAAGCCTGTAATAAACCATAATGGAAAAGAATATGAAAAAGAATACATATATGTATAATGGGATCTCTTTGCTGTACAGCAGAGATTAATACATTATAAATCAACTAGACTTCAATAACCATTAAAAAAAAAAAAGAAGACAACAGCTTGGTTTGGGAAAACAAACTGCTATGAACTATTTGTCATGGCTCTGATCCAGTGGCCTGGAGAGAGTAAATATGGGAAGATGTGGTTGGGCCTGGAGTTTAAAGCAGGTTGCTCCCCGGAACACCTGACTCAGGGGATATAGTGGCCTCAGTAAACAAGGCTCCAGAGCCACTGAGTCAGGACTCTCCAGGGTCTCACTGCCAGACGTAGGATTTAGAAAAGCTACTCTCCGGGGAGCATTTCCATTAGCCTCAAGCATATGGTGAATTCTTGTAGAAGTCTGCCTGGCCTGGTGTTGTAGGGTAGCTAGTGGAGCAGGGTCACTGAGGCAGGAGCGGTGGCCACTGGTGATGCCCACAGTGGAGGCGGTGGGCTCAGCAGATGGCAGCCCCTGCAGGAAGAGGAAGCCAGGGGAGGTGCACTGGACCCACGCTCCAGAGCCTTCAGGAGGCAGCCCCTGGAGACCCTCACAGGAACAGTGTGGGGACTTGTTTTGAGATGACTAGCTGAATTTCCAGCAGTGAAGCCAGCAGGGACTCTGGCCACGATGATTTGGAAATAAAAAAGAGGCGTAGGCTGTTTGGCTGTCACAGGCTAGTTAGCCAGGGATATGTGAGACTCCGGGGAGAAGTTTCCTCTAATGCTGTCCCCCCCTACCCCAGCCACCACCCCTGCCAGCCCCAAGCCAGGGGTGGGAATGGTGGCTTACAGGGGCAGTCGGAGGTGAGGAGCCATACACAGTGGGGAAGGATGGCCTTCTCTCAAACATGGCCCAGCCGATTATGTTCCTAACTGATGCCAATCTGAACTCACAAACTGCTGAAGAAACGAAATCTGGTTAAATTTGTTCTTTTTCACTCTTCTTAAAAAATATCAAAAAGCTAATATTTTGCAGGCAGCTCTTATCCTGGCCATGCGGGCCTGGCCTTGTGGGGTCCAAAGCAAACACACCTGATCTAGATTTGGTCAGCATTAGGAGGCCCAAGAAGCGGCCAAGGAATTAGGAGAGGAATCCGAGGATTGTTCCTCCTCCCAAAAGGCCTCCACTTGAAATAGCTCTCGCTTTGCAGGAGCTGAGTGGGCGTGTGACAAGGAGCAGGGATGTGGGGAGAAGTGTTTTCAATTCACTCGGGCTCACGTGAAAGGATTTTGATGCTGACCTGTCATTGGCAACAGATCTGACTCCTTCACGGGGATGAATATTTGTCATTTCTCTTCACAGTCCAGGGTACCGGTGAAGAGTGAAGATGTGGGTTTCTGGTGGGGACTTCACTCTGAGCCGTAGGCTGTTGTCTGCTGGAGACAACATGCTTGAGGTAATGACTTTCTGAACCACAGAATTGCAGAAATCTGTTTTTCATGGATTATGTGTCAGCTGACTGAAGTCAATGACGGATCCTGGTTGTTATTTTAGCCATGAGGGGGTGTTTGGTGGGATTGGTGGTTTTCACCTGGAACTTAGGAAATCACCGACTTGTGTCATGAATGTACAGCAGGAAAAGAACAACTAAGTTTCTGAAGGGCAAACGGCCGCCCTGACTCCTGACAGTGTGACGTTACCAGAATTGACGTTTGGGCTTCTGGGAGGCTGTCAAGGGCTCCGAGGCTGTCTGTGGTTTCCCCACTCACTTGAATTCTCTTGGATCCAGTCTGCGTCACCCCACTTCCAGTTTTCTCTATCTTCCTTTAACTGCTTGAGTTAAGGAGACCCCCTATCTTAGGGAGGTGTCTTCCAGAAGCAGACCCTAGTATAAGCAACTTATTTAGGAAGCTGTCCCTGGACAAACTGATAAAGTAGCCAGTGAACTGGGCACTAGCAAGCCAGTTCTACTGGAGGCAAGTGCAGCTCAGTCCCACTGAGGACCCCTGGGGGGTCAATGCAGGACACATTTCTCTGAGCTGTCCCTTCTGGGGGTGAGGGGGGTGGGGGAGATAAGTGTGTATACACCAACTTCTAACAGTCACTGGGGAGGCCCCCTGGGGGAGGGGCATTAATTCCCTGGCACTTGCCTGCCCCACTTGCATTGCTTGGATGGTCAGAGAAGGCTCTCGGGGGACTGGGAGGTGCCGGGAGGTGAGGTCGTGCTAGGTGAACACAGAGCAGGCATCGAGGGTACAGGTGGAGCCCTGACAGCATCTGCTCCCGCCTTTATTTCTTGTTCCTCATCCTCCTGGTCTGGAAGAGATTACCACTGCCCTCAGTCAATATAGTTTCTTACAAACAAAGCTAGTTCTCTGGCAACCAAGCCAGCAGAGAGAGAGGCAGAGGAAATGAAATATTCTGGCCAGTCTGCTGCCTGATTTCTTAGAGGTCTGGCTGGTACTGGGCAGGAGAGAGGGTCAGGTTTATTTTCTGGTGTAACAGCCCCTAGTTTTCTATTGACCATGTGTTAATAGAAAGCAGATTTCCTGGACCTTGGCTCACATTCTGCATGTTGGAGTGAGCTACTCTCTCTCTCTCTCACTGCCTCAGTTTCCCTCTCTGGGGTGACACCTTGTAAATGAAGCCTTGATATCAGAAGCTCCTTAAGGAGCTTCTTCATGGAGATCAGCTTTCGTCTCGCGCTGTGGAAAGGTGCTGACAGCTTGCTATGATGGTGAATGCTACTTTGATCAACCCTGGCGGTGGGGGACACCATGTGGAAGCCCGAGGGACTTCAGCTGTTTCAAGGACTGAAGCTAGGACAAGAGGAACAACACATTCTCCTTTTACCCATTCTGTGCCATGCCTGGCAGAGACCTGCAGCAAACTAGGAAGTCAGGGAAAGACACTCCTGGTTGGGCGGAGCTTGATGAAATACTGTTACGTGGAGAGAGACAAAAACATAAGCAAACTGTCTTTAAGCGGGACAGGGATCAGAAAGTCTCCAGAGGTGCATTTAAGAAACCCCTAGATTTTCTGGGTTGACCACAGAAGGGAAAACTGAATTACAGATGATTATCTCTGATCAGATCTCTTATGGACACTTATTTGTGGTGACCTGTTACTCCACCAACAAAGCCTGGCTGAGGAGCCCTGACTATTTGTTTTATCCGGGGATCTACAGAGTAACCACAGAGTCTGACCCCAGGAGTCGTCTTTGTCTTCTCAACCAGCTTTTAAGTGTCCGGAAGCTGGGACTCTGTGTATCCCCCACACAATCCTGGATTTTATTGATGCACAAAAATCACCAAATGAACAAATCACAAAACCTTGAGTTTCCACCAATATTCCTGATCATCAGTTCAGTTCAGTCGCTCAGTCGTGTCCGACTCTTTGCGACCCCATGAATCGCAGCACGCCAGACCTCCCTGTCCATCACCAACTCCCGGAGTTCACTCAAACTCATGTCCATCGAGTCTGTGATGCCATCCAGCCATCTCATCCTCTGTCGTCCCCTCTTTGATCATAGAAGCCCTCAATTTTCCTACTCTCTCACTCTTGTTAGCCCTGCCCAAATTGTAGAAAAACTGTGGTAAAGACTCCTTCTGTGTTCAGCCTGAGATAACTGACCAAATTTGTACTCTTACCCCATACACAATTGCCTAAAGCACCCTTCCTAGAGAAATTTAAAAAAAAATTTCTGTCCTCTACATAAGATTCATTTCAAAATCATAGCTGAGATATGTTAATATTCCCTTCCATCTTCTTTATTCCATCCTGTTTCATTTGAAATTTTATTAAATCAGCATATGGTAAAATTGACTTGGCTGTGTGTGTGTGAACACACATGAGCGATTCTATGAGATTTAACACATACACAGGTTTGTGTAACCACCGTCACAATCAGGATTCCCAAAAGTTCTATGACTTCACAAAAGTCCCTCATCTTGCCCTACTGGATTCACACGCTCCTCCACCCCTGCTCATTATCACCACACTTTCACCCTTTTCAGAATATCATATGAGTGGAATTAGGTTGGATGCAATTAGGTTGGGTCCTGCTGACTATGCCAGACTTCCTTGGAGGCTCATTGGTAAAGAATCTGACTGCAATGCAGAAGAAGCGGGAGATGTGGGTGTTCGTTCCCTGAGTCAGGAAGATCCCCTGGAAGAGGAAATGGCAACCTACTCCTCTATTCTTGCTGGGAAAATCCCATGGACAGAGGAGCCTGGCAGGCTACAGTCCATGGGGTTGCAAAGAGTTAGACATGACTAAGTGACTTAGCACAAACACGCAGGTTGTATACAAGTTTATGAGCACAAGGTCTCTGAGGTTTTCGATGTTGTCATGTGTATCTGCAGTTTGATCTTTAATTGTTGAGCAGTATTGTATTTTATGTAGTTGAGCCATTCATTCATCAAAAGACATTTGGGTTATTTCTGGTTTTCACCAATTATGAGGAGGACTGCTATACACATTCGTATGCAAGTTTTTGACTGAAGATAAGTTTTCATTTCTCTAGGTTAAATAGCCAAGTTGTATAATATATCCTTGTGTAACTCCATAAGAAACTGCCAAAGTCTTTTCCGAAGTGTGTTTACCATTTTGCATTCTCATTAGCAGAGTATGAGTTCCAATTGCTCCACATCCTTGTTGGCACTTGATGATATCAGTTTACAAAATTAAAAAGCCTATTTCAATGAAGGTACTCATTAAGAGATTAAGACAATCTCATCATTGTTTTAATTTACCTTTCTCTAACTGCTAATGATGTTGCACATCTTTGCATATGTTCATTTGCCATCATATATCTTCTTTGGTTTGTTCAAGAGGTTTCTCCTTCATTCTTGAAGCATGGATTTAGGAGTTGCTTTAAATCTTTGCCCCCTAACTTGAACACTGTGTCAAGATAGGGCTGGTTTTATCTGTCATCTTTTCCCTTGTGAGTTGAGATTTTCTTGGTTCCTCTTAAACTAAGTAACTTTGGATCACATCATGAACATTTTCAGGGTCTTATTTAAATCCTAAGGCTACTGATTTTTGTTTGTCTCTTTCAGCAATCAGTCTGGTTAGGTTCAGGTGGCAAATTCCACTAAGTCTTCTTTGGACCGTGGCTCCAGTGTTGGCTCTGTTTTCAAAGGCTCTGCGGTGCTTTTCAGATTCGTCCCATGTGTGTGCCCCTCAGTGGCCAGTATGGGACTTGGGTGTTGGTCTACCTTATAGCTGGCTTCCCTTGTGGCTCAGCTGGTAAAGAATCTGCCTGCAGGGCCAGAGACCTGGGTTCGATCCCTGGGTGGGGAAGATCCCCTGGAGAAGGGAAAGGATACCCACTCCAGTATTCTGGCCTGGAGAATTCCATGAACTGTATAGTCCATGGGGTCACAAAGAGTCCAACACAACTGAGTGACTTTCACTTTCACTACCTTATAGTCGGACTGTCAAACTCTTTGTTACGCTCTTTAGAACCACGCAGGCCCAACTTGAAGGTGAGCCCAGTAGTTAATCTAAACAACTTTATGAAATTCCTGTCTTGATCTCCTTTCCTTTCCTGTGTGATCTTCCTGACTCATTATGACTTCCTGAGGCCTCTTGATGCTGCCATGCAGTCCCCATGACTATGTCTGCATCCGGCACCAAATAGTGGGAGGACAGAGAGGAAAGAGCAGTGGGAAGTCTTCCCATGTTTTTGGTACCCCGTTTCCCCTGTTCCGAATGAGGGAGTCTCCTCCATCAGAGCTTTAGGCTTCTGTTTGGCTTCTGCTGCTGTCACTGCTACCAGATTTTCTGGGGGTGCCAATTTGATGGCACTTTAAATTCTTATCTCCTTCCCTGAGCTGCCACTTACTTTTTGGAATTCTCAGATAGCTGCTCCATGTGTTCTGTGCATGGTTTATAGCTGCCTTCAGTAGGACAGATGGGATGGAGTCTGGTTACCTTGTTCAGAACTGGAAACTCACACTGCGTTTTTGACTTTTTTATTATAAGAATATATCCTTCTCACTGTTAGGGATGAAAACTCTCTTCCATAATATATTATTCATTTTCTTTTATTGAAAGTTTAATTGATAAATTATTTTTGGCTGCCCTGGGTATTCATTGCTGCATACAGGTTTTCTCTAGTTGTGGCGAGTCGGGGGTACTGTGAAGCTGTGGTGCGTGGGCTTTTCATTGCGGTGGCTTCTCCTGTTGTGGAGCACGGGGCTCTAGGTGCATGGGCTCGGTAGTCATGGTGCCTGGGCTTAGTTGCCCCATGGCATGTGGAATCTTCCTGGATCAGGGGTTGAGCCCATGTCCCCTGCGTTGGCAGGTGAATTCTTAACCTTTGGACCACTAGGGAAGTCCTAGTTTTCTTTTGTTGTCATGAGAGCAGGCTCATTTCTTTCCTTTACCCAGCTCATTAGCTGATTCTATAATAGATATGCTATATTTAATTTCTTATCAAACTTCAGACATTTGTTACTACCTGATCCTCTGACCACCAAACCCTGAATCTCTCTATTACCTGCCTTGTGGTCCTGTGTTTAGAGCATGTGGATCTGCCTCACATCAGATTCATACTATAGAAACTCTAACAGCCTGGATTTGGATGAGGTATGACAATACTTATCATATTCATATAATGTCTTTTGTCACTTTAAATTATGTAATCTTAAGCCATTTTCATTAAACTTGGGAACAGGAAAGGAGAAGCTGTTCCCGTTATTAGCTAATAGTGATTCAGAGGTTCTAATGAATGCAATAAGACAAGAAAAGAAAATACTAAGTGCAAGCAGTGGAAAGAGATTTTTCTTTTGCGATGAATATGATTTCATTTCCAGAAAATGCAAGAGACTATAGCAAGAAAAAGCCCACTAAAATTGAAAAGAGAATTTGGTAAGATGACTGGGTACAAGAAAAAAAAAATCTATTTTTTAAGTAGATTTTTTTTTCTATCCCAGGAAATGGAACAATATTCCATTCAAGAAAGCAGCAAAAATTATAATACTCTTAGGAAGAAATCCTACTCCTAGAACTCTATTCCAAGGATTGGCAAACCAGAGCTGGCAAGCCAATCTGTTCTGCGGTCTGTTTTTGTTTGGCTTTGGACTTTGTCGACCTAAGAATGGTTTTTACATTTTTATAGAGTTGTAAAAAAAAAGGAGAAGAAGAAGAAGAATATACAACAGAGACCACAGGAAGCCCACAAAGCCTAAACTATTTACTATCTGGTCCTTTAAAGAAAAAGTTTCCATAGAGGTAAAAGCACCGGTGTATAAGGATATATATGCATGGGTGTTTATTGCAGCACATTTTGTATGGCAGAAAAATGGAATTAAGAAAATGCCTGTCAACTGGAAAATGATAGAAAAATATGGTGAGGCAACCCTTCTATAGAATATTATGCAGGCATTAAAAGGAGTAAGATTGCATCCTAAAGATTAATATCTCCACCCTTGGGGCAATCTCTCTCTTCCTCACTCCCACTCAGAAATCTCTGAAGCCTACCCATTGCCAAACAAAAATACTCATGACACTTTAGCCTTAAAAGGAGTGAGAGGCTTCCTTGGTGGCTCAATGGTTAAGACTCTGGGCTCGCAATGCAGGGGGCTTGGGTTTGATCCCTGGTCAGGGAAATAGATCGTGCATGTCACAACTAAGACCTAGCACAGCCAAATTAAAAAGATAAATAAATAAAAATTAGAAGATATATAGCCACAGCAGTTGATTTGGAGGGATTTTATATGTATATTCATATACATATATGAAATTCAGAATGCAGGATGTAGAGAAATGTACATAACATGCTTTTTGTCTCTTTTGATAAGACAAGCAACCCAGTCTTTCATATAAGAATATGAATTTAATATAATTATTAATGTTGACATAGTATAATTATTATGTTGACAAGGATAAAGGATTTAGAAAGGCTAAAGGGGCACTTTCACTTTTCACTTTCATGCATTGGAGAAGGAAATGGCAACCCGCTCCAGTATTCTTGCCTGAAGAATGCCAGGGACAGAGGAGCCTGGTGGGCTGCTGTCTATGGGGTCGCACAGAGTCGGACATGACTGAAGCGACTTAGCAGCAGCAGCAGCAGCAGCAAAGGGGCATGGGCATTTTTGTTTGGCAATCGGTAGGCTTCAGAGGTTTCTGAGTCGGAGTGAGGAGAAGAGAGATTGCTGTGAGCTATGGCTTGGAGATATTAATCTTTAGGATATAATCTTACTACTTATTACCAAGAATTCTAATTTAAAGGTGGCCAACTCCACTGACTCAATGGATGTGAGTTTGAGCAAGCTCTGGGAGATGGCGAAGGACAGGGAAGCCAGGCATGCTGCAGTTCATGTGGTCGCAAAGAGTCAGATATGACTGAGCAACAACTTCCTATAGGCAGACTACTGCCATATCTGCTGTTTCCCTCTCTGCTAGACCCTTCTATCCAATGGATTTCTCTCTTTTGGTATCAGTGTCCTTGGATTCTACTTTAGCAGTGGAACAGCTCTTTGCTTTTGGCAGCAGTCTGAGTCAACCCTGACTCTGACCTCTTTCCTCTGCTGTTCATCTCCTGCCCCAGTAACAACAGCAGAAAGGTACTACCGTTAGGGTCCCACTGAGGGCTGACTATGGATTCACCACCTTGCCTTCCAAGTGTTGGACCCCTTTTTCCACGTGGCGTCACCTCTGGAATGGGAGTTAATAAAGGTAGTGTTCTAGTTATCGTACCGGGGGGTGAGGCAAAGCTAAGCCCTTCCTGACTCCTCTCCATGTCGCAGCCTTTCCTTTTCACAAGACACCTCTGCAGAAATATGCTGAATATGTTGCTTCACCACCTTCAA
Source organism: Bubalus bubalis (assembly GCF_019923935.1). Taxonomy (NCBI): domain Eukaryota; kingdom Metazoa; phylum Chordata; class Mammalia; order Artiodactyla; family Bovidae; genus Bubalus; species Bubalus bubalis. The sequence goes on along the minus strand of NC_059158.1, from coordinate 38,580,917 downwards.
ACATAGACCTGGCCTTGCTTTGGATTACGGGTGCAGGCAATTGATAAACTTTACGTCTTTGATGTCCCTTGTCTATTATGTTTACCTGGCACATTACCCATTTCTGTACTCATTCCTTAATTATTCACTTTTGTCTTCCAACAAAGGGAGTACCCAAGACCTCTAGTATTTGCTAATGAGTTATAGGTACTTGCCACATTCCAATTATTTATTAGCAGGTTGTCTAGACTAAAGCATCATCAAAACATGTGCTAATAAGTTGTTTTGCAAAACACAATTAAGTTTTTAAAATATTCAGGCATCCTTAAAGATGTCTTCAATAAAGATTAAGTCAATAAAATCAGTCTTTACCTCATTACAAAGCTTAGGCTTTCAGCGGTAAGACTGCCAGACTCGTGGTCTGCTAAAAGGTTTAAACATCTGCAGGCAAGAATCATGTGATCATGCAGTGGCTAGTGGCCAAGAGACCATGATCTGCAGTCATCATGTTCAGTTTTGACCCATGTCTGTTTCAGTGAGGCCTGTGCACTGTGACCAAGGTTGGGTTAGATGTTTTGTTAGATGTTATGTAGTGCTGTGGTGAGGTAGGGCTGGGAAGGGGACTTGTGCACGCATGCTAAGTTGCTTCAGGCACATCCAATTCTTTTGAGATCCCGTGGACTGTAGCCTGCCATGCGCCTCTGTCTGTGAAATCCTCCAGGCAAGAATACTGGAGTAAGTTGCCACGCCCTCCTCAAGGAGATCTTCCCTAAACAGGGATCAAACCCACATCTCCTGTGGCTCCTGCATCGCAGACATATTTTTTACCACTGACCAACCAGGGAAGCCCTGATAACTCTCACTCGTTGACAACTTAAAAAAAAAAACAAACAAAAAACAGACAAGGGGGAGAATGGATACATGTATATGTATGGCTGAGTTCCTTTGCTGAAACTATCACAGCATTGAGAACTGGCTATACCCCAATACAAAATATAAACTTTGGGGGAAAGAAAAACCAGACAGATCAGTCTTATTATCCAAGGCAATTTTTAAAAATTAGAGAGAGGCAACTGTCCTTGGGTTCTTCCTAAAAACCTTAAGAGAAAATTAAAACAAGTGACGGACTGGAAGAAAACATCTGCCACACATTCCACAGAGAAAGGCCCAATATCCAGACGGTACTAAGTGCTCCTGCAAATCAAATAGAGAAATTCAACAACCAATGGGCAGAGGATATGAGGCACTCACTTCCACCAGCTGTCAGCAAAATGCAAATTAAGACAATAAAGAGATACTATTTTTTTTTTTTTTTTTGCTCTCCAACTGGCAAAGCCTAAAATGACTGATATTATCATGTAAAAGCAAGGATGCAGAGGAATGGGTACTGTCACACACTGATGGGAATATAAACTAATGAAACCATTTTGCAAAGGCAACTGGGGAGTACTCAAGAAAATTGAAAATACATATCCATTACCGTTCTCCCCAGCTCTACTTGGCATCTACCTCAAAGAAACACTCATGTTTGTATACAAAAACGCATGCATTGTGACAGAGAAAAATTGGAGGAAAAAAAAGACATTTCTCTCACAAGGGAGTTGTTAAATAGATCATGGTTCACTTATACTTAACAGTGGCCCCATTAAAAATGGTGAGCAGTAGACCCGTGCTCACTGTAAAGAGAGAAGAGCAAGGTGCAGAATAACATGTACTTTATGGTTCTATTTATTCAACAAGATAAGGCATCTTTGAATAGGTCTACTTCTGTCTATCTCTCTCTCTATCTATCTATTATCTATCTACCTACCTATTCCCTATCTTTCAATCATCTATCTATGCCCAAATGCACAGAAGGGAATGGAAGGACATGCATCAAATTGTTGAAAGTGGTTTCTCTGATCCGGGGAGGGGTCTTGGTTGGTTCCAGGGAGAGGAAATGAAGAGGATTCTTACCTTTTGATATGTATATTAATGTAGTGTTTGAACATTCTAGAGCAAAATGCACCCATGAATCACTTGTGCAATTAAAAATGTACAAAGATAACCCTGAAAAGAATCCATAACTTTTTAAGCACTAGAGAGAGGCTAGTAAGGGTCCTGTCACTGACTTAGCCCTTCTTCAGCTCTCGCCAACCTCTCCGCCTCCTTCATTATCTTCCTGGGAGTAATGGTGGGAAAGGCTTCTTTCACTGACTCCTTTTCTTTCTTTTCATCAACTTAACTCAGAGAGGACGTATGACCTAATATCTCCTTTTCAGTTGGCTTGTGAACTTTCTGCCATGTGAGGGCACTGGCCTTAGAGCCCAGCAGAAAGTGGGCTCGAGTTCTGCCTCTGCCCCTTATTGCTACTGCTGCTGCCGCTAAGTCGCTTCAGTCATGTCTGACTCTGTGTGACCCCATAGACGGAAGCCCACCAGGCTCCCCCGTCCCTGAGATTCTCCAGGCAAGAACACTGGAGTGGGTTGCCATTTCCTTCTGCAATGCATGAAAGTGATAAGTGAAAGTGAAGTTGCGCAGTCATGTCCAACTCTTTGCAACCCCATGGACTGCAGCCTACCAGGCTCCTCCGTCCATGGGATTTTCCAGGCAAGAGTACTGGAGTGGGGTGCCATTGCCTTCTAGCTGTGTATTATTGGGCATGTGTATGAGCCTCTGTAGACTTCAGGTTCTTCGTTTATGTTAAGAGGATAATATTATAATAGCACCTCTATCAAAGTTGGTTATTATTATTATGATGGGGACTTGATCTCTTTGACTCTTAGTGGCCCAAAATCTGTGCTTAGACACCTGATAGTTGGTTGCAAACATCTCTTGTAAATATCCCAGTCCTTTCGGGCACCCCCAGCACTGACCAGACATCGATCCTAGACTCTGGGGAGTCCCTGTGGCACTGTCTCTGGTTCTCTGCCTCTGGGCCTCCTTTCAGATTTGCTCAGGCAGCTGCCCGGGGTCCTGTTGTTAGGACTTTCCCCACACAAGCTGCCTGGGTTGGGCTTTTGTTCATGAGATGCCTGATGAGGGATGCAGTCCAGATGTGCTTGGGAGGGAGTGTCCCTGCTTTTTAATGCTGCCTAACTGCAGACACCTACCTGCCGGAGGGGAACGCAGAGTCCCTGTAGTGGCTATGAGAATGTCTCTCTGTGGAGTTTCATCGCCTTCTCTGAAAGTCTGAGCAGTGCCTAGCAGCCTTGCTGTGGAGCTGTGTGTACCTTTTTCAGGCTTAAGTAAGTTGTGGTGCAGACTGAGCATTAGAGAGCGGGGCTGGTCCACAGGGTCTTGTTACTACCTGAGGCCAACACCAAACCATGGCCATCTCCACCCCAAGCAGAACAGGGTGAGGTGGGGACAGGCCCACTCTTGCATACGCTGTGCTTTGGAAAACTATTGGTGGTTTTCAGCAGGGGACTCATCAGTGATTTCAGGGTGGTTGATAGTGGACATAGCAAACAGGCTATTTTCAGCTCTTCCCTGTTCAGCATCACTGACAAAGCCCCTACCCCCACTTCCACTTCAGTTACCACTGTTTCCATGGTGCCAACTACCTTCCTCCAGCAAATGTGTAAGGGGAGTCCAGCTCATGCTGCTGTGTTTAAAGACTATCTCTTTCCCCTTCAGAGGGTGTTGACAGAGCCCTCAGCCTGTGGGGTCCACCATTCACAGATATGTGCCTGTCGTTCCCCGTCCACGGGCTTCCTGGTTTACAGACAGAGTCACAGATGTAGAAAAAAACTTATGGTTATCGAGAGAGAAGGAGGGGGTGGGACAAACTGGGAGATTGTGAAGACATATACACACTATTATATATAAAATAGGTAAGTAATAAAGACCTACTGTATAGCACAGGGAACTTTACTCCATATTCTGTAATGACCTATATGGGGAAAGAATCTAAAGAGTGGATATAAGGATATGCGTAGCTGATTCACTTTGTTGTACAGTAGAAACTAACACAATACTGCAAATCAACTACACTCCAATAAAAATTAATTTAAAAAGAAGTTGGCACTTTTCTGCAGGGTTATTCTGATGTCTAGATAAAAGTATCGGCTGGCAAAGTTATTTTTGAGATACTTGTATGAAAATGATCATATGAAGAATGCACATTACTGCTATGATGAGATTAGAATGCATTATCTGCCTTCTGAAAATCTGAAATTACTCTGCTATGAGGATAAGAAATTTTATTTTAAAGCATTTCATTAAATGAAATAGGTGTTGGGAAAATTGGCTCTTTGAAAAAGATTCAACTTACAGCCTCAGCTTATACCACATTTCACAATAAATTCCAAATGAGTTGCGTGTGAAAAATAGAACAATAAGAAAAACTAGAAGAAAATTTAGGAAAGCATTAAACAAATATCAGGCAATGAACAATTCATCATTATAACTATTACAATGACCCTTCCTAAGTATAAAAGCACTGGAGGAAGTTGTAAAAGAAAAGACCAATGAATTTAACTAGATGAAAATAAATAAAATCCCTATATATTATAATGTACTTTACAAAGATGGGTCACTATTACTGTTGGTAATACGAAGAGACAAGGGCAAAGTGCTTCCTGGGGAAACTAGAAATAAAAGAATTGATGTCGCCTTATAGGTGTGGAAGCCTGGTGTGCTGCAGTCCATGGGGTCACAAATAGTCAGACATGACTGGTCAACTGAACTGAACTGAACTCTAAGTGTTCAATTGGCAAAACCTTCACACCTGTGAGATAGAGCCAAGAGGACACGAGATGTCCATTACTGTGCCTGCTCAACACGTTCTGGTTATAAAACATAAACCTCCCCATCACACCTTCTTTTGCCTAGGTGGACACTTTCTGAAATACAAGACCTCTCTTCCTCCCTGGTAACATCTGCCTGGACAAGACATGGGTTTCTGATCCAAAGACAGCACATTCTTAAGCTTGCCAGCAGCGGCTGTCCTGAAGGCCTGGAAAAGATAAACTGGGCCAGTCAAGTTTTCTTTCTCATAACTTTGAGCTAGAGTTAGTTGCTCAGTTGTGTCCAACTCTGCATCGGTTTGCGACCCTATGGACTATATCCAGTCAGGTTCCTCTGTCCATGGAGTTCTCCCTGTAGTTTGCCAGGCTCCTCTGTTCATGGAATTCTCCAGGTAAGAATACTGGAGTGGGGTGTCATTTCCTTCTCCAGGGATCTTCCCGACCCAGGGATTGAACCCAGGTCTCCCACATTGCAGGAAGATTGGTTACCATCTGAACCACCAGAGAAGCTCTTTGAGCTAAGGAACTTTGAGCTAAGAAACAAGCAAATCTTTAGCTTGTTACCTTGGGGACAGAGTTAAAGGATGCTTTCAGGTACAGCTGGGGCCAGAGCAGACCAAAACCACGAGCAAGCACAACCCATGGTTAGCAGGGTCAACAGGTTGCAAGAGCAGATGTTCACAGAGGTAGCAAGAGGCCCTGAAGGAGGTATAGGCAGTGTGCTGGGCTCTGGAGCTGCACGGGTTCCTGAGGTCATTCCCACCCACCCCTGCCCCACTCCCACCCCAGGACCTGGCTCTGGCCCCTGATTCAGCTCGCTGGGCTCTCAGATCTCATTGCTGTATCTCAGTTCAGTTCAGTTCAGCTGAATCACTCAGTTGTGTCTGACATTTTGCTATCCCATGGACTGCAGCACGCCAGGCTTCTTGCTCCATCACTAGCTCCTGGAGCTTGCTCAAACTCATGTCCATCGAGTCGGTGATGCCTTCCAATCATCTCATCCTCTGTTGTCCCCTTCTCCTCCTGCCTTCAATCTTTTCCAGCATCAGGGTCTTTTCCAATGACTCAGTTCTTCACATCAGGCCAAAGTATTGGAGCTTCAGCTTCAGGATCAGTCCTTCCAATGAATATTCAGGGTTGATTTCCTTTAGGAGTGACTGGCTTGATCTCCTTGCAGTCCAAGGGACTCTAAAGAGTCTTCTCCAACACCACAGTTCAAAAGCATCAATTCTTCAGCACTCAGCTTTCTTTATGGTCCAACTCTTACATCCATACATGACTACTGGAAAAACCATAGCTTTGACTAGACGGACCTTTGTTGGCAAAGTAATGTCTCTGCTTTTTAATATGCTGTCTAGGTTGGTCATAGCTTTCTTCCAAGGAGCAAGTATCTTTTAATTTCATGGCTGCAGTCACCATCTGCAGTGATTTTGGAGCCCAAGAAAATAAAATCTGTCACTGTTTCAATTGTTTCCCCATATATTTGCCATGAAGTGATGGGACCAGATGCTATGATCTTCTTTGAATGCTGAGTTTTAAGCCAGCTTTTTCACTCTCCTCTTTCACTTTCATCAAGAGGCTCTTTAGATGCTCTTTGCTTTCTGCCATAATGGCGGTGTCATCTGCATATCTGAGGTTATTGATATTTCTCTCTGAAATCTTACTATTTTTTGACTTTGAATTGGTTTATGTATCTGAAAGAGAAGTTCACTGTCAGGCGAAGAGTCGGTCAGCAGGTAAATCCAAGAGGAAGCCACTGCACTGAGCAGGTCTGTGGCTGAGGGTGGGGAGCATACGCCGGGATGTATTATAATAAGAGATATCAGAGGGAGCAGGTCATTGACAGGAGGCTTTGAAAGCATCTACTTAGAGAATACCAGAGTGACAGTCTTCAAAGATGAACAATCCAAGGCATTTTCTTTATCTGTGGCTATTTGGAGTATTTATATTTGAATACATAGGGGACTTCCTTTGTAGCTCAGTTGGTAAAGAATCCGCCTGCAATGCAGGAGACCTGGGTTCAATCCCTGGGTTGGGAAGATCCCCTGGAGGAGGGCATGGCACCCCGCTCCAGTATCCTTGCCTGGAGAATCCCCATGGACAGAGGAGCCTGGTGGGCTTCAGTCTTTGGGGTCACAGAGTTGGATACGACTGAGGGACTAAGGATGGATGGATACACAGCATAGATAGACAGGATGTTTTGAGATATCACTTTAAAGAAAATAATGTAGTTTGACTTTGAAATTATAAGAGTGTAGAGAAACTGTTGTTTTCTAATTCTTTCTTTAAAAAAACTTTTTATTTTGTAGTGGCATTTATCTTTCAAACTGTGGTTCTGGAGAAGACTCTTGAGAGTCCCTTGGCCAGCAAGGAGATCAAAATAGTCAATCCTACAGGAAATCAAGCCTGAATATTCATTGGAAGGACTGATGCTGATGCTGAAGCTCAAAAACTTTGGCCCCCTGATTCGAAGAGCTGACTCATTGGAAAAGACCCTGATGCTGGGAAAGATTGAAGGCAGGAGGAGAAGGGGATGACAGAGAATGAGATGGTTGGATAGCATACCAGCTCAATGGACATGAGTTTGAGTAAGCTCCAGGAGATGGTGAAGAACAGGGAAGCCTGGCGTGCTGCAATTCATAGGGTCGCAAAGAGTCGGACACGACTGAGCGACTGAACTGAACTGAAGTGAAGTAGAAACGTAGCATATGGTATTGTCTCTTCTGGAGAAAAGTGTATTGTGCCCAGAAGAGAGGTGGCTGGGGTGGAGGCTGCCTGGAATCTCTGTGGGGACATTCACTCCCCTGGACACTGGATGCCTGGCAGGGCTTCACCGTGCCTGTGAGAACCTTGCTCTCAAAACACTTCTCTGATTTGACTCCCTTTGTGCTTGGGGATGCTTATTTATTAACCTTCCAGTAATGAATCTATTTTGTTCCTGGGAGAAGAGGCCTTGGACAGAGGCAGTTTAAGAGTTCCTGTCTATAAAAGAACATCCTCCATGGTAAATTAATAGACTGCCTCTCTAGGTTATAGTGAGTATGATTGACAGGGGACAGCCCTCCTGAGTTCACCCTGCATGGGCCAGATCCTGGACCTTGTTTCATTCACTAAGGTAGGACCACTCTGTCAGGACTCTTGGGAGGCAGCCATCCATCAATTTTTTTTTTTTTTTTGGCTGACATTCCAACCAAATCACTGCTTCCTTCTTTATATGTGACAATTATTAGTGTTACCTCTTGTCAGTTAATACACTCCACAGTCCTCCAGCTTGCTCAAATCATTTTGCTGTTGTTGTCTGATCTCCAAACTAAGACAGCAAACATTCAATCAAGTCTATGAAGATATCAGTCATACTGGTTATGGGCTGTCACTCCGGTAACTGCACGTCTTATAATTTCAACATTCTAAATTGTTAAGGGAAGGACTTTAAGAAATCTTCCTTCTGCTCTTTTCATCTTTGGATACACCGAGTCATCTCAAAAGGTGCCAATCTATCCTGCTTTTAGCGATTCTGAGAATCTATATTCTGTTAATCACCTTTTCTGACAAAATGTCTGTTTCACATGATCAGCTATAGGTTCAATACAACTGAAAATCATCTCTTCCTTTTTGAGTCTCTTTAAAGATGAGCTACAGTTTACTGATCCCTCTGCGCAACACCAAGTAATACGCAGTGTGCCCTCACGCAATTATGTTTAACAGGAACCACTCACATGGGATTGGTTAGGTGGAGCTGGACTCAGTGTCATACAGCAGGTTCATTTGTTGACATAGGGCGTTTTTTTCTAGAAAGTTCAAGAAAAGGTTGTTAAATACAAAGGAAGCTAGCAGAGCTGAGCCCCGGGGGCGGCGGGGACGGTCAGAACTGAACCCAGCCCCTCTCCCCACATGCCTCCTCTGAGTCCAGTGTGGCCAGTGCTCTTTCTTAGAAGGAAGCGCTTCTTTCTTCTTGTGGGGCCCTCTGTCTGAGCATGTGTTGTTCACGTCTCCACAACTCAGCCCTCAGACCTTCCTATGTGCTCTTCTATCATGAGAGCCTCGTTTTGGGAGAAAAATGGATGTTTTGCATAGTGTTTCCTTATGCATTAGGAATTTAACGTGTCTTTTTATTTATATCATTATTTTTTATTAGGATTGTAATTGGTTGAATTAGAGCACTAATTTTAAAATTACATGGGCTTTGAGAAGTCTTTCCAGTCTTAATCTTCCTACAATCCCTGCTATTTTTTTTAGTATGTGACTGCACTTATTCCATTACAGCAGAGGCACCGGTACATAAAGCCAGTTTTTAAATCCCTCATTCACAGCTTCCTTTTTTTCCAGGATAAATAACTCTAAGCGTTTTGGTCCCTCATAGGAACTACTATCCATTCTTTTACAGACGTATCCTGTTTCAAGCCGCAGATCAGTATCTTAGAGGTTTGTAGTGAATATGATTGCTGTCAGCCCAGCACTTCTTCCTTTGGAGACAGAGACTTCTTCAGTTCCCTAAAACCTGTATTCAGCTTCTGTGGAGCAGGTGGGCTGAGTCCTGAGGAGGGGACATAGGATGTAGCACCAGTGAATCAGAACGTTTCACTCCCTGGATGTAGGGTCTCCTTCAGAGATGGACGCATGACCTAAGCCAGGTCGGTCATTCCCCCTCTAGGGGTTTTTGCCAACAGTGTTGGAAAAGACCCTGTTTACTGGGATTATGAATCTATCATCCAGAGGTCCCTAGCCTTTATGGCACCAGGGACTGGTCTTGTTGAAGACAATTTTCCCACAGATGGTGTAGGAGTGGGGGCAGTTTCAGGATGATTCTTATAAGAAGCCCTCAGCCTAGATCCCTCACATGTGCAGTTCACAGAAAGTTAGTGCTCCTAGAGAATCTAATGCCACTGCCGATCTGACAGGAGGCAGAGCTCAGGCAGTAAGTAATGTGAGGGATGGGGAGTGGCTATAAATACAGAAGGAACTTCGATTGCATGGCCACCATTCACCTCATGCTGTATGGCCCCAGGGATCATGCTGTATGGCCCTGGGGATCATGCTGTATGACCCCTGCTATGGTCCACATTAGCTTAGACCTTTGAGAAGCACCTTCCCACTAAATTGGGAGAGACTCCCAGAGAACCCAGTCGAGTTGGGAGGAGGGGAGAGGGAGAGAGAGGACGGAGTGGAGGATGGGGAGGAGGGTGCATATGAAGCCAAATGCATTCCTTGGATTTCCTGCTTTCATGAGACAATAAAATTCCTCTCATGCTTACAGCCAAACATCCTGGCCAATACAAATTGAACACAAATTAATTAAATTTGTTTGGTAAGAGTAATTAAAAAAATCAAACTAATGTGCAAACAGAGCTTATTTAAAATTCATGTGATGAATTACTTAATAAAGCAAAAAATCCCCCTTGTAACATTTTCATCATGACTTTACTGTTTTTCTCTGAACCATATCTTTTCCCGTAGACAGGCAGAATTCCCAGGAAATGCAGTGCACACACATGGAAATGCTGGGCAGAGGGAAAGGGTGTCACCTTGACTTTTCGCATTTCTTAATTTTGAGAGCATGCATTTTTTCACATTATGGTGACATATTTTTATTTTGTGGTCCTTGATTTCTTTGCCTGCCCTTAACCAGGTTTCTCTGGTCCAGTTGATTGGTGCTTGTTTTGGTACCTAAGCATAAGTACTTCATTACACCCATTTCTACTAAACCTCATCTAAGTTTGTGATTTGAAATCTCTCATGTTTTCTGAAGCATCAGTAAGTGCACTCAGTTGGAATTGTATAGAGCCTGAACATATGACCCCTCTATTTTATTTTGCAAACCACTGGAAATGCGAGTTGAGACCCATGTGGGACACTGAACCCTCCAGGGCTGCGGCAGGTCTGCAGCACACCTTTCTGCAAATTAGAAAAAGGCACCCCTCTCTAAGGATCAGTGCAACCGTGGGCCAGTGCACGTGGGATGGAGAGCGAGGACAGGCTGGGTGTCACACCCACTCATCCTTGCAACTGAGCTCCACTGGGTGAAAGACCAATCATTAACCATGTTACAGAGACCCTTTTCATCTTCTTGGGCTCCATATGCATGAGCTAGGGTCTAGTATGAGCCTTTTGTTGGGCACATCAAATGAAGGGCAACAAGATTCAGGAAAACTGAGTAATAGGTTAGTAAAATATTAAACTCAGAAAATTTCAGAGGCAGGTAAATCTGAATTTATGGAGATAATACACTGTATTTAAAAGTTTTGGAGTTGGACAGAAATGGACTTTGATCCCAGACTGGCTACTTAACAGGCCACCTCCCTGAAATTCCATTTTTAAAAAAATCTGCAAAATAACGATCATACGATATTTCAGAGAATCTAGGCTACGTCAACTGTAAGATCTGGTCTCATTAAAGAGGTTTTTAAAATGAAAAGACAGCCAATGGATTGTTAAATGTTTCCTGACTTCAGAGGTGTTAAGACTGTAAAACTTGTGTATTTTAGAATCTATGACACATGTATCGACTGCGGTTCTTTGCGTAGATTAAATGAGATAATGCGCTTGCTAAGTTCTTGGCACGGCCCAGCGTCAGTGCTCAGTGAAGCTGCAGTGGGTGCAGTTATTTGGAGCTGGTGACAAATAGTAACAAGAGAATAGACTTGACTGAGGCCTTCACAGCCTCACAAGACAATCTGGATGTAGGGTGAGATACTAGAAGCCAACATGCATGGGCAGGTCCAGAAGTACACCTCAGAAGAAGATGAACGTAGGGAAGATGCACAATGGAAAAATAGTCCCACGAGTTCTGCTGATGGAGACCCAGATCTGAGCAATGACCTACCCAAACCCCAGATGTGTAGGAGAAACACTTTTTAAAAGGGTACTGTTCAAATGGTGGGCTGGCGGTCCTTGTTTGAAGGTGAAGCAGGAGAGGGAAAACTTCCAGAATGTTCTGTCAGTTTTTCTAGCATTTGGGTTTTCTTCTTCCCTGCTCACTGACATCTACTTCTGTTACATTTCCTGTGATTTCTGAAGCGATCACTGATTGGCTCCCTGGGGAAAACGCTTCTGTGCTACATCCTCTGATGGATGTTTTCAGTTAGGCCTAGAGGGGTCTGTGGAGGGTGAAGAGGTGCCAAGACGCGTCAGTTAGGCTATTTCACCTGCCTCAGAAGCTGCTGGTTCCCAGACTGGGCGAGTGTGGGCCTCATGCCAAGGAACAGCCATTCATTGTTCTCTGATGCCAAAGACAATGCTGCCAGAGGTAGCACACTGCTGCAGAGAAGCCAATGCCAGGATTCTAATAAGTGAAAAACGGCCTGGATTGTGCCTCTGCTTTGGAAGCCGTCTGTTTCTTTTCCTGCAGTTTAATGGCATTTTTAGAGATATGATCAGTGGAGGCAGGGTGTATATGAATGTGTGATGGAACCTATGATGGGAAGTGGCCTAAATGCTGTTGAGTATAGGGCAGGAAAGTGCAATGAAAATGGCTCTCCTTTCGAAAACAAAGACCTCATTATTCGGGGAGGAGATCCTGAAGAAATTAGTCATTTCTTCCATTTCTGACTTCAACTTGTTTCAGCGTCAGGACTGATGTAAATGGGGTACAGAGAATGACGAAGAAAGGAGTTTGTGGCAAGAGTTTAATCGATTCAGTTTGGGTTGGTTTGTTATAAGAAAAGAAAATAACATGGAAATTTTGGTTGAATGATTATGCCATGTAAAAATTAGATATTATATGGTTGCTCCTGAACTAATAACCTCTAGGGATTTTTAATAATGAAATTCATGGGCTTTCCCGGTAGCCTAGTGGTTGAGAATCTGCCTGCCAATGCAGGGGCCACACATTTGATCCTTGGTCCAAGAACTAAGATCCCACATGCCGCAGAGCAACTAAACCCCGGAGCTGCAAGTACTGAAGCCCGGGCGCTCTAGAGCCCATGCTCGGCAACAAGAGAAGCTACCGAAAGGAGAAGCCTGAGCACCACAGCTAGAGAGCAGCCGCCACTTGCCGCAACTCGAGAAGGCCCGCGTGCAGCAGTGAAGACCTGGTGCAGCCAGAAATTAGAAAAAATAATATATTTCTTTAAAAAAAAGAATGAAATTCAAGTGGCAGCTCTGGATCACAACATCAGAGAAAAACCAAATTGCCCGAGAAGACAGTGGCAACCTGCAGTCGAAGCGTGTGGGCTAGCTGTGTAGATCACAGACAGAGCTTCCCTCTCCCCTCGGCAGGCCAGTTGCACATGCACCCCCAGCTTCTCACTCCAGCCCGAGGGTCCGGAGAGAGGATGTGGCCCAGCCTGGGAGCGGAGCTGAGTCATCACCCCACGCATGTCATGGCACATCCGTGCCACGCTCCCACCTCCAGGCTGTTAGATTCACTAAAGGACTTGTAGGGGGATGAAAATTCCACTTGATTTAATTTCTCCCTAGGAAAAAATACACTCAGCAATGTTGTAAATCTCTTGAAACCAGTTTCCTTCAAAGTTGCCTCGGAAATTTTAAATATGTGTACAAGTTCCGCCTTGTACTTCCTTAGTCTTAACCCTGTGTCGAGATGCAGCGGTGCCGGTGGTGGGGGCTACTCACGGTGGTCAAGCACTGTCAGGGGCTTGTTGCGTAAGGGGGCTGAGTCTCAACGATCCACTTGCCTTGGCCCCACCTCGTATCAAGAGCACATTTTTAAGATGGGTGGCCAGGAGGTGGGTCTTAAGCCTATTATTTGCATAAAATGACTTGAGAGTGACATTGGTTTTATTTGCACCACTGAACTACCAGCCACTTTCTAATTAGCAATAAATGTTTGAGTTTTAACTCTGCTGTGAACTCTACTTATTATTATGCAGAAAACACAAAGGTTTATTTGCCCAGGGCTCTCTCTAGTACATCTGGACCTTTTGTGTGTAAATTCCAGACATATTGTCTGGAATACCAACTACAGCCTTCAGATCCCTGGCCTGGGCAGCTGTGGGGCAGCCTCTGATTTGCCTAATCTCAAGAACTATGGCAAATTGGATCCATCAATGTGTGTTGTTGCATCAGAATTATGGAGAATTTAAAATTACTTGTGACGGCAACACACTGTACTCAGAGTGAAACACTAAGCGTATTAGAATGGCCACTGCTGTCTTCCGCCGTTTGTATATTTCATTAGTGTTGGAACAGTTTTATTTTGGTTTAGAGAGTTAGATGTTTTCCAAGGGCAAAACTTTATGTCACTTTTTGGGGAGAAACGATTCATAAAATGCCCTCCCCTCTTGTCTCCCCAGGAGTGAAAACAGACCATTAGGTCCTTCGAGTCAGATGACTCTGACAAGCTGGCTCTGAATCCACTTAGGCCTGTTTCCCCTTCCCTCGTCATTGGTTTGGGTCACTGATCTCTATGAGAGTCTGATAAACTATAAATGTTATCTCTAGAAAAGTGCTCCTGACCCTCAGGTTTTTTTTTTTTTTTTTTTCCCATATGGTTTTAGGGGTTTTGAGAATTCAAGCCAAGAAAGGAGTTTTACATAGGATTTTAAGAGAGACCAATTCCATTGAAATAGTTATCAAGATTTTAAAAAGTTTTGTGATATAGAAATAGCTATATGTGCTTTTATATAAGTGCATTAAATAACAAGGTCTACTGGTGAGTCTAATAACTACTGTAATTTTGAAGCACTGATGAGTATAAAAGATATTTTACAACATCTGCCAACTGTGCTGTGAAATGAAAATGTCAGTAATTTCCACTGTGACAGGTGCTGGTACTTCTACTGTGGTCTGCTGCTGACATTCATCATTGGACGGAGCGCTAAACTGCAGTTAGAGGTTAGTGAAAATAAAGGTGCCTTTTCCCTGCATCCAAGTTGCTGGACCTTAAGTCAAGAACCTCTGAGACTCTAGAGATCCTTGTCCTGGTGCTGGACGTGGCTCGGGGTTTGCTGGCCTCAGTTCTTTGTTCAGGCCGCAGTAGAGAATGCAGGGCTACCTGGTTCCCTAACTGAAATGACCCTAGGCTATTGTGAGTTGCCATATTTTGTAGGAAAAGCCAAAAGGGATGTTCATAGTGGCCTTCTGTCCTGTTCTCACTTATGAGAGCAGAGAGGTCGGGACGAGGGGGACACAGGAGTCAGCTGTACCAGATAACTCCGTCTTAGCTAGCACAGAGACAAAGCCACAAGGCACCCCCTTGGTGAAGCTGCCCAGCCTGGGAGATGGGTCTCTGTGTGTCTTCTAGCTTCGGGTGAAAGAAGCGTCTTCCTCTCACTTTGACAAAGATCTGAGGCACAGTATTACCGAGGTTGCCTCTTGCCTTAACCTCGCTTTTCCAGGGATGCTCACCTAACTGGGGGAGCTCCATTGGCAGCCCAAGTCCTGGGAGGGCAGAGTGACTCATTTTTGCCTCTCATTCTCCTAGCTACTGAAAGAGAGGAAATGGTGCTGAAAAATGCACACCTGGTCAAAAACGATAAGTATAACTCTCGGAGGTGTGAAAGTGCTCCACAGTCCCTTACAAACGTCAACCGTTGCTGCAATAGTACAGTTATGACCAGTTGAGCTATTGCTGGAAAACACCAGGTACAGACAAAACTTGCTCATTGGGATGCTCAGGCTCAGGCCTGTATGAGGATGAACAGTTCAAGTTCTAGACAAAAGAAAGTGATTTCCCTGATGAATGGTGGGAGAGATGACAAACTTCCAAGGAGAGGTGCTCTCAAAGCAGCCTCCTTGGCAGGGACCTCCTGAAACTGGTCCTCACGGCTGCTTGGAAGCACATCATGACCTGATTTCACCAGGAAAATGGCCTGTGAAAGAGGCTCGCAGAGTGTCATCTGCTTACCAATTTTACTTCTTGCTTCGTTTATGCTTTCTCCCAGGGCCTTAGCTTCAGCAAATCTGGAGGGAAAAAAAGAAGAAATGAGAGTTTAACCTTTTCTGTTCACCCTAAATTATGTTTTAAAAATAAGAGATTTCTGAGAGGTCTCTGTCATAAAACTTCATGGAAAGGGACATAAAAAGACAATTTAAATGAATGAAATACATTTGGCTTAAGAGCAGAGATAAAATTTGCATTAATTACTGGTGTCATGAATTTTTACTCCTCTCTTCAGTGTAGAACTTCCTTCTCATAGTCTCTAATTTACGACTTTTGATTTCGAATGTTTTATGATACAAAGAAACCAGAGTAAAGCAGGGCTCTACGCCTTATGTGTGGTGTTCTATTAATCATAGTACCAAGATATTAGAGTCAAAAAATATTTAAAGAACTTTTTTTCTTCTGATCTTTTCTCTTTTTTTTCTGACTGGTAAACTATGGCTGGTCATGAGGCAGATTCACGCCATCATCAGCTTCTATAAATCAAGTCGTACGGGACGCAGCCACATGGATTCCTTTGTTTACTGTCTAAGGCTGGTCTCACACTGCAGAGGCAGTTGAGCGGCTGTGACGGAGACTATGGAGCCTGAAGAGCTGAAAATATTTACTATCTGGCTTTTTCCAGAAAAAAGTTTGTTTACTTTTTTTATAGATGATGTTAAACCACATTTTGGAACTATCAAAGCAAGAAAAAAAATAAACCCCTCATTATTCCCCACCCAGAAATAGACCTATTCTGAGATCTAGTTTTCTTTCTAGCCAGTTGTTACATTTAAGATCATATACATATATATATATATATGATTTTATGCTTTGATTTTTTTTTCATTTAGCATTGTAAGTCCTTCCCTATGTTCTTAGAAACTTTTCCATTATCTTTAGATGGCTGCCTACTAGTCCCCCAGATGCTGTATTGACATTTACTTAATGACTCCTCTCTATTTTCCAACAGGTATTCTTGAGAAGCCCCCTGAGAGCCCAGTCTTACACTGGACAAGTGTAGAAATGACCTCTACGAAAACTATGCCTTCTAGGCCTACACACAGTGGGCCCTTAGGAAATGTTATTGCTCCATCCGCAAATCTTTCTGGATCCCAGTAAAACCCAGATGTGCTATTGCTTCATCCATAAGCACGTTAGTCCTGCGGGATTTTGTTAGAGGACGTGGGGAGAAGAGGGCTCCCAGGTACGGGAATACCAGAAGTGAAGCTCAGAGTGCCCAGAATGCTCTGGGCTGGCTGGGAAAGAGGCGTGAATTACGTCACTGCTATTTTCCGACCGTGTCTGCTTGGCTGGAGACTGCCGACAGAAGTTTCCAGGGAAGGGGACTACATTTTCTCTCAGCGTTAGGTTTCTTGGGACTCCCCACCCTGGCTCCTTATTAACAGTGTTCAGGCTCATCCCAGACGACATATGTCCCTTCTGCAGCTAGGGCTTGTCGCCTTCTGGAGATGAGTACAAGCCCACTGGATGCCACGCAGACTGAATTCAGCTCAGCAAACATTTGTAACATGGGTGGGTCGCTGTGCTGGGCTCTGGGGCTCAGTCTGGCCTCTGTCCCCTGGGCAGGTAGACTGAGGCTTTGTCTGGGCCACTCAAATGAGGACTATCTTCATCCTTTAAGCTCTGCCATGTGGAGGTGGCGGGGGGCGGGGGCGCTCTAACTGTTTGTTGGTACCACGTCCATCCTCAGCACCTGCGGTTTCAGGGCATTTGATAGTCCTCCACAGCCCAGTGAATGACGCCTCTGACAGCCTGGTCCACAGAGTTCTGGAAGCTTGAGATTCTTGGGAATGAGGAAACTACAAGAGCAAGGCTGCAAAGCTGCTGAGATTTACATCAGTGCTGGAGGAAACCAGGACAGAGCCGGAGAAGGGAAGTTTCTGAAGGCAGAGAGGGCCATCTTTGCAGAGGAGCCCCCACAGGCACGGAAGGGAGCTCCCCGCCCTCCCTGGTGGTCACCCACACATGTCGGGGTGTGGGGCCCGTGGCGAGGAGCTGCTGAGTGCTGTGGTCAACCGTCTTCAAAGAGCCGCCCCACGCCAGGCTGGCAGACACGGCCAGGAAGCCGTGGGCTGTTGTTCCAGGCTCTCTGCAGCCCAGCGCGGAGCTAAAAAGGGCTTTCCCACTGGAGAGGAGTGGGCTGAGGGCTGAGCCGTCTCTGAGAGACCGTTTTCCCTTCGCTCTGCAGCTGTTGCCACCCCAGGCCACCCCACCCACATGCTTTCCTGTTCCTGCGTTGTCAAGACAGACTCTTGCCTGAGGAAGCCCAGCCCTGAAGGAGAAGGAGGGGAGTCAACAGCGATGAGACATGGCTTTGCATTCCTGTCTTGTTCGTCCTGCATCTCCACACTCCCCAGCCCAGCTCTCTCAGAGCCACCCCCTCGCCTTCTTCCTGCCCTCGCCTGAGCTCTGGACGAAAGAATTCATTTACCATGAGAGAATCGCAGAGTGAAAACAATTCTCTTCCATTGGCTTCCACGTTTCATCATGTATCTCCCTGTTTTTTTCCCCCCTCTCTCCCTGACTGTTGCTTCTCAGACTCTTTTTCAGGCTTTTCTTTTGCAATCTGTTCCTTAGATGCTGGTAATGGTCAGGGTTTGGGCTTCCCTGGCGGCTCAGATGGTAAAGAATCTGCCAGCAAGGCAGGAGGCCTCGGTTTGATCCCTGGGTTCAATCCCTGGGTCGGGAAGATCCCCTTGAGAAGAGAAGGGCTACCCACTCTAGTACGCTTGCTTGGAGAATTCCACGGACAGAGGAGCCTGGTGGGCCACAGTCCACGGGGTTGCAAAGTTGGAAATGAATGAGTGACCAACACTTTCATTTTCTTCAGTGGTCAGGGTTTAGTCTTAGACCCTCTCCTCACGACACCCACTCTCTAGGCACTCCACTCAGGCCAGTGCCTTCATTGGCCACCTCTTTGGACACCTTCCAGATCTCAGTCCTGCTTTATTTTCTGTCTATTTGATGCCCTGCAGATAACTAAAACCTATGGGATCCAGAGCAGGGCTGAGGACCTTCCCTGAAGACCTCCCTGCCTTTCTCCCCTCGCTGCTTGGTACCCACACTCGCCCAGGGGCTCATGCCACTAACCTACACACCACACCAGCCTTTGCCCTTCTCTCCATCAGCCCCTTCACTCAGTCCTGGAGTCTTGCCCCCTCTCTGTCCTCAGTTCCTACACTGACATCCCACTGAGCTTCACCCTGCGCCACCGGCCCTGAGAGGGTGCTGCCATCTCTCCCCCATACCACTTCAACTGCTACTTGCTGGGCTCCCTGCATTTATGTTGCCTGCCTTTGGGCTATTTCCCACATTTCAGTCTTTGTCTTCTTGTCTAGGGTGATTAACATAAAAAAAAAATGTGTTGACCATTCATGGAGTGAACGTCCAATTCGCTTCCCCATCATAAAGACTGGGTCTATGTCCTTTCCTTTCTCTGTTGACTCATTCCTGATATGATACCTTGGCTGCCTCTGTCATATGGTGATGAAGATCCAATTTCCATTTCTATTACACTTTTTAAAATACCGAAATTCCTTTCTATCGTGTCCCCTTTCCCCATCAAGATGGCTGCCCTCTTGCCCCCACCAAGGGCTCCTCCCGAAACAGGAGAGCACTGCTACCCTCACCTACTTCCAGCGAGCAGTTCTCAGGCAGCATCTGGGCTGCTATGCTTACTCAAAGACAATTTCAAATTGTTACTCTCAAGCCAAAAAAAAAAAAAAAAGTCTTTTTGAATACCTTTTTTTATGGCTAGCATTGTTTTAAAAAAAAAAAAACCGTGGGGAGACTGAGAAGATTCTAATCTAATCTTTGCTCTCAGAGTTCATAATTCTAGTTCAGGAGACAAGGCGTAAATACAAAAAACAAATGGAAAAATAATAAAGGTTAAAATTGAAGTCTAACAGGAACCAGGGAACTCCTATTTGGGGTGGACTTTATTTCCAGATGATGATGGTTAGATTTGCTCTTGGATGCTCTTGGTCCAGTTTTCCTGTTGGCGTGATATTGTTGTTCTAATCTCTATCTAAAGGATTCAACTGAGTGGGGGGGGGGGTGCTTTTCTTGGTTGCGTTCACATTATCAACGCCTTCATTTCCAATTGTGGCTGACCTCCCCATTGATTTACTCTTCTGTTACTGAATGGGACCCTGCGACAGGGGATTTAGTTTGTATGAGGGACCCGTCACAAAAGAAAGTCAGCTATGTGGTGCCTGGGCACTGGAGTTAGCCAAGCATGGGGCTTCTAGCCTCTCTTCATGCTATTATATACTGTGACGATGAGTCATGCCTGGAAAATGTAGTGATTTTCAATTGCACTTCTATCTGAATCGTCTCCTATTGAAAAATCCGGCTTAAGAATTGGCTCACGTGCTCCAGTCTACTGGAGGGCAGATATCCTATTAATGTGCCAACATCTTATTTCTGTTGTCACAGGCGGGCAGCACAACTTTCCCCAGGCTGGGGGCAGAGCTGAGACATGCTGGCAACAAGGGGTAGAAATCCCTCCTACTAAGTGACCCTAACGGCTGAGCCACTGATGGTCCCCTCTTGCAACTCGGCATCAACTCCCACACTCTGGGGGAGCTGAGGGAATTTGAGTCATCAAGAGTCCCTGTATTTAGGCTTAGAAGCTACTTGCCATTGGCTAACGAGGCTGAGCTGGACCAAGGCTTGTGTTGTTGGGGGGTAGTGGTGGTCCTAAGCCCTTCTTTTCTGGACTTTTCCAAGTGCAGCACTAGGGCCCTGGGTTGGCAGAGTTACTTGATAAGAGAAGTAGTGAACAGAACGGGAGAGCCCAGGCCCACGGGTTCTGCTGGCTGTGGATAATCAGGAAGGTAAGACTTTATAAGAGGAAGTCTATTAGAAGTAGAGTTAGGGAAGAGCAATTATTTTTTGGCTGTGCTGGGAAGCATGTGGGATCTTAGTTCCTTGACCATAGATCGAACCCTCAGCCCTTGCATTGGAAGCGCAGAGCCTTAACCACTGGACTGCCAGGGAAGTCCCAGGGAATAGCAGTTTAACCACCCTGGGGAACACCACTCTGGTGCATATCTGTATTCCTAGGACCCGTCATTCCTCCAACAGATGGTCCACGTGATGCTCTCGGTCACTAGAGGGACTGGGAGCAGATGGGTTGGTGGGATCAGGGTCACTGCAGACTGATTCCTAAAGAGATGGAGGCCTGGAAGTTTTTCACACTTGATTTCAATGTTTGCTATGGGAGCACTGATTGTAGTTATTTGTTTTCTATGAAAACATCTCTCTTTGTCCTCTGCCGTAAGAGTTATGAGCATGTAATATCTGCTAATTGAATACTCTCTGTGAATGCAAAGGTTCCAATCCTGAGAAAAGAATAGGACCTGGCTTACACTCCCTGGTCCCAAATATTCCTTTAATAATTGGTAACGCTGAACAGATGTAGACATCTTAAAAATGTGGGCTGGTCTGCTGACTTTTCATTTGATTTTAAAAGACTGATTTACTGCTGGGAAAACCTCTTCTCAGAGGGGAGCTTTGTGTGAGTTTCATTAACTCCTTTGCTTTAGGGCCTTGAGGAAGATGGGACCACCATTCGCACCAGCCCGTCCTGTGAAATTTCCACGTGTGTGAGCCCAAAAGCACATCTGTCATGTGGCTGTCAGAACTCTGCTGTTCTAGAGTTAGTGAACTCTGTACTGGAAGCCCATACATCCTCATCTTTTCCAACCGCCCCACCTTCCCCCGCCCCCCACAAACCCATCTCCTGCTGGAAAGACACCTCTAAGCTCAAGAGTACAAGCCTGACCCAGGAGCCGCATCAATTCTAGAACAAGAGACATGACATATTATGTTCTTTCTCAAGGTCTCTGGACAAGCTTTCTGTCCGGCCAGTGGTTTTCAAACATGGTGGCATGTTGGAATTCTGAAACAAATGGATGCTTGGGCTCTATCTAATTCAGTGAGAATACCCAGGGAGTCAGGCCTGGGCTCTGGCAGCTTGTACAAGCTCCACGGGTCAGTTTACCATGAAGCCAGGGCTATGAGGTCACCGGTACAGGCCCTGAAGCCCCGGGACATAGCTAAGGGCTCTAGTGAAGTCACTGGACGAGGCAGCTGTCCTCCAGCCTGATGCGCGTGTCTCCAGACAAACAAGGTGTCCTGCTCCAACACATCCAGCTGAAAATACACAGCCTGCCCCAGGGAGAGGTTTGAAAGGTACGTGAAACCCCCTGGATTCACAGGCTCAAGTCTTCATGGGTGTGCATATTCCAGTTTCCTGGAAACAGAGACCTCAACTTTCACTCGAGTCACTTTATTTTCTCCCTGTGTGAGTGCTAGTTGCTCAGTCGTGTCGGACTCTTTGCGAACCCCATGGACTGTAGCCCACCAGGTTCCTCTGTCCATGGGATTCTCCAGGCAAGAAGAGTAGAGTGGGTAGCCATTCCCTTCTCCAGGGGATCTTTCTGACTTGGAGATGGAACCCAGGTCTCTCCCACATTGCAGGCAGATTCTTTACCATCTGAGCCGCCAGGGAAACCCACCTTCTCCCTACTCCTTGTTTTATCCATCTATCACTCACATGCCACATCGGGCTCCCGTTCTGTTCCCTGCAGAGGTAGCCCTCCTTACTGGTAAAGTAGGCTGAAGGATACTTTTTTGTTCTGTTGTTTTTGTTTGTTTGGTGTGCATCTATTTATAATTTATATAAACTGTGCTCTTACTTAGTGCTGCTCTTGTTGGCATGTGCTCAGTAATCCACCGCTGCCTGCTGCACCCAGCTCCCCAACTGTGGCCTGCACGGAGCGCCCCCAGCCTTCTACTCTCCACTTTCCCAGGGATGGACAATCAGCCAGACGGACAAAAGAAGTTGAAGCAGGACAAGAGATTGAGGGTGGTAATGAAGGTTCAGTAGGTACAGCTGCCACAGGCAACAGGAAAGAAGGCAGAGCCGGGAAAAGGAAAAGGGAAGGCCGGCGGCCCTGAGGTCCCAGCCCAGCTGTTAGCCGATGGCGTTTACACTTGGGGGCGTAGATCGGAGAAAGTGGGCTTCCCTGATGGCTCAGATGGTAAAGAATCTGCCTGCGATGTGGGAGACCTGGGTTCCATCTCCAAGTCAGAAAGATCCCCTGGAGAAGGGGATGGCTACCCACTCTAGTCTTCTTGCCTGGAGAATCCCATGGACAGAGGAACCTGGTGGGCTACAGTCCATGGGGTTCGCAAAGAGTCCGACACGACTGAGCAACTAGCACTCACACAGGGAGAAAATAAAGTGACTCGAGTGAAAGTTGAGGTCTCTGGTGGGTGAGACAAACCCACCGGCTTTCCAGCCCTCCTCAGCCACAAGCAGAGCTGCTGTGGACATCCTCCTCTATGGCCCCTTCTGAGGCTGTGAGAACCTCTTGGGAGCTGCAGTCGATCCTCTGGATCCATGGGTGGAACTTGTGGGTTCGGAGGCCGACTGTACTACTCATTTCGCCTAAGGGACTTGAGCACGTGTGAATTTTGGTATCTGTGCATGCATGCTTAGTCGCTAAGTCGTGTCCGACTCTTTGTGACCCCAGAAGCTGTAGCCTGCCAGGCTCCTCTGTCCATGGGATTCTCCAGGCAAGAATACTGGAGTGGGCTTGCCATTCCCTTCTCCAGGGGATCTTCCCCACTCAGGGATCAAACCTGGGTCTCCTGCAAAGCAGGCAGATTCGTTACCGTTTGAGCCACTGGGGAAGCCCTGGGTATCTGTGGGGGGTTCTGAAACTCATCCCTGCAGGTGCGGAGACACGCTGGCTGTAAACCCAGAAGGGGAATTGCTGGGTCACAGGGGTTGCAGACACCTTCTTGGTTAGGAGGGCTGCTCCGGCCTTCACTGGATTCCTCCAGTGATCTGGGATCCGCGCCCCCGAGTGTAAATGCCATCGGCTAACGGCTGGGCTGGGCCCTCAGGGCCTCCCCTTTTCCTTTTCCCAACTCTGCCTTCTTTCCTGTTGCCTGTGGCAGCTGTACATACTGAACCTTCATCACCACCCTCAATCTCTTGTCCTGCTTCAATTTTCTTTTTCACAGACAAAACAGAGGCCATCTTTAATGTGCCCCCTCTGCTTCCAAATGTATCAGCGTCAGCCCACCTTGCTGTGTTTCTCCATTCCGGCTTCCTTCCAGGCCCCCCGCCCTCTGACGGTCCCCACTGCCTGGCTCCCTGGAGCCTTGCTGGGCCAGCGGTTCCCTTGTTTTGTTCCCTACTTTTCCGCCCCTTCTCTTTCTCCCTGCTTGCACCCCCCAGAAGCTTGCTTTTGCCTGCTGCCTACAACCCTGACCAATTCTCCTTCCTGAAACAAACTTCTGATCTCCTCAGGCTACTTCCCGTTTTCTTGCCACAGAAGTCTTCCTCCTCTCACAGCTCTCTGAACACACTGCTGGCCCTCCCTCATTTGCCCAGTTCCTTCTCACCTGCTCCTTCACTCCTTGTACCTAGTTCAAGCCCTTTCAGCTGCCGACTCCCTGGGCACTTTTTTCTGCTGCCTCCAGCTTATTACTTTTTAAGTTTTTGAAAATAAGCTTTATTTATTTGACCTCTTTTTAGAATTTTTGGTACCAAAGAATTCATTTGCAGGGCAGCAATGGAGAAACAGACATAGAGAACAGATTTATGGACAGGGGAAGAGGGGAAGAGAGGGTGGGAGGTATGGAGAGAGTAACATGGAAACTTACATTACCATATGTAAAATTGATAGCCAAGGGGAATTTGCTGTATGGCTCAGGAAACTCAAAGAGGGGCTCTGTATCAACCTAGAGGGGCAGGATGGGGAGGGAGATAGGAGGAGGTTCAAGAAGGAGAGGACATACGTATACCTATGGCTGATTCATGTTGAGGTTTGACAGAAAACAAGATTCTGTAAAGCAACTATTCTTCAATTACAAAATAAATAAATTAAAAACAATTTTGGGTGCACTTGTGGCTTCTCTGGTGGCTCAGATGGTAAAGAAGCTGCCCGCAATGCAGGACACCTGGGTTCAATCCCTGGATCGGGAAGATACCCTGGAGAAAGGAGCAGCAACCCACTCTAGTATTCTTGCCTGGGAAATCCCATGGACAGAGGAGCCTGGCAGGCTACAGTCCATGGGGTCGCAAAGAGTTGGATGTGACTTGTGGCATATAGGATCAGAGTTCCCAGACTCGGGATCAGACCTGCACCCCCCGCATTGGAAAGCAGAGTCTTAACCACTGGACCACCAGGAAAGTGCCCCCTGCCTATTTCTTTGTAGCATCTGACACCACTGACAACTTGCTTCTGGGAGCCATCTCCCCTCTTGGCTTTCAGGCTGGTCTTTCCTGCTGGTTCTCCTCTCTTCTCAGCTCCCTCCCCTCCTTTCTTGAAAGCTTCCCCTAAGTTTCTTACCCTCCAGGCTCTTGTACTTTGGGCCCGTTTCCTTGAGGGAGCTCGTCCCCTTCTCATGCTTCCTTGAAGCATTTATAAACATATGATTCTCAAACCTGGAGCTCATTTTAATTCAACAAATACTTTTTGAAAATGTTCTGTGTGCTGCGATGCGGAGTCACACATGATGTCTGAGAGTTCGCGGTCTAGAACCCTCTCTTTTAAACCCTAGGCCCACATGCCCAGCAGTGTTTTCTGTTTGCACCCGCTTGAGGACATGCACTGAATTCAGTCATTAGCTGTAACAAATGATGTACCTCTAAGCTTTTTCTAAAGGGCCTAGAACACAGGCTTTGCTGGACAACCTGTCAACGAATGGGGCTGCCTGCTCTGCTTCTGGCCGGGAGAACACATTAGAGGTGTCTGGGTCACAGGACATGCATGTGTATACGCGTCCCGTGACCAAGAAGTGCAGGGCGGCTCTGCAGAGCTGCTGGAGGGCCTGGGGTTCTAAGATGCGGGGTTTGGTATGTGTTGTTTAGTCACTAAGTCATGTCTGACTCTTTTGTGACCCCAAGGACTATGCAGCTCACCAGGCTCCACTGTCCATGGGATTTTCCAGGCAAGAATACTGGAGTGGGTTGCCATTTCCTTCTCCATTTGGACTGTAAGCACTTTTTTTTTTTTTTTTCCCTTGCCTTTGCAGCAGTGAAATAGAGATAGAGTCCCAGACTGCTGGGAATTAATGTAAGATGTGAGGACTGTATGCAAAGTGCTGGCATGTATAGCCCCTGTTCTAACGTTGCTGGTGACCCAGCTGTACTGGGATAATGAGGCTTAAAACGTGGGAGACAAGGGTACCAGGCTGGACGCAACTCAACCAACGTGAAGCTGCACACACCCCATGCCCTTCTCTCAGAAACCGGACTGGGCGGATGAGAGAAGCAGAGCAGCAAGTTTTCTGGAGGCTGGCCCGGCAAAGCCTTGGAGGACCAGCTGCTCTCCATGGCGGCCTTACCTCTGCTTCAGAATCTGTTTGTTGTCTTCGATGGTAACGCTGTCAGCATGGTCCCTCTTGAAAATCTCAAAAGCCTCCTGGCGTCCTAACGACATTTCCTCTCTCATCCCTGTTTGGA
Organism: Bubalus bubalis; assembly: GCF_019923935.1. Lineage (NCBI taxonomy): Eukaryota > Metazoa > Chordata > Mammalia > Artiodactyla > Bovidae > Bubalus > Bubalus bubalis. The sequence goes on along the minus strand of NC_059158.1, from coordinate 38,554,876 downwards.
GACACAGGGAAATGGCCTCAGTGACGGCATGGGGGTCCCATTAATTCCGTTGTCTCTTTAGTCAGACCTCAGAGCCAAGCCTGGATCTGGAGGCCCACAGCAGAGAGGCTCCTGACCAGACAGGTGGCCCCAGGCCAGGTGGCCCCAGGCCCTTCCAGCTGGCCACTGCCACCCAAGGAGGAGGCCCTTCCAGGGACACCCGCTGTGACCTGTGGGGCCTGAGCCTGGGCCTCCTCGTGACTCTTGCAGGGCGGAGTCTGGAATGTCTGGTCAAAGGAAATGAAAACCAGAGCCCCAAGCCTTGGATGGCCGGGGACATCTGCCAAAGCACTTTTGGCCATCATTCGGGGCCACGTTTCTCCCCATTCTCCTGTTATGCCCCATTTGGGTTTTCTGTTAAATTTCACCCTGAATTTTCAGGCATCCAGTTAAAAGAAGTCAGGTTCTCAATCACAAGACCCAAGAGTGGACAGCGGTGGAGGTTCCTAGTTCACAACTAACTTCAATCTCCTGGATCCCTGGAGCCACTACCGGCCGAGCAGGGTGGCTGGGCCCTGCTCAGTGGGGCCAGACTCTGAAAACAGAGTCAGAACAGCCAGGGCCCTGGGGGTGAGCAGATGGCATTCCTGCCCTGAGGCCTCTTCCTCGCAGCTTCTCAGGGTGAGGCTCCAGGCAGGTGTGGGACCCCATGGTGAGAGCTGCTCGCACAGCTGGATTTTGGATGAATCTATGGAGTCGTTTTCATGCCTCTGCCTGTGGTTCCCTTTGGTGTATTGTCATCCACTTAACTCTATCTTTGAAGCCCTGGCTGAGTGCCGCCACCTCCGTGGAGCTTGCCGTGAGCCCCAGACTAAACAAATCCTCCCTCCACTCTGTGTCTAGCAACGCGTCTGTGACCTGCACAGCCCAGCAGACGCTGCCTCTTCACATGACAGGCCTTTCTCGTGCAACGCACGTCTCTCAGGAGGTAGAGATAATATGTTTCGTGAGTCCCCAGTGTCTTGTTCAATGTCTGGCATTTAGAAGGTACACAACATATGTCTGTTAAATGAATCAGGTCAGGCATGAACCAGGAGTGATGCAGAACCTTGCTCTCATTGCCATGGGAACTGGGTCCAGGGTGAGAGGGGCTCGCCTGGGTTATGAGAGAGGTGCATTCATATGGACCACGTGCCACATCTCCTTTTGCCTGGAAAAAACCCATGGTATTCCATCACCCAGCCCTGGGGTGAGGCACTGGACCAGCCCATCTGATACCAATTTAATGATTATTGTTGATAAAAATAGCACCACAGAGAATGTCTGAATGGTGAGGCACAAGACACCCCACCCTTTTCCAATCAGAAGCAAATGGGCTCATCTCAGTCCTATTGCACACTCCTGAGTCGGGTGGGCCTGGGAACGGGTCTGAGCCATGCTCAGAAAGATGAGCCCTGATGCGTGAGGGACATTAGTCGGAGGGTGCTTTGGCCCAGCAGAGCCTGCCAAGAGCCAAAGGACTCCTTCCACACTTTCCCCCCGACCCTAGTCCATGCCCAACTCTGACAGTGTATGCCCTTTTACTGCGTTACTTTTATGATTTATCATGTATAGGATTTGTTTTAACCAGAGGGTAGAGGACTGAATCTCTCTGGACTACTCATTGGAAAAGACTCTGATGCTGGGAAAGACTGAGGACAGGAGGACAAAGGGGACGACAGAGGATGAGATGGTTGGATGGCATCACTGATTCAATGACATGAATTTGAGCAAACTCGGGGAGATGGTAGAGGGCAGGGAAGCCTGGTGTGCTGCAGTCCATGGGGTCACGAAGAGGCTGACATGAGTGAGCGACTGAACAACAACTGGGTTTGGGGAGAGGGAAACTCCACCAAGATCACGCTTAGAACCCATCTGCCTGTGGGACCCCTAGATTGCCTCCCACCCAGGAGGTGATGAGAGGGCCTCCACCAGCCAGAGGCAGAGGATGTGGGGTCAGGGTGGAGGTTGTCCAAAAAGCTGTAGAGGAGAAGAGTTCATGGCCTTTTCTCTCCCAGGCTCTGCGCTCTTTTGGAGCCAAGAGCCCAAGGTGACAGCTGGGTGGAAAGACCACAGCGAGGCTTCTCAGAGTCCACGGCACTGATATGGTCGTAGGTCCTGGAAGAACTTACAATCAGCGGAAAACCCCACTGGGCCTTTCCTGAGGGGTTGGGGATTGGTCCTGGCCAGAGGGAGCAGAAGGGACAAGGGACACACAGAGGCAATAAGCCCAGAGGGTAGTTTGGGAGCATTTTGCAGAGAATTTGGAAGGTCGTGTTAAGAAAATTTGGGGCTGGTGCCATGACATCTTGTACACAAATCATCAATTTTTGGAGACTAGAAATTTAGTAAAGTCCACATTATGGGGTAGTTCCCCTGGAAGTATTTGACACTTTTGGTGGTTTAAAAGGCACCTGGGGTCCTGCAGTACCATGGCTTATTGTCAGGAACGCGGGGGACTCATTTTCCTCCAGCTACAGTGGAGGAAGATTCTGGGACTGAAGTTCTCTGATGGTGATGACCTCGGGTGAATGGGCATGAGAGTGAGGGCTGACGGCTCCGGGAGGTCAAGGTGAGGTGGCGAGGATGCCCATGGACTGAAGGCCAAGAGGCAAGGCCAGGCCTGAAGCCTCTGGGGGCTTCACGGCTTCACCTGGAGGGTGAGGCTGGGTCTACAGAGAGGGGTGTGTGGAAGAGGCCCCACAGGCAGCCACAGTGCGTGATCCTGGATCCATTTCACCCCTCCTCTCGTCCACCTCTGCTGGCTTAGAGCCTTTTGGACTGTGCTAAAAGACCAGCTCTCACTCCAGTTTGGGGTCAGCCACAAAGTTAAAAATAAAATAAAAAAGCACCTTTTTTATTTACAGAAGAGACAGCCTCACCTTCCTTCCCTCTCAGGGTTTAGAAAACAGCTCTTTCTGGTCTGGTGACCTCTACCCTCTCAGCGCTGAAAAGAGCAGGAGCTTCTCACCTCGCTAATGATTTATTTATTCTCTCAACAAATATTAATTCATCTTAGGTGCTGTGCTAGGCATGTGACAGAGAGATAAGCTGGAACAAGAAGATTAGAGCGATGGATCCTTGCCCTTAAAGAGTTAAAAGTTCAGTAAGGGAGAAAGGTGAACAAATAATTATAAAAGAAATCGCTGCTTGCTGTAAGGCAGGCTTAGGTCCGGGAAACAAGGAGGGAGGGAGGCCAGGTCTGTCAGGGGGAGTGGGGAGGCTCCTGAAGATGGAGCAGCACTTGTCAGGTGGAGAAGTGGAAGAGATCCCAGGGAAGCAAGGGGCCAGAGAATTGTAGATTAAAAGGGCAACTGGAACCTCCATCCTGTTCTCTATAGTAGCTCCATCAATTTACATTCCTATCAACAGTGTAAGAGGGTTCCCTTTTCTCTACACTCTGTCCAGCATTTATTATTTGTAGGTTTCTTGATGATGGTCATTCTGATTGGTGTGAGGTAACACCTCATTGTAGTTTTGATTTGCACTTCTCTAATAATTAGTGATGTTGAGCATCTTTTCACCTACTTCTGGGCCATCTGTATGTCTTACAGATTGTGATACAGAGTGAAGGAAGTCAGAAAGAGAAAAATAAATATTGTAGATTAATGCATATATGTGGAACCTAGAAAAATGGTACAGATGAACCTATTTGCAAAGCAGCAATAGAGACACAGATGCAGAGAACAAATGTATGGACACCAAGGGGGGAAAGCGGAGTGGGATGAATTGGGAGATTGGGATTGATAGGTCTCCCGCATTGCAGGCAGATGCTTTAACCTCTGAGCCCCCAGGGAAGCCCATAAATACACTACTGTGTACAAAATGGGGCTTCCCCGGTGGCTCAGTGGTAAAGAATTCCCCTGCAATGCAGGAGACGAAGGAGACTCAGGTTCGATCCCTGGGTCAGGAAGATCCCTTGGAGAAGGGCATGGCAACCTACTCCAGTATTCTTGCCTGGAGAATCCCATGGACAGAGGAGCCTGGTGGGCTACAGTCCATCGAGTCGTAAAGAGTAGGACATGACTGAAGCAACTGAGCGAGCGAATGATATATAAAATAGATAACTAGTGAGAACCCACTGTATAGCACAGAGAACTCTACTCAATTTTCTGTGGTGACATTAATGGGAAGGAAATCCAAAACAGTGGGACATATGGATACACACAACTGATTCATCTGCTGTACAGCAGAAACTAACACAACACTGTAAAGCAACTATTCTCCAATACATTTTTTTTAAAGGGCAACTGGATTAATATCTGTGGTAGTGCCACTGGTAGGAATTAATTTTTTTGCATATCTGATGCTAATCATGGTGCCAAGTGCTTTCTTAAAGATTATCCCAGTTAAACTTCTGTGTGATCCCTGGTCATAATTTCATTTTACAGAGGAGGAAACTGAGGCTCACTCAAAGAAATGGTTATAAAGGGAGTAAAAAATTGCCCAGCTTGTAGAGGAAGGTAGATCTACTCTTAGGTCAGTTTTTCCAGGGAAAAGTATGCCCGATAGAGAAGGCAGTTGCTGGGCTCTAAGTGACCTGGTAGCAATAGATTTACCCACGAGCTTGTAGATTATACTCTTATTAGTGCCCATCTTATCTAAAATTCTGAATTCTTTTTTACAGTATCATCGAAGAAACAGAACCATGAGTTCTGTTTACTCTTTGCATAGTTTGCTTCATATGTTAATATGTTCTATTGGTATTTCTAGAATTGTGAGCTCCAGGAGGGAGGGGATTTTTGTCAGTTTGGTTTGCCGCATTATTACTAGTACCTGGATAGTACCTGGCACATCAGTGGGACTCAATCAAATATCTTGTTTTTTCTTTTTTTAAGATTTTTTTTGATGTGGATCATTTTAAAAGTCTTTATTGAATTTGTCACAATTTTTTGCTTCTGTTTTATTTTTTTGGCTGAGAGGCATGCGGAATATTAGCTCCTCAACCGGGGATGGAACCTGTACCTTCTTCATTGGAAGGCGAAGTCTTAACTGCAAGACTGCCAGGGAAGTCCCCAAATATCTTTTGAAAGAATGAATGTTTTAGATGCTTTACATTGTTCCTCTTGGAACAGCTCGCTGTGATGCAATGCAGGAGGAGAAGCAAGCACCCACTGCTGCTAGGGGAGTGGGTCCATCCACTGAATGGTATGATTTTACATTGGCAGGTGGATTGTTTACCACTGAGCCATCTGGGAAGCCTGCATGGTGTGATTCTAGAAATTCAACACCATCTTCTCCCTACTATATCTTACCCTTAGAGATGAATTCCATCTCCAAGAAGCTTTTGTTAAAAATGCAAATACTCTTGAAGGTATCTATTTTAGGGTTAGCCAAGAAAAACTCCATCATTTGTTGACAAGTAGCTAACAGGTCCTACAAAGATGAGACATAAGATAGTGTCTCGGGCTGGTGCCAGAATCGCTGCGGGGTGGGAGGGAGATCTGAGCTTAGAAGGGATGATGCCCTGTGCCTTCTTCCCAACTTTGTTTAGTCTGCCAGACTCAAAGGTCTATCAGTTTTGGCCTCAGGAGCTCTGACGTGTCATGCCATCTAGAACTCTCAGTTTTGTTTCCTCTTATTGGATTTCAACCAGAGGTCCCAGTGCTGAGTCCCAGAAAATATAAATGACTTAGGGAAGCCTGCTGGCTTGCTGAATCACAGAACCACTTAAAACCTAAAGGAGAGCAAACAAAACATCACGGGGTAGTATAAAATTTCAAACAAAACAAAGCAAGAAACAAAATCCCCCCCAAACCCAAAAGGACAGGAGTTTCTCAATCTCAGTCCCCAAAATAGGACATTGCAATTCTGGGTTGTGAGTTGGATGGAAAATATTTCCAAGTCCTGAAGGTGCAACCTCTTCTGAATTTTGATACTTATTAAAGAGCACTGAGGTAGAGATGGCAGTCAACGAGGTGTCCTCAAAACTAGCTTTGGAGCTGGGTTTCTGAAAAGTTCGTAGGTACTGGTCTCCTACACAGTTCTGAATGCTTCTTTTCCTTTTTCTTGCCAGCCTGAAATTTTGTTCCTTATTTTTCTACAGAATGCAAATCCGTATTTTTGGAAGCCCTCCCTGCCCCCAACCCAGGGTCCCATGGAAACCAAATGGAAAGAAAAAACATCGGAAATGGAGAGTTTATGCTGCTGCCGTTGGGCCTGCTGTCTGATTTCCTTTAGTCTGGGGCCTGTGGGCCAGAGCTCATTTTCCTGGCTGCCCCCAAACAACCTACTACTGCTTCAGCTATTGCTTAAAAATTGACAGGAGAAAAATGATGGAGCGTTGTGTTCTTCATGCTGAAAAATGATTTGCTAGTCTGAGCCAGAAATATATTTGCCTTGGGAAAGACATGTATTCATGTGGTGCCTCACTTTCTTCTGACTGAGAAAGGAAGGGGAGAAAAGAAGATCAGCAGGGAATCAGGAAAAGTGGGGTGGATCCTAAGGGGAGGGGGTTCAAGCCCACTGTTGGGTTCTAGATACATGAGAAGACTCAGAGCCGGGAGGGGACAGGCGGGCGTAGGCGGGGAGGAAGCCGGATGAGCGACGGGATAACCACACCCTCTGTGGCTTGGCGCAGAGGTGTTCTAAGGTGAAGGTAAGGGAATGGCTTTGACGCAGTGCTGTGATGAACACCTACAGTACGTAGACCATGGAAGTGCACATGGGGATGAGAAGAGATAGGTAGGGAAAGAGTGGTTTCTTTGGTATCTAAGTTCCACATGCACTGAAATTTCTCAGTAAGTGCTGACTTAGGTGAAATAAACAAGAATGTGTGTGCGTGCATGCTGTGTGCTCAGTTGTGTCCGACTCTTTTGTGACCCCATGGACTGTAACCCGGCCAGGCTCCTCTGTCCATGGAATTTTCCAGGCAAGAATACTGGAGTGGATTGCCATTTCCTCCTCCAGGGGATCTTCCTGACCCAGGGATTGAACCAGAGTCTCCTGAGACTCTTGTATTGGCAAGCAAGATTCTTTACCACTGCCAACACCTGGAAAGCCCATACAAAAATATCCTTACACAAATAATCAGAAGAGAATCCCACCCTCTAGTGTGTGGAGAAGTTAGCATGAATAGACCGATGGGAGGGAAAGGAATGAAGAATTGAGATGAAAGGAGGGGCTAATCTATCAAGGTGGCGTGAAACATAAAGGTCAGGAGGACCTTTGGGATAGGAGGACCCAGGGAAAAGTCCATGGTCCAGCATTCTTGGGGATGGTACTTGGATGCCCCGAGGGCCAGAGGAAGTGATGGCTTCAGCCAGAAACGTGGGTGAAGGACACATCAGTAACTTTAAGCATGAACAGCAAAGGGTCCTATGATGCTAGACTAAATGAACTCATGAGATCAGGAGGTGCTTAAGAATGGACCGCCTCCCAGAAAACCTAGAAAGGACATCTGAGATACTGCTTTCACTGTCTTGCCCCCGCTGTGGGGCGGATGCTGTCATCTAGGAAGGAGGAGGGTTTCTGCAGCTACATGAAAGACAGAGATGACACGAACATAGCCCCTGTGTTCCCACTTTCCTTTCTCACACCCATGGAAGACGGTGCTAACCAATCACAGTATTCTTTGCTGGAGAAACTAACTGTAGCTCTAGAGTTTTCAGTAGGGCTCTTCAGGCCTAGAAGTCAACTCCCCGAGGCACAGCAGCTCTTCCTAGTCAGTTATCTCTGGCATAACAGCTCTTGCTGTAATAGGGCCCTCATATTACTAGCCGATTAAATGACGTCTGCTGTTGCTTTCATCATTCCTGTGCTTTTAGGGAAAAAGAGTTGCCTTCTTCCATCACCTTAGGGATTGACATGAAGGTAATCCTTGCCAGGGAGCAGCATCGAGCCCTGAATCCCTGAGAGCGGCGGTCTGGGAGGAGACGCTCCCCACCGCCAGGGTGATAGAGGTCACCACAGGAAGCCATGCTATGGCTCTGTTTACTTTGAGGGCCAGAAGCAGCTCATCTACAATTTGAGGGGTTGCTGGGCGGGTAGAGCAGGGTATGGAATCAAGAGGAGGAGGGGAAGACAAAACCACTTAGCCACGACCCAAGTGGCTGCAGATGTGAAGCCCGAAGAGTAGATCTTTTGGAGGGGGGACCAAGGACACTTGCTTAACCTACTTCCCCCCTTCTGATGGACAATTTCTGGAGTGGGTGGATGCCCCCAAAAGCTTTGGGGTCAAAAACCTTAACATTCAAACCAGATGATACCACCTGGGCTAAAGTCCTCAGATGAGGACTTGCCCTGGAGTTTCCTAAATTGCCACATGAAAGACGTTAAAGGAGAACTTTAATTAGTAGATTCTTAGGGGTGGCTTGGAGCGGCCTTGGCAGGGAGTGGAGTGAAGGGAAGATTCGAAGTGGAAAGAAAGCCACTGAAACCTTAGGAGACCCACCCAATGGTGGCACCGCATCTAAATAAATCAAATGGGCTCCTGACTTATTGTGCCAGAAGTCACACATCCCACCAACAACCCTACCGGGGCCAGGCAGCACAGGCCATGTGAGCTGGACGGGACGAAGGGACAGCATGTGATGCAGGCTGTTTCCTTTTTGTCTTGGTAACCGGGGCTGGTCCACCCTCCTGGTGCAGCTGTGTCCTGGATGTAGGCCTCAGCAGGTGAGAGAAGGCCCCGTGTGCCAGCCCAGTGGATGGTCTTGGAGCCCCTGAAGGAAGGGCAGCTGTTTGAGCTGCCCGTTTCCAGCAGTAACATAAAACCTTCAGACAGTGGTCCTGAAGATCATCTGCAGAAAACTGTCATTTTCCTAACCCAGGATCTCTGTGGTTTTTTTTATTTTGTGAGTGTTTTTATTCAGGACAAAGTGCCCATGTGGGCTGCTTAGAGAGACCTGTGGGCAGACGTGGGCCTGGAGTTTGGAGAGCAGCCTGGGTCATGTTGGCATTTCTGCGTTTTGGAGTTCACTCAGGAATCTGGAGGCCAGTGATGTTTCCATGAAATAAGACAGCATCCTGTGGCTTCTGCTGCCAGGCTGACCTGGACCTATGGGGTCTTTTCCATCCATTTCAGTCCATAGAAGTGACAGCCGCCAAAGGGCCTCAGTGTCTCATTCCACACTCAATATTTGGACTAACCCTAGGAGGAACGACGTGGGCTCTAGACCTTTGGGGGTTAAAGGGCAGTTGATTGAGAGGCCCACTGAACAGAAAGGTAGCATTTCTCTTCAGTTTAGAGACAGTCTCCAAATTCTGCGAAACCTGAAAAATACTGAATTGCGAGTCTGATGTGTCTTGATCACTTCTAAAGGCCGTGGTTAGCAGGGTTCTGTTGCCTGGATCCCCCCTCGATGAGTTTGGTTCTCATGTCAGCCTGTGCTCTGGGGTCAGTGGTGGTTAAAGCAGAGTCCACATGTCCTGATGTCTGAAAACAAGGCACATGGTCTATGTATGCCTAAATTAGGAAGGAACTCCACTCTAGTCTCAAATTTATTTGATACATTTTAAAAAGATAATTAAAGAATCACATTTTAGCCTAGTAGCAAAATGCTCTTTTCCTGCAATGCATGTGGGTTTAGATAAAATTCTGTTTCCCTGGCTTGGAAACAAATATAAGGCAAAATGGAGTTTAGATGCTCATTCCTTCAGGGAAAAAAGAGAGAAACTTATTTTGTGTGTGTGTGTCTTCTATGTGACAGGCATAGTTCACAAATATTAACTCAACTAATCTTCACAATAACTCTGCTGGTGGTGGTGGGGAGCTAGTGCTGGCTGAGAACTCGGTACTATATTGTCGTCTCATTTAATTCTTTCAACTAGGGAGTGTGGGGCCCACTTTACAGGTAAGATAATTGAGGTTGAAGGAGATTAAAAGGGACTCCAACACAACAGTTAGTAAAACAACAAAGCCATAACTCGATCCCAGGTTTGTCTGATTCCAAACACTTCCCTGTGCATATAGCATTGCGAGATGGAAATCATTTGCCAAGTAGAATTAATCTCACAAATACCAGCTAACCAGCGTGGTCAGACTGATGGAGTCAGGGGTGGCAACAAGAAAAAGGCAGATTTGGGAGGGTTGGAATGTGGACTGAAAACCATGAAAAGCATGATGGCAGCTCAGAAAAGCTGGAGATCTCTGTGAAGGGGGAACAGAGGGCACCAGGTGGCTGGGAGGAGTCGCCTCACCTGGGGCCTGCGGGGTGGGGTAGAGATCAGAGGTGAAGGGCAGTTGGCTGACCTGCAGTGAAGCCTTGTCCTTCTGCCATGAGGGCTGTGTGAGTTAGCCTGCTATGGCAGGACCAGCTAAGTAGGTATCTTTCCCTCATCTACACGGAGCTTGTACGCAGAAGGGTCTCCACCGTGAAAGGATTTGTGCCCTGAAGATGGTTCTGTTGGACTGAAGCCAGGGAGGATGCTCCAGGAAAGAGAAGGGGCAGGGTCCCGGTTCTCAGTGTGGACTTCTCAGAGACTAAGCTCCCGCCCCAAATCAGCAGTGGTTGGGAAAGGAGGTGACAAGGCTCCAGGAGGCCGTCATCTCCCCTTTGACCTCTCCACATCCTAACTGGCGCGTCTCTGGAAAGCATCTCATTGCTTACATGGAACATCTGTTTGTTCACTTAGGCAGCGAGTCAGTGGGTGAAGCGGACCATCTGTTAACAAGTACCGAGTGTCTACTCTATTGACAGCTCGCTCTCCCCCGGCTAGTGACAGATAAATGGAGGAGCCGTTGCCCTTGGCCTCAGGAGGCAAAGCACTGTGGGGCACGGGGAGATCAGAGCTTATGTGACGAAGCACGCGAGTGCTGAGACAGAGGGCCGACGGCGGCGCGGTGCAGGTGGTGTGGGTGTTCGTGGGGTTCCAGGGGGCCATGGTCAGACTGCAGAGGGGCTCTTGGAGGAGTGTTCCTTCTGGGGAAGGTTTTAGAGGAATGAAGAGGAGGAGAGGGAAGAAAGGAGCTTGGCCTGGCACAGTCTGACGGGGAGGACCTGGGGGCGTGGGTTTCCTCTGGCTATGACAGGACCTGGGGCCCAAACGACCTCTAGGGGTGGACAACACACTCCCCACTGTTTGCTCAGGGCAGCCCCAGGCAGAGGCCACTGGGGCTTTCCACAGCCTCCTCAGGCAACTCTCCCCTCTGCAAATGACTGAGGAAGAGCATTATGCTTTAGCATGTACCCTTGGTGATCCTCCCAACCAGGGGCTGGGAAAAGGCCATAGGATATGGAGTGAGAAGCCGTGGATCTGAGCGTTGGCTTCTCTTCAGCTTCGGGACCTGGGGTCTCTGCCATTTACACTGCTCCAGGTCTCAGCATTCTCCTCTATCAAGTGAAGCTAACAGGACTCCTATCTCTTAATGTTACTGTGAAGGTTAATGAGAGGAGGCAGCACTTGGTGCATAGCCCCCTTTCAAGGCTACTGAATACCTGGGACTTCCCTGGTACTCCAGTGGCTAAGTAAGACTCCCTGTTCTTAATGCAGGGGAGCCTGGGGTTTGAACCCTGGTCAGGGAACTAGAGTCTACATATTGCAACGAAGATGAAAGATACTGCCTGCCCCAACTAAGACAGGGCACAACCAAATAAATAAAAATAAATATAAAAAAACCCTACTGAATACCTTTTGTAATGATGTATTTTCATGGTGATTTCACCTGCCCATCACCCCCACCCCTCAGGCCACTAGCTCCAAAAGGCAAGTGAATTTGCCTTCTGTGTTTGTAGCCCCAGCTCCAAGCTCAGGGCCGGGAACACAGTAGGTGCTCCAAGCAAGGTCTGTCGACTGAATGAGTGGAGCAAGGATGAGATAATATCTTTGGTTAACTTGTTTTTCTTAAAAGCATTATTTGTTAAACTGTATATATACCTCCAATGCGGTTTTCTGTGTATATATTTTACAATAAAAATAAAGAAAGACGAATACAGCAGCTCTGAATCATTTAAGTCTCTGACAGAGTGAATGAATAAGTATGGAATACCCTATAAAAAGTGAAAGTGTAAAAAATGAGTTATTATTATCACCATAAGTAATAATGAGTCATCTAAGAACCTCCTCGCAGAGAGCTGTTCAGAGCGCGGGAACTACTTTAACACACTAGCAGAATTTTTAAGGTGGCTGCAAATTATAGTTTAGCAACATAGGGAGAGAGAGTGGTTTAAACGGTCAGGCTGGCTTCTTCTTCCAGCCTCTAGATGCTGCAGTGTAGCAGGACTCAGCTCTGGGTGCTCCTATCTTTCAACATGTAATTTCATTCAGTCTCACAGTTTTAGTATGCATTATACACCAAGGGCTCCCAAAGTTCTATCTTTAGCTCTGTCGCCTCCACTGAGGGCCAGACTGGGACGTGTAACAGACCGCTTGAAATCTACTTGAATCTCTAATTGGCATCTCAGACCTGACATGCCTCAAGCAGAACCCCAAGTTTCATACTCCTTTCCAAACTCCACCCCAAGCTGTTTCCCCTAATTATTTCCATATCAGTCAATGGCATCACTTGCTCTAACAAACAAAAAAAACCTAGGACTCTCCCACGATTCCTCAGTTTCCATCTAGCTCCGTCGGCACGTTCGGTCAGCAATCCTTTACGATTATGCTTTCCATCTCTCTGCTTCTCCTGGTCTCTTTTTTCCCCCACCCTAAGGCACCTCCTCTGCTCACCTGGACTGTTTCCTAACAGCTTTGGGAAGCTTCCTTTTGCTCTCCTGTGATCTTTCTGCTCCCCACAACAACCTGAGTGATTTCCTAAGAACACAATCACGTCACTTCTCTGCTTTAAATTTTCTGGTGGCTTCTCATGGTCCCCAAGGAATTGAAAGTGAAAGTTGCTCAGTCGTGTCCGACTCTTTGTGACCCCATAGACTAGCCATGGAATTCTCCAGGCCAGAATACTGGAGTGGGTAGCCTTTCCTTTCTCCAGGGGATCTTCCCAACCCAGAGATCAAACCCAGATCTCCTGAATTGCGGGTGGCTTTACCAACTGAGCTATCAGGGAAGCCCTACAAACCCCAAACTCCTCAGCCTGGCAGGCCTCCCATTGTCTAGTTTCTGCCTACGTGTCTTCCCCACCAATCTCCCACTCACATCCCCTTTGCTCGTGTCTCTCCTTGGCTTACTGATCTTTCAGTTCCTCAAATATGTCAACAGTATTCTCGCCTCTGTGTCTGTACACGTGCTGTTTGTCCCTTTTGTCTGGAATGTTCTTTCCCTGAATCATTATGACTATTAACTCCCTGTTCGGTTCTTAGCTCACTCGTCACCTCCTTTGGTCCTCAACCCACCCCTATCGTTTCCTACCCTATTATTCTCATTTTATAACCTTCCTACCACTTGTCACCATCTGAAACTACATGCATGCATTATGTAGAGTAAAAACTCCGCCTAGGTATAGATCTGTTTTCACTACTCCTTCTCTGGTGTTGGGAAGGAAGAAAAAAAAAAAAGAAGAAGAAGAAAGGAAGGAAGAAGAGAAGGGAAGAAGGTGGGAAGGAAGGAAGGAATCAAGGGAGACCGGAGGGCGGGAAGGAGGCACTGGAGGAAGAGCGGGGTACAAGTTCTATTGGAAAGAGGTCTCCTAACAGGCCCCAGATTTGTGCCCTCATCCTGCCTTCCACATCAAGCCCAACCTGCCCCTTATGGAGACTCCTGGGTTTGTAGTCCCTCCTCTCTGCACCCACAATCAGAATTTTAAAATGACTATTCTCTCCCAGGGACTTGCCCGGGCAGACTTGCACAGGCCTTTGTTAGCCCACCTCCTGGGCACCCCCTCACCTCACCCTCCTGCTCTCCCTCTCTCCCTGAGTCTTCACTTGGGTGGTGTTTGTTTTGTTTTTATTTTCTGAATATTGAACCCAGAACAAATTTCTTTCTAAAGGGAACTAACCTGCATTCCACATGAAGTGGCGGGGGGGCCTTTGAGAACAGTTCCCATTCCTTCCCCTGGCAAGAAGTTCCTTTTCTTTTCACTTATTTATTCATTTTTGGCTGCACTGGGTCTTCGCCACTGCATGCGGGCTTTCTCTGGTTGTGGTGAGCCAGGGCTACTCTTTAGTTGTGGCTTGCGGGCTCAGTACTTGTGGTGCATGGGCTTAGTTGCCCTCAAGCAGTGGGATCTTCCCGGACCAGGGATCAAACCCATGTCTCCTGCATTGGCAGGTGGATTCTAAACCACTGGATCACCAGCGTAGTCCAAGACCTTTCATTTTTAAGACTGAGAAATGAGAATCTTTGGGGCTGTGCTTAGTTGCTCAGTTGTGTCCGACTCTTTGGGACCCCATGGACTGTAGACCATCAGGCTCCTCTGTCCATGGGGATTCTTCAGGCAAGAATACAGGCGTGGGTTGCCATGCCCTCCTCCAGGGGATCTTCTCAACCCAGGGATCAAACCCAGGTCTCCCGCATTGCAGGTGGATTCCTTACCGTCTGAGCCACCAGGGAAGCCCCATCTTTAGGGCTGCTGCTGCTGCTGCTAAGTCGCTTCAGTCGTGTCCGACTCTGTGCGACCCCATAGACTGCAGCCCACCAGGCTCCCCCGTCCCTGGGATTCTCCAGGCAAGAACACAGGAGTGGGTTGCCATTTCCTTCTCCAATGCATGAAAGTGAAAAGTGAAAGTGAAGTCGCTCAGTCGTGCCCGACTCCTAGCGACCCCATGGACTGCAGCCCACCAGGCTCCTCCATCCATGGGATTTTCCAGGCAAGAGTGCTGGAGTAGGGTGCCATTGCCTCCTTTAGGGCTACCCAGCATCATTTCAGGATGCTGTAGGGCTATCCAAGTTAACATCTGTGCCTGGCATTCATACATCCTCAACAAGGAGAAGGAAATTTACCATTATTAACTATTTGTATTATGCCATTCAGGGAAGTTTCTGAAGAATTTTTCTTTCATAGATGCATTATCCTATAGGGATTCAGAGAGGAATACAGCTGATGCAGAAGGCAAGTCCTAAAGATTTAAAGCCCGTATCTTTGCCTAATGAGGTAAGACTATGTAAAAGGTATTATTTGATTTTACTTATTATCAAGATATAACTCACCCATTGCTCCAAATTTAGGAAATAAAAACATGGTACAAATAAGCAGGAAAAAAAAATCACTTGCCATTCCTCCACCTCGGTTTTTCCTATACTTTGTTTAACTACATGGTTAAGATGATAATGTATATACAATTTTGCAGCCTGTTTATTTCACTTAAAATTATCTCACCATCCTTTTTTCTAAGTCATTAAATTCTTCATGAATATTATTACCTTTTACAGCTGTCTAATATTTCTTCATTATAGCCCATTCCCTAATGTTGGACTTAGATATTATTTTATATATATGCTCTGTAAATGCTGCAGCGAGCATCTTGGTGTATAAATTTTACTCCACATTGAATTATTATGTAATTAACATAATTGCATTTACTGAGTGCCCACTATACCCCAGTTACTGAGAGCTGGTGAACACTCCCACTTCCTTGGAGAGCGTTCATCCTCCTGAGGGTGAAGGGCCAGGAGGATCAAACTAATCCACACGGCTAATCAGCTCTGTGAAGAGAGGTGAGGCAGAGTAAGGGGGCAGAGGGTGACGAGTGGCTGGGTGAGCCGATTTTCCTTAGGGGGACTGGAGGAGCGTCTCTGAGAACACGGTATTTGCACAAAGACATTCTGGATTATTTCCGCAGGCTAGATTCCTAGAGGGAGCTTCTGAATTAAAGTTCGTGCTTTCTAGGGAGCCAGTTTACAGTTCTCAGCAGTGCCTGGAAAAAACCCCAGCTGTAGAAAGACACCCTGCTAGGGCATGATCTTAATGAGCAAGTGACTTAATTCCTCTGTTCCTTAGTTTTCTTGAGGGAGGTGGAAATAATTGCACCTGTTTATGTACAGTGTGTGTGTGTGTGTGTGTGTGTGTGACAGAGGCAGCAGGGCTGCCAAGTGGCCACAGGGAAGGGACGTTAAGGGTCTGCATCCCAGGAGAATGAGCTCAGGGAGCAAACGTGAGTCTGTGAAAAGTGAAAGATCAGGTTGCTGAGTGTGTGCGGGGCACTCTAGCTGGTGAAAGCATAACTGAAAGAGGTTCCGGAAGGTATGGCACGAACACGGACTGTGTCTGGCACGAATCGGGTGATCTGAAGGAGAGGAACTCAACCTCTCGAGAAGAGCTGACCGACAGTCGGGGCTGAGAAGGGAAGCTATTAAATGACTGGTCACATAGTGGTGCCCCGTGGCTCGTGACCTTCAAGAAGACACTACAAAGAAAGCCTTTTTTCCTTTGTGAGTCTGCAAATAGGTGGTGTCCTTGGTTTTCTCAATCATAAAATGGGAAGAGCAATGTCTCCTGGCTCATAGGCTGGCTTGGGGGATTAAGTGGGCTTGAAATTCGGAAAGAACGTGATGCCGTGACTTGTTCACAGAAGGTTTTTGATAAATGCTTGTTTCTCTCCCTCGACTTGTATAAGCGTGTGGGAAAGGTTCTGGGGCAGTGAGAGAAGGGGCAGTGGTCTAAAGCACTTAGAGTGGGGAGGGCTTAAACCCCAGCGCCGAGAACTGGATTGTTTATTTGCCGATGCACCAGCATTTGGGTTGTATCTTTTTGAGATCTGAGATCTGTAGTAATAATAGAGATGCAGACATAGAGAACAGGCATGAGGAACGGGGGTGGGGGGAGAGGAGTGGATGAATTGGGAGATTAGGATTGACATATATTTACTACCATGTGTATAATAGATAGCTGGCAGGAACCTGCAGTTTAACATGGGGAGCTCAGTCTGGAGCTCTGTGATGACCTAGAGGGGTGGGATGAGGGGTGGTGGGAGGGAGGTCAAAGAGGGAGGGGATATATGTATACTTATAACTGATTCCTGTTGTTGTACAGCAGAAACTAACACAACAGTGTAAAGCAATGATACCACAATTTAAAAATGAAACATTTTGTTGCATCTAAGAAAACATCTGCTAATGTTGATAGAAAAACTCCAAGGAAGGAGTTTCAAAGGCCTTGGCTGATGGCTGATGATAAGTAAAGTTATCAAAGGCCTCTATTGTAGCCTCAGACATAGATGCTCTCCTTATCTAAAATGATCCACCTAATTTGGAAAGCAACTCAAATTGTATATTTCCTTTGGGTCTTTCCAGCAGTGTTTCCCCTTCAGCTCCAAGTCCCTCTACTGCCGCAGGTCCTGCTGTAATCTCTCTCTCCTCCATCATACCTTTCTGATCCAACTGGAGGCTCTTTGTAAGGTGGGGACCAGGTGGACCCTGCTTGGGTCTTGTGCATTTGTCTGGGTTGAGAAAAAGACAAGACCTGCCCGCCAGTACCATCCTCGCCTCTCCCAAATTCCAGGATGTCCCGGCTCCGGAGGCACCCAAGGGAGGCCACAGATCGGCTCCAGCTCCTGCTGGCCTCATGGTTCCCACTTGTATTTCTCTTCTGCTCTCTTTGCCTCATCTCTACACGAGGCAGCAGCACGTGCACAGCTTTTCTCGGCACTTGCAGTAGTAGCTCTTCTCTGACTTCTTCCCTCACTTTCTTTTTTTTTTTTTTTCATCCTGTCTTTTCTTTAAGCCAGAAGCAGAACCAGATTGCGGAAAACAACGCCAAGGGCAGGAGGCCCTGACTGCTGCCATCTGCTGCAAAGGCAGGAAGAGGCGGGGGAGGGAAAGGGTGCTAAAAGTCAAGTAGCCTGATGAAGAAGAATCGCAGTTTGATTTGCCTCTTGGGTTGGCGTTCATCTGCAGTGGAAAATGTTCCCTGGCAGATGCTCTTGGACCTGGTTAACTGTTTGCAGTCCAGTGGCTGGGGAGAAAGACTGTCCCCTCTGCCTGGGCCCAGGAAGCCGTCTTTCACTCCACTGGGTCCACTAATGAGCGCTAGGTTGCCTTGGGCGGTAATTTGCTCTTTGGAGACCAAAAAAAAAAATGTGAAGAGTGAGTGGGCTGAAAGCCCCCCTGGCTGGGCTTCCTCTTGTTACAAACAGCCAGTCTTTGAACTTGTAATTATGAGTCATGGGGCTCCCAGTCTGGTGCAAAAGTGACTCATTTTAAGCAAATTATCAGTGCTTTCCCTGTTACCAAATGCTAGGATCAGTCATTCTGTATATTTAAAAAAAGGAACCGTTTTATTAAAAGAGCAGGATGCGTGGAAGGAGAGCGAGCTGCACGGTGCTTTCCAGATGCATGGACCCAAGTCAAGCTCAGGCCAGTGCAAGCCAAGCAACAAAATAAACAGTAAAAATGGCACAGAAAGCCAACGATCAGGAAAATTCGTTTCAGAACAGATGCAAAAGCACCTCTTTCAGCCAGCAGCATACAATTCCTGTAGCGCTGTGGTTCCTGGACATTCTCCCCTGCCCCCTGCCAGCTCACTTGGACCTACTGGAATTGAGGTCAAGGAAGAAATATCTTTCTTTGGGTTGATTTAACCCACAACGTTGTTGAAGAGTCCATGATGAGAGATACCTCTGAGTTGCCCAAACCTGGTGACTTAGACAGATGGACTTACAGACACAGCAATCACAGTGAATAAATGTGATCTAGAGATGAGTCTGTGGTGGAAAGAGAATTTCAGGGCCTTCTGTTCCAGAGCTTTCTCCCGAGGACACCTGCTATGTTAATGGTCTTTAGCTGAGGAAACATTTGAAATGATCATTTCAAACGATCAGTTTTGTCAGTTGCAAGAGTAGTAACTGCTCTGAAAAGACAATTTTTCTTCTCTGATGCCTTGGGCATGACGAACACTTCCCAGGACCACAATAAGGGGAAATGGGACCAGAGAGTGGATTCGTGTGTGTGTGTTTTGAAAAAATGGCTTGAAATTTCTCATTAATCCCTTTAAATAGCCTCTTATATACCCATACCACTGTAGGAAGATTCCATAAGCTACATGGGGAACTTGGCTCTGAGTTAAGTTGTCTAACTTACAAATTTTACATCCTTTCTAGATTATTTTCAATTTAAAACAGCCTTTCTTGTTTTTTGAAAACATCATTTCTCATCCCTTCCACAGAAACCATATACCAAAAAACTCTATATTTGTATGTTCCCAACTCCCCAGGCTAAAAATCCACTAATCAATTCTCAATATTTTTGGAATATCCATCTTTTATGCATTCTGCTAATTACAGTAACTGATAAAGAGTCAGCAGAAGCCATAAAAAGTAAAGGCAGAACATAACTGTCAACAATCTGCTCCTAATTGGGAATTCCAGAACGTATTTTCAATTCTCATACCTCTTGGCCTCTCTGCAGTATTTAAATATTCCTTAATTATTAAAATTTTTCTCTCTAGCATCTCCACATAGTTCTCTCCTTATCCTCCTTCTGTGTCTCTGACTGATCACTGCAAATCTCTGTTACTGGCAGCTATGCTGCTTGCCCATCTAAGCGGCACAGCTGACACCGAGGAGGTCAGTGGGGCGGAGGTGTTGGATTCTGTGAATGCTTCTGATGGAATCTGATGACATACACTGTGTGAGTGTATACTAGAACTCTTGAGTTGCAAATAATGGAAAGCCAAAATTTAAGATGACCTTAAAAAAGGGATTGTATTAGTTCAGGTAACTGAAAAATGCAAAGGCAATGCTAGTTTCTGGCATTCTTTGATACACAGATTCAAAAACCAAAAGAAAGAAAAGATTGATCTGAGGAAGTTGCTCAAAACACAGCACAGATATCTAAAGAGATGCAAAATGTGAGAGACTGCAATGTGGAAGCTAGAACAATAAGACCTAACAGATGTTTAGTAGGTGTTTCCAAAGAGGAAAATAGAATTGAGGAGAGTCAATATTAAAAGAGATAATGGCTTTGCATTTTCCAGAAATAAAAATTATGTGAATCCTGGTATTCAGGAAGCGCAATAAATTCTGGACAGGAAAAATAAAACCAAAACTCATTCCCTAATAATATTGATACTGAGAACACCAAAGACAAAAATCTTAAAAGTAGTCAGGGGTTTTAAAAGGCACATTACTTACTAAAGAAGGACAACTAGATTTACAGCAAACTTTCCGATTGTAACAATAGGAAAAAAGACAGTAAGACAGTAGCTCAAAGGTATTGAAAGAAAATATGTACCAACCTAGAATTCTATTCTCAGCTAAATTGACATTCAAATCTGGGGAACAGAATGCTTACTTCCCTCTCTATCCTTAGAAAGTTTACTTAGAATGCTTACTTCCCTCTCCATCCTTAGAAAGCCCAGTAATCTTTACCCCAGCTACACAAAAATTTTCACCAGTATCCAAATACATTATATCTTCTCATGAAGCTTTTGGGCTTTGTGATGCTGCCTTCTTGGCCTGGAATGCCTTTTTCCACATGGCAGGCTCCAATTTATTCTTGTATTTTACTTCATGAAGAAAACGTTGAATGTAAAAGAAAGAAGGAAGATGCAAGAAGAATTAGTAAAGGCAAGTAAAGTTCAACAAATAAAGGAACTAGGAAGATAAATCTAAATAAGTAGTGCCTGTATATAACAATACTAATACTATTATTAATTTGGAATAAAAGAAGAATGAATATAAACCTGGTAATATGTTGAACACCTACAATATTTAAGATAGAGAGTGCTTAGAATTAAAATGTTCTAAGTTCTTTTGTTTAGGAAGGGGTAGAACTATTAACTTGCATTTTATTTCATAAAGTAAAAATTGTTAAATTTGAGAATAATAGAAATAGTCTATGAAATGTCCAAGTCAATATAAAAATAAAAGAGAAAAACCCTCAATAAATCTACTGAAAGTAGGAAATAAAAATAGAAGGAAAGACAAATTACAATGAATAGAAAAGAATAAATTAAATAAAACTAGAAATCCAAGATATTAGTAATCATAATAAATGGAAATAGATCAAATTCAGTATTATAAATAATAAAGACTGTCAGATTGAATTTTGAAAATAAAGATTGAAAGTAATAGGAATGTAAACACTAACCAAAGGAAAGCTAGTGTAGCAAAGTTACCATCAGGCAAAATAAATTTTAAGCCAAGTTCATTGTTAGGGGCTAATAGGCTCACTATGTGTTGATAAAAAGAAATCATAAAGCAGATACAATAATTCATAAATTGAAAGCACTGATAATACAGCAACAAAATGGACAGAACCAGGGTAAATAAATTACAAAAAAGTGGCTAAACCCATTATTACAGTGGAACCTTTAAATATACCTTCTCAATAATTGAAAGATAACTAGACTAAATGAGTAAAACTGTTGAGAACTTGAAATAATGTGATTAGTGAGATCAAGCCAAAGAACACACAAAAATCCTATATCCCCAAATGGAAAAACATACATTTTTTTTGAACATACATGGAACATTGACAAAAAACAAATATGTACTAGGTCCCGAATCAGGTCTCAACAACTACAAAGATTTAGCCATAGAAGCCACGTTCATTGATGACAGTGCAATAAAATTAGAAATTAAAAAAAAACAAAAAGATATCTTTAAAAGTCCATGGGAATTCCCTGGTGATCCAGTGGTAAAAATTCACCTTGTAATGCAGGGGATGTGGGTTTCATCCCTGGTTGGGAAACTAAGATCCCACATGCCTTGGAGCAACTAAGCTCGAGCATGGCAGCTACTGAGCCCACACGCTGTGGAGCTTGAGTCAACACACCACATCAAAAGATCCCACATGACACAGTGAACATCCCACATGCCGCAACTAAGACTCAATGTAGCCAAATAAACAAATAACTTAAAAATTAGTACTAAAAAGTCCGTATGTTTGATCATTTATAGAACATCTCAAAATTACTTATGGGTCAAAGAAAAATCAAGAAGGAAAGTAGACAGTATTTGCATGTGTGCTAAGCCACGTCAGTCATGTCTGACTCTGTGCGACCCCATGGACTGTAGCCCACCAGGCTCCTCTGTCCATGGGATTCTCCAGGCAAGAATACTGGAGTGGATTGCCATTCCTTTCTCCAGGGGATCTTCCCGACCCAGGAATCAAACCCGTGTCTCTCACATCTCCTGCATGGGTGGGTTCGTTACTACTAGTGCTATCTGGGAAGCCCTTGATAACATTTATTACAATGTTAAGGTTTTCATACCAAATCTTGTGGAATGCAGCTAAAACAGTAATTAATAGCAAATTAATAGCTTCAGGATTCTATCAGAAAATAAGGAAGACTTTAAGTTAATGAAATAAGCACATATCTTGAAAAGGTAGAGAAACAACATCAGGATAAATCCCTTACAAGAAAGAAGTACATTAGAAGAACACATCTGTTCTTATGATTCCCCTGCTTAGAGCAATATCCTGCTCATTTCCCACTCTGCCCTCATAGATAGCCCAAGTTCCACCTTCAATTCCCAGCAATTTACTCTGGGGTTAAATTTTCACGAGTGTCTAAATATACTGTATGTTTTCATGCTTTTGCAATACTGACTCCTTGGTTTGGAATGCCCTTTTCCACATGGTAGGCTCCAATTCATTCTTCTAATTTCAGTTCGAGTGCTACCTCTTCTTGGGTAATCCTTCATAACTCATCCGGGTAGAATTATTAACTTCCTTAATGCATTCTTTTACAATCATTTCAATATAAAATGCTTTTTAATTTGAAAGTGAGCATGCATGCATGAATAAAAGTCCTAAACCAGGTTGTCAAAGAAGAGTTTTTGGAAGACATCAGCTTTAGACTAGAACTTGCTTAAAGCCGAGCCAGATCTTGCTTAAGGCCAAACTTAATAGCAATAGGAATAACCTCAGCAATAAATCATACTTAAGATTTACTGAACACTGCTCTGTACCAGTTAATAGTTCAAAAGAAGTATTCTTCATGGGCAGATGACTCAGATGATATGAGTGAGGCTAACCCTGTTGGTTGGCTAACCTAAGAATCAGCCCTAATCCACTTCACCTTTGCCTTCCTCTCACTCTAGAAAACCACTGTTCAATAAAAATATACTGCAAGTCATTTATACATAATTTTAAGTTTTCTAGTAGATATATTAATAATGTAAAAAGAAAGAGGTAAAGTTAATTTTAATAATATATTTTATTTAACCCAACATATCCAAAATATTATAATTTCAAAATGTAATCAATATTTATAAAATTAAGATATTTGCATTTGCTTTTTATGATAAATCTATGAACTTATTTTATGCTTATAGTACATCATAATTCAAACACTGAATAGACATCGAAAACATGACCTATATTTATATTTCATAGAATTTACAATTTTCCTAAATATCCTTAAAGGTTTTCCAGTAGCATGCCATGTTCTCTGTCCATGGGGATTCTGCAGGCAAGAATACTCGAGTGGGTTGCCATGCCCTCCTCCAGGGCATCTTCCCAAACAGGGACAAAACCCAGGTCTTCCACATTACAGGCAGATTCTTTACTGTCTGAGCCACCAGGGAACCCTATAAATACTGGAGTGGGTAGCCTATCCCTTCTCCAGGGGATTGTCCTAACCCGGGAATCGAACTGGGGTCTCCTGCATTGCAGGTGGATTCTTTACCATTTGAGCTACTTGGGAAGCCCTTCCAGTAACCAAAATGAGGGCTAAAAAGTATTGTCTATTGATAGTCACATCCATATTGACAGAACTGGTCAATTAAATGTGTATGTCTAGTACTAGAAACAATGCATGTGCCTATTGACATGTACTACAATATTAAAATCTTGTATCACACAATGATTAAAGTATAAGATTAAAGTGAAATGTACTCCTACCAAAACAACAAAGTTGTAGCTAATGGAGATAGGTTTTTTTTACTGCTTCCATTTTTATATTTGAATTAAATAAAATTATTATAAATTAATAATAGAGAAATTAAAGTTAAATAAAATTAGAAATTCAGAGCCTTAGTGGCTCTAAGAGATTAGTGGCACTAACCTCATTTTGTGTGTGCTTAGTCACTGAGTTGTGTCTGACTCTTTGCAAACCCATGGACTGTAGCCCACCAGGTTCCTCTGTCCATAGGATTCTCCAGGCAAGAATACTGGAGGGGTTGCCATTCCCTTTCTCCAGGGGATCTTCCCGACCGAGGGATCGAACTGGGTTTCCTGCATTGCAGGCAGATTCTTTGCCGTCCAAGCTACAGGGAAGCCCAACTTCATTTTAAGTCCTTAATAATCACAGGTAGCTAGTGGCTACCAAATTGGACAGTTCAGCTATAGAGGCTAGAAAAGCCATACATCCATGTTCCCAGACTTTCTAGCACCTTAGCATAGCTCTGTAACACGTTTTTGACCAAAGAAAATGCATGACCACATTTGGAGTGGCCTTCTGGGAAGTCTTTTGCTTTCTTGATAAAGGGAAAAAGTCAAGAATCTGCTAGCACCATTCCCTTATCTTTCTTCTTACTTTGCATGTGAACATTATGTGATGCCTGGAACAACAGCAGACCACTTGTTGCCAGGGGGCAACTCATATGAAGATGAAAAGTCTACACACTAACAGAGAATAAAACTTGCACCTGAAAGCATTCCATGCAAGAAAAGAGACAATCAAGCAGTCTAATAGAGTAGAAGAACATGTAGAAGAATAGTAATAAATTTGCAGAGATGGGGTAGAGCCAGAAGATGGAGGGTCCCCTGGATACCTCAGCTGAGAAGCCCTGAGTAACGTAACTGTATCTGTCTTATGGACCTTGTCATGTTCTGTCTTTTCTATAACAGTTTATATATATATGTTATTTTTTCCAGTTACTAGATTATAAAGACTGGGAACTTTTACAGAGAAAGCATTCAGTAAATATTCATGAGCTGAATGATCAGATATAGAACTGGAGGGATCAAGAATACCTTTTCAGCACAGATCAGATGTTTGAAATGAAAGAAAACCCAGCAAGCTAAAGCCCTGAGTAAGAAATCCCATTAAGGGTTCCTGTGTTAATGTGCCAAATAGAAAGCCCTTAGCCTAACTCTTCTATGCTATAGACACCCAAAACAAAAAGGACAACGCTGAATTGAATTTTGCCTAAAAACCCTCTCCACTTTCAACTTAATTACTAGGTTGTACCTTTATCCTTCCTCTGACATTGGGCATCTATTTCCATCTCTTTGAACATGTAGTACCTAACCTCGCTTCTGTCCTTATTCCTCTGAACTAAGCTCTCCCGTTTTCTCTCCTGTATCTCACTTCCACATCCCACTCCCAGTGTGAGGCCTCTAACTTACAGCTCAAACACTGTTCAGACCTCTACTGGCCAGTCTGCCGCCTGTCTCATCAACTCCAACTTACAATTCAGTCAAATTCCTCTGACTTTATATTTTACAGGACATGTGATTTTTTTTTCAGATTTTAAAATAACACGTTCCTTATAGAATATTTGGAATAAACTTAAAAAAAAGAAAAATCTTTAATCTGACTACCAAGTGATAATAACTATATTTAAGTGTACTTTCCTTCAGACATTTTTCTATACACGTTGAGACTATGTAACATAATTAAAATTGTATCATAAACAAAGCTTGCATTCATCCTTTTGATTTCTCATCACACCACGAAACGTTTCCTGTGTAATCAGAAATGCTTCAAAAGTG
Organism: Bubalus bubalis; assembly: GCF_019923935.1. Lineage (NCBI taxonomy): Eukaryota > Metazoa > Chordata > Mammalia > Artiodactyla > Bovidae > Bubalus > Bubalus bubalis. The sequence continues at coordinate 38,529,424 of NC_059158.1, read as the reverse complement.
TTAAAAAAAAAACCAACAAATCACGTGATATTCCATCTGATGGCCGCTCTTTAATGTAACTGTACTTTTATGCCATCAGTTCTCTTTTCTGATTTCCCATGGTGACTGCCAATTGTCTTTTGCATTAAATAAAAAGTGTGATTCCCGGACCCTGTCAGGTGCTGTCATTCTATGTCTGCCTCTACCCTCCAGCTGGTGTTTCATGTTCCAGCCAAACACACCAGCTCTCTCCTTCGCACACAGCTCACCTCTTTGCCTCTGAGCCATCCTGCATTTTCTTCCTCTTACATCTCTCTCTTGTCAAATCGTTGCTCTCCTTAAAATTTACCTCAGGCGTCATTCCAGTAACCTCCCACCGTCCCTTTATATTTCATAGGTCCCAGCTTCTCAAATGTGCACGTTTATGACTTGGTCTGTGTGTAGCTGGTCATATATATGTTTCTACCCCCATGAGTTACGGTCTGACAGAGGGTGGGGCCTGCATGACGGGCCGAGAGCAGGAGGAGCGGAGCTGGAGGGTGGGGAGCCCCTTCTTCTTGATCCCCGCCCCTCTAATGCACTTTGCAAGGTCTGGTCAACTTTAGACGGGAGACCAGACCTCATGTTCTCATGCTCAGGGCTGAGCAGCAGTGGGGAGGGGCTCATGCTGGCCTGACTGTGAGTAACAAGATAGACTATCAGGCATTTGGAGACCATCTGCATTTCCAGGCTAAATGAGAACATATTTATTTTGGCTGTGGAGTATCTGGAGGATGAGGGAACCTCTGTGCATATGGGAGTCTTACCCCCCCCCCCCTTTTTTTTTTTTTTTTTTGGAAAAAGTGATCTCAATTAAATCCTATATCTGCTTTAGATTAGCTGGTGTGTGAAGTACAAACTTGTGCACTAACTGAAGGGTCCCAGTGAAGGGTCCCTACTTTTGTATCTAATGTTTATCTCACACGACTCTTCTTTCATAATTGAAAGTTGTGAGCATCTTCACAACTTTTGGTTAAAAGCTGAATCGAATATAAAACAGCCACTAGCCTCCTTGTCCTTAGCCCGGTCAGGCCATCACTTGGCAGCCAGTCTTGACACAGCCTGGAAGCCAGCAGGCTGAGGTGACCAGCCAGGTAGAGTGTTTGTAAGCACCACTGAGTGACGGTGACCCCTGAGATGGTTACAGCTTGCTGAATTCTGCGTAAGGATACACCTACGACGGATGAAAGGCCTTTCAAGAACTGCCTTTTTCAACTGATCGTTTTTACCCTTGTTAATGGACAACAAACTCTAGGTTCCTGAAAGCATGACTGCTCCAGTTTATGGCAAAAGAAAGCTACATGAAAACCAGGTTTTGTGCTTGTTAGCTACCTGAGCAAAAAGCTAGATGGGAGCTGGCAGCTTTAAGATGTATCAGTAGATTTGATTGGTCAGGACACTGTTCTGTCACTCACTTTCCCAAATGTTTCTGGCTTCACCAGATAGCTGTGTATTTCTTGCTTCCAGGACAGGTTGTGGACTAACTCTTCTGCTTCCATAGTAAATGGGATGCCATAGCCTCGATATGTACAAGCTGTGAAGGAAGTAGCTCTATTATTTAGCTGGTAGCATCACTGGCCATGAAGTTATCAAGGGAGGGCACTGGGGAGAGGTCAGATATAACCATAGGGTGTGATGGACACATCTTTGCAAATGAAGAATTTTGGACAAGTAATTTTGGATGAGATATAAGCATCTGAATGCAGAGTTCCAAAGAATAGCAAGGAGAGATAAGAAAGCCTTCCTCAGTGATCAATGCAGAGAAATAGAGGAAAACAATAGAAGGAAAGACTAGAGATTGCTTCAAGAAAATTAGAAATACCAAGGAAAAATTTCATGCAAAGATGGGGCTCGATAAAAGGACAGAAATGGCATGGACCTAACAGAAGCAGAAGATATTAAGAAGAGGTGGCAAGAATATACAGGAGAACTGTACAAAAAAGAGCTTCACAACTCAGATAATCACGATGGTGTGATCACTCACCTAGAGCCAGACATCCTGGAACGTGAAGTCAAGTGGGCCTTAGAAAGTATCACTATGAACAAAGCTAGTGGAGGTGATGGAATTCCAGTTGAGCTATTTCAAATCCTGAAAGATAATGCTATGAAAGTGCGGCACTCAATATGCCAGCAAATTTGGAAAACTCAGCAGTGGCCACAGGACTGGAAAAGGTCAGTTTTCATTCCAATCCCAAAGAAAGGTAACGCCAAAGAATGTTCAACCTACCGCACAATTGCATTCATCTCACACACTAGTAGAGTAATGCTCAAAATTCTCCAAGCCAGGCTTCAGCAATATGTGAACTGTGAACTTCCAATGTTCAAGCTGGTTTTAGAAAAGGCAGAGGAACCAGAGATCAAATTGCCAACATCCGCTGGATTATCAAAAAAGCAACACAGTTCCAGAAAAACATCTATTTCTCCTTTATTGACTATGCCAAAGCCTTTGACTGTGTGGATCACAATCAACTGGAAAATTCTGAAAGAGATGGGAATACCAGACCACCTGACCTGCCTCTTGAGAAACCTGTGTATGCAGGTCAGGAAGCAACAGTTAGAACTGGACATGGAACAACAGACTGGTTTCAAATAGGAAAAGGAGTACGTCAAGGCTGTATGTTGTCACCCTGCTTATTTAATTTATATGCAGAGTACATCATGAGAAACGCTGGGCTGGAAGAAGCACAAGCTGGAATCAAGATTGCTGGGAGAAATATCAATAACCTCAGATATGCAGATGACACCACCCTTATGGCAGAAAGTGAAGAGGAACTAAAAAGCCTCTTGATGAGAGTGAAAGAGGAGAGTGAAAAAGTTGGCTTAAAGCTCAACATTCAGAAAACGAAGATCATGGCTTCTGGTCCCATCACTTCATGGGAAATAGATGGGGAAACAGTGGAAACAGTGTCAGACTTTATTTTTGGGGGACTCCAAAATCACTGCAGATGGTGATTGCAGCCATGAAATTAAAAGATGCTTGGTCCTTGGAAGGAAAGTTATGACCAACCTAGATAGCATATTCAAAAGCAGAAACATTACTTTGCCAACAAAGGTTCATCTAGTCAAGGCTATGGTTTTTCCTGTGGTCATGTATGGATGCGAGAGTTGGACTGTGAAGAAGGCTGAGTGCCGAAGAATTGATGCTTTTGAACTGTGGTGTTGGAGAAGACTCTTGAGAGTCCCTTGGACTGCAAGGAGACCCAACCAGTCCATTCTGAAGGAGATCAGCCCTGGGTGTTCTTTGGAAGGAATGATGCTAAAGCTGAAATTCTAGTACTTTGGCCACCTCATGTGAAGTGTTGACTCATTGGAAAAGACTCTGATGCTGGGAGAGATTGGGGGCAGGAGGAGAAGGGGACGACAGAGGATGAGATGGCTGGATGGCATCACTGACTCGATGGACATGAGTTTGAGTAAACTCCAGGAGTTGGGGATGGACAGGGAGGCCTGGTGTGCTGCCATTCATGGGGTCGCAAAAAGTCGGATACGACTGAGCCATCGAACTGAACTGAACTTGTCTCTTCAAAAATCTAAGCAATGACGTTGCCACCAAGAGACAAGAATAGGCAATTGAGAAACAGCTGCCAAATGTGATCCCTCTGAATCACCCTTGAATCCTCCTTCCCCAACACTGGCATTTAATTGTTCACAAAGACCTTTTGATTTCGTTTCACATAAATCTCGCCCACTCATCTCTTCTTCCTCTTCAACACTACTGCCTTGCTTCAAAGTCTCATCATCCCATGCCTAAACAATTGCATCTCACATTTTCCTGATTGACTCTCTGACTCCATTCTAACCTTCTCCTTATGCTTGTCAGGAATATCCTTTTCATGTTGATCTTATAGCATTTATGCTTACTGTACCATTTCCCAACCTTATGGATTCAACAATTGGGCCTCATCTTGAGCCCCTATTTCTGCCACGCTCCCCACCTGCTAGTGCATCTTGTGTTCTAATTACACTCAACCACTTCAAGTCCTCTAGCCAGTTCATACCTACCCGGCTTTTGCACATCTCTGTTCTTTTTTGACCATGCTGTTCCCTGTTTCTCAAATATTCTTCTCTATCACCTCTGTAGGATGAATTTATTTCAAGAGGCAGCTGAAATGTTGCTACTCCTGAAGCCCGCCCTGGTTCCTCCAGGACAGAAGGTCATTTCCTTCTCTGCATGGGCTAGCACCCTCCTTATTTTACATTGGAGTATAGCCAGTTAACAATGTGAGTTTCAGGTGGACAGCAAAGGGACTCAGCCATACATGTACATGCATCCATTCTTCTCCAAACTCCCTCCCATCCAGGCTGCCACGTGACACTGAGCAGAGTTCCCTGTGCTATACAGTAGGTCCTTATTGGTTACCCAAGATCTCCTTTACATTTGTCCATCTCTTTCACTTTTCCGTGGGTTCCCTGACCTCAGCACTTAGTATCCCAGGAACTAACACAGAGCCTCACATATGTGTGATGCTCATTCAGGTTTGCTGAATACATAAATAAGGTGATACAGGAAATTACTCTGATCAACAATTCTGTTTGACAACAAAACCAGCTTCCCGTCCTCCCTCCTTCCCACTATCCTAATCTTTCTTCCTTCCTTTCAACAACACTAGGTACCAGAACTCTTTCATACTTTCTAGAAGAACATAGAGCAATTGTTCCTTAGTTGAAAATCAAAGACAAGGGAGTTGGCATTTCCAAAATGGCTGTACGAGGAGCTCAGAGGGCCTTCTCACCAGAAAACAACCATAGCTAGTGAAAAAGTTTTTTTTTAATTCTGGAAATCATCCTAAGGGGACAGAACAGATGGAGAAATATTTATTCAAGAAAATCTACTAAATCTCAGTAAGAATAGTCATAGTTCATGGCATTTGAGCCAGGAGCTTCCTGTTTCCCACTTCAGGGTGATGAAAGTTTTACTCCAGATGAATGCAAATTAGAACACAAGCCTCCCTCTACCCACAGACCCCAGACTAGAATTAGGGTACCTTGATAGGAGGGGTAGGCTGCCAACATTTCTCATGATTCCCAGGTCAGGTGTTTCAGAAATTTTATTCTGGGCAGGAGGAGATGAGAAGTCTTCATCCATCCCCCATCTTAAAGACAGAACCTCCACCCCAAGTATAGCAGGTCAAGAATACTGGGACTTTATCTCCTTTGCCCTAGTTTTCTCATAAAGTGATGGTTCTGTGCTGCAAGAGTTAAGCTGAGAAGACAAAAGGTTACTGTACCTGACCAGCACTACAGTTATAAAGCAGGAGTGTCACTTTAAGAGAAATAGACTTGTCATGTATAACAGAACTCTAGGAAGATTAAAAGCTGACTTCTTCTCAGAAATGATGGAGACTGGAAGGCAATGGGATAATATACTCAAAGTTCTGAAAAAATCTGCCAACCAAGGAATTATATCCAGCAAAAATATTTTTCAAAAATTCAGATGAAATAAAGATATTCTTAGATAAACAAAAAATGGAGAGAAGCCATTGTTATCAGATCTGCCTTAAAAAAAAAATACTAAAGGATATCCTTCAGGCCAAATGCAAGTGACTCCAGATAAGAATTCAGATCCATAAGAGAGAACAGTGGAGCAGGAAGAACTTGTGCTTGTCTCCTTCCATGGGACACCAAAATCGCAATTATTTACAGAGCAACTCTTGATGAGAATGATCTGAAAACTAGCAGAAAAGATCTTATACCACTAACGATACAAAGTAGGAACCACAATGAAATGGGTAAGAGGAATTAAGATGCAGTATAGTCAAGACCCACACCCTGAGCTAGGTAACCCACAAACAAGAGGATAATAACAATTGCAGAGGTTCTCCCCAAGGAGTAAAGAGGTCCACAGCCCACATCAGCCTCCCCAACCTGTGGATCCTGCACTGGGAAGATGAGCCCCCAAGGATGTTTGCTCTGAAGGCCAGCTCTCTTGGGAGAACCAGAGGGCCATAGGAAACAGACTCCATTTTTAAAGAGGGCACACAAAATCTCACACACTCTAAGATCCCATGTAGAAGCAGTAATTTGAAAAGAGCCTATGTCAGACATAATTTCTGATCTTGAGAAAGAGGCGACTGGTATTCACTCTGGGGATTGCTGTGCTGGCGAGTGCCATTTTGGATAAAGATTATCTAAGGATGATGTCTGGGACACACAGGAGTATGATTAGGAGGGGTCTCTTTTCATGCTTCACAGGTGATGTGGAAGATGTTGCCCATTCACAGGGTCAAGTTTAGATGACATATCCGTTGGATCACTGAAAAAGCAAGAGAGTTCCAGAAAAACATCTACTTCTGCTTTATTGATTATGCCCAAGCCTTTGACTGTGTAGATCCAACAGACTGGAAAATTCTTCAAGAGACAGGAATACCAAATCACCTTACTTGCCTCCTGAGAAATCTGTATGCAGGTCAAGAAGCAACAGGTTAGAACTGGACATGGAACAACAGACTGATTCCAAATTGGGAACGGAGTACATCAAGACTGTATATTGTCACCCTGCTTATTTAACTTAAATGCAGAGTACATCATGCGAAATGCCGGACTGGATGAAGCACAAGCTGGAGTCAAGATTGCCGGGAGAAATATCAAATAACCTCAGATACGCAGATGACTTGCTTCCAATAGAAGCAAGGTCCGATGCTGTAAAGAGCAATATTGCATAGGAACCTGGAATGTCAGGTCCATGAATCAAGGCAAATTGGAAGTGGTCAAACAAGAGATGGCAAGAGTGAATGTCGACATTATAGGAATCAGCAAACTGAAATGGATTGGAATTGGTGAATTTAACTCAGATGACCATTATATCTACTACTGCGGGCAGGAATCCCTCAGAAGAAATGGAGTGGCCATCATGGTCAACAAAAGAGTCTGAAATGCAGTACTTGGATGCAATCTCAAAAACGACAGAATGATCTCTGTTCGTTTCCAAGGCAAACCACTCAATATCACAGTAATCCAAGTCTATGCCCCAACCAGTAATGCTGAAGAAGCTGAAGTGGAACGGTTCTATGAAGACCTACAAGACCTTTTAGAACTAACACCCAAAAAAGATGTCCTTTTCATTATAGGGGACTGGAATGCAAAAGTAGGAAGTCAAGAAACACCTGGAGTAACAGGCAAATTTGGCCTTGGAATATGGAATGAAGCAGGGCAAAGACTAATAGAGTTTTGCCAAGAAAATGCACTGGTCATAACAAACACCCTCTTCCAACAACACAAGAGAAGACTCTATACATGGACATCACCAGATGGTCAACACTGAAATCAGATTGATTATATTCTTTGCAGCCAAAGATGGAGAAGCTCTACACAGTCAGCAAAAACAAGACCAGGAGCTGACTGATTGAAGAAAGTAGGGAAAACCACTAGACCATTCAGGTATGACCTAAATCAAATCCCTTATGATTATACAGTGGAAGTGAGAAATAGATTTAAGGGCCTAGATCTGATAGATAGAGTGCCTGATGAACTATGGAATGAGGTTCATGACGTGGTACAGGAGACAGGGATCAAGCCCATCCGCATGGAAAAGAAATGCAAAAAAGCAAAATGGCTGTCTGGGGAGGCCTTACAAATAGCTGTGAAAAGAAGAGAAGCAAAAAGCAAAGGAGAAAAGGAAAGATATAAACATCTGAATGCAGAGTTCCAAAAAATAGCAAGAAGAGATAAGAAAGCCTTCTTCAGCAATCAATGCAAAGAAATAGAGGAAAACAACAGAATGGGAAAGACTAGAGATCTCTTCAAGAAAATCAGAGATACCAAAGGAACATTTCATGCAAAGATGGGCTCGATAAAGGACAGAAATGGTATGGACCTAACAGAAGCAGAAGATATTAAGAAGAGATGGCAAGAATACACAGAAGAACTGTACAAAAAAGATCTTCACGACCCAGATAATGACCCAGATAATCATGATGGTGTGATCACTGACCTTGAGCCAGACATCTTGGAGTGTGAAGTCAAGTGGGCCTTAGAAAGCATCACTACGAACAAAGCTAGTGGAGGTGATGGAATTCCAGTTGAGCTATTCCAAATCCTGAAAGATGATGCTGTGAAAGTGCTGCACTCAATATGCCAGCAAATTTGGAAAACTCAGCAGTGGCCACAGGACTGGAAAAGGTCAGTTTTCATTCCAATCCCAAAGAAAGGCAATGCCAAAGAATGCTCAAACTACCGCACAATTGCACTCATCTCACACGCTAGTAGAGTAATTCTCAAAATTCTCCAAGCCAGGCTTCAGCAATATGTGAACCGTGAACTTCCAGATGTTCAAGTTGGTTTTAGAAAAGGAAGAGGAACCAGAGATCAAATTGCCAACATGTGCTGGATCATGGAAAAAGCAAGAGAGTTCCAGAAAAACATCTATTTCTGCTTTATTGACTATGCCAAAGCCTTTGACTGTGTGGATCACAATCAACTGTGGAAAATTCTGAAAGAGATGGGAATACCAGACCACCTGACCTGCCTCTTGAGCTGTATGCAGGTCAAGAAGCAACAGTTAGAACTGGACAAGGAACAACAGACTGATTCCAAATAGGAAAAGGAGTACGTCAAGGCTGTATATTGTCACCCTGTTTATTTAACTTATATGCAGAGTACATCATGAGAAACGCTGGACTGGAAGAAACATAAGCTGGAATCAAGATTGCCGGGAGAAATATCAATAACCTCAGATATGCAGATGACACCACCCTTATGGCAGAAAGTGAAGAGGAACTAAAAAGCCTCTTGATGAAAGTGAAAGTGGAGAGTGAAAAAGTTGGCTTAAAGCTCAACATTCAGACAATGAAGATCATGGCATCTGGTCCCATCACTTCATGGGAAATAGATGGGGAAACAGTGGAAACAGTGTCAGACTTTATTTTTCTGGGCTCCAAAATCACTGCAGATGGTGACTGCAGCCATGAAATTAAAAGATGCTTACTCCTTGGAAGGAAAGTTATGACCAACCTAGATAGCATATTCAAAAGCAGAGACATTACTTTGCCAACAAAGGTTTGTCTAGTCAAGGCTATGGTTTTTCCTGTGGTCATGTATGGATGCGAGAGTTGGACTGTGAAGAAGGCTGAGTGCCGAAGAATTGATGCTTTTGAACTGTGGTGTTGGAGAAGACTCTTGAGAGTCCCTTGGACTGCAAGGAGACCCAACCAGTCCATTCTGAAGGAGATCAGCCCTGGGTGTTCTTTGGAAGGAATGATGCTAAAGCTGAAACTCCAGGACTTTGGCCACCTCATGTGAAGTGTTGACTCATTGGAAAAGACCCTGATGCTGGGAAGGATTGGGAGCAGGAGGAGAAGGGGACGACAGAGGATGAGATGGTTGGATGGCATCACTGACTCGATGGACGTGAGTTTCAGTGAACTCCAGGAGCTGGTGATGGACAGGGAGGCCTGGCGTGCTGCGATTCATGGGGTCGCAAAGAGTCGGACACAACTGAGCGACTGATCTGATCTGATCTGATGCAGATGACACCACCCTTATGGCAGAAAATGAAAAGGAACTAAAGAGTTTCTTGATGAAAGTGAAAGAGAAGAGTGAAAAAGCTGGCTTAAAACTCAACATTCAAAAAACTCAGATCGTGGCATCTGGTCCCATCACTTTATGGCAAATAGATGGGGAAACAATGGAAAGAGTGACAGACTATTTTCTTGGGCTCCAAAATTACTGCAGATGGTGGCTGCAGCCATGAAATTAAAAGCTGCTTGCTCCTTGGAAGAAAAGCTATGACCATCCTAGACAGCATATTAAAAAGCAGAAACATTACTTTGCCGACAAAGGTCCATCTAGCCAAAGCTATGGTTTTTCTTGTAGTCATGTATGGATATGAGAGTTGGACCATTAAGAACGTTGAGTGCCAAAGAATTGATGCTTTTGAACTGCGGTGTTGGAGAAGACTCCTGAGAGTCCCTTGGACTGCAAGGAGATCAAACCAGTCAATCCTAAAGGAAATCAGTCCTGAACATTCATTGGAAGGACTGATGCTGAAGCGGAACTCCAATATTTTGGCCACCTGATGTGAAGAACTGACTCACTGAAAAAGACCCTGATGCTGGGAAAGGTTGAAGGCAGAGGAGAAGGGGAAAACAGAGGATGAGACGATTGGATGGCATCACCAACTCGATGGACATGAGTTTAAGCAAGCTCTGGGAGTTGGTGATGGAAGGGAAGCCTGGCATCCATGGGGTCGCAGAGAGTCTGACACGACTGAGTGATTGAATTGACTGATTTTAGGGAAGGAAAGAGGAATACTATGTCATTTGTTCACCCACGTGGGTAACCGTCTACTGCAGCTGTTCCTACTGAGCATTGGAGAGAAGCCATAACTCCATCCGTGAATACCCTACCCTTCCTGGCAAGTACGTGAGCTTCCAAGGGAGTAGTAAGCACTGACCGCCCACATTCCTTTATTCGACGTCCTTTTTCACGTGGGCTCCTTTAAGGTCATATTGCTTTAAGATGACCAGACTTTTTCCTTTAATGGAACATCACCAAGCCCTTCTTCCCCCGACCTTTTAATTCACATTGAATAATAAAACTTAACGTTGACCTGTCATTTGATATTGCAACACCATAGATGCCAAAGGTAAGGCCTTGAGTTTGTGAGAAGTTTGCAATTCTTGGTCCAGCAAGTTTTCAGGATGTAATCTGGAAGTGTTTTAAATTCCAAAAAGAAATATGACACCCCTCTCTTCTGTTTTCATTTCCTTTTTATCCTGGTCTTCTTTTCCCCTGGTATCTTTTATAGTCTCCACGTTGCCTCTTTGAGGCGGTCTCTCCAGCACGTGGAACCACCTCTTCCCAGGGAAGGCGCTGCATTTGCTGCTGTTTTTGCTTCCTCCTCTCTGATTCCCTGACCTTCCTTTCCGTCGTGCCTCTGTGGTCCACAGCCAGTCTTCTCTCTGCCTTTTTGTCTGGCCATGAGACGGAGCCCTTCCTCTCCTCTCTGCCAGCTGTGCAAATGGATCTATCATGCTCTTTCTGGATGAGGACACTGGTCACTCTACGTCTTGAGTTTTACTTTTCTGTGGTCATTTTATAGGTCCTCCATTCATAAAGTCACATGTGTTCAGCAAATATGTACCCATGATAGCTACAGGCTATACAGAGTCTCTCAGATGTCCTGACCCTGAATGTCACCAGGAGAGGGTAAGAGAGTAATAAATATAATTCCTCAGCACACCTGGAGGGACAGCTCCAAGTAGAAAAGGTCTAAGTAATTCAAATCCTTGTATTCCTCCCGATGGAACTATAATACTTTAGGAAAGAGAGACTCTCCCTACATACTTGCTGAGGATCTAAATTTTGGGGATATATGTATGGCCTTGCTGAATAAACATTAAAGACATCATAGAGAGTGGAGTAAACTGTAAATATTTGGCCTTCTACTTCCATTTTTAAACAAAGCCATTGATACTGTTGATACACCAAGGTAGCCTAAAGTCCAGCAGTCCTAGCACAAGGGGCTCTTAAAATCTATGTCTTGGAGCATAGTATCCTAATATAGGTAGCAATAAATCCCTGTACTCTACCTTCCAATCCTCTGCAAACCCCCATCTTCCTCCCCTTCACAGGCAAATGCTTATAAATTCTCGGTATTCTCTGGCTCCAGTTCCTCAACTACTCTTCACACTTCATTTCATTGTGGTCTGGTTTCTATATTTGACACTCTATTGAAACTGCTCTTCTCAGGTCAACTTACACCTCCTTATTGCCACACCCAATAATCCTTTTTTTTTAAACTAGACCTTATTTTGCTGGGAGGGATTGGGGGCAAGAGGAGAAGGGGACGACAGAGCATGAGATGGCTGGATGGCATCACTGACTCGATGGAGGTGAGTCTCAGTGAACTCAGGGAGTTGGTAATGGACAGGGAGGCCTGGTGTGCTGCGATTCATGGGGTTACAAAGAGTCGGACACGACTGAGCGACTGATCGGATCGGATCAGATCAGAGACCTTATTTTTTTAGAGCAGTTTTAGGTTCACAGCAAACCTGAGGGGAAGGTACAGATATTTCCCATTTACCCTATATCCCCACACATGCACAACCTCCCCATCATTGACACCCCCACCAGAGTTACAGCTGATGAACCTACACTGATCCATTATTACCACCCAAAGTCCATAGCTTACGGTAGGGATCACTCTTGGTGGTGTACATTCTATGAGTTTGGACAAATGTATAATGACACGTATCCACTCTTACAGTATCATGCAAAATAGTTTCACTGCCCTAAAAATCATCTATGCTCAGTCTATTTATCCTCCCCTCCCCCAGCTCCTAGTAATGAATAATCTTTTTACTGTCGCCATGGTTTTCCTTTTCTAGAATGTCATTATGTTATAATCATACAATATGTAACCTTTTTATATTGACTCTTTTTTTTTTTTTTACTTAGTAATATGCCTTTGAGGTTCTTCCTCATGGCTCAGTAGTTCTTTCATGGATTGACCATTTCCTTTTAGCGCTGAATAATATTTCATTGCCCGAATGTAACACAGTTTGCTTTTCCATTCACTCTGGAAAGACATCTAGGTTGCTTCCAAGTTTTGGCAATTATGAATAAAGTTGCTACAAACATACATGTTCAGATTTTTGTGTGATGTAGATTTTCAACTTCTTTGAGTAAATATCAAGCAATATGACTGCTGGATTCTATGGTAAGAATATGTTTAGTTTTGTAAGAAACTGCCAAAGTGTCACTTTTAAGTTTAAAAAATTTATTTATTTATTTATTTTGGCTGTGCCGGGTCTCTGTTGCTGTGCGGGCTTTTCTCTAGTTGCAGAGGGTGGGGGTTACTCTCTGGTTGTGGTACATGGACTTCTCGTTGCTGTGGTGTCTCTTGTGGAGCACGGGCTCTGTGCATGCTGGCTTCAGCGGGCTCAGTAGTTGTGGGCTCTGGAGCATGGGCTCAGTAGTTGTGGGCTCTAGAGCATGGGCTCAGTAGTTGTGGGCTCTAGAGCATGGGCTCAGTATTGTGGCACACAGACTTAGTTGCTCTGCAGCACGTAGGATCCTCCTGATCCAGGGATCGAACCCGTGTCTCCCGCACTGGCAGGTGGATTCCTTGCCACTGACCCACCAGGGAAGCCTGCCAAAGTGTCTTCTAAAGGGGCTGTATCATTGTGCATTCCTGCCAGCAATGAGTGAGAGTCCCTGCATCCTCCCCAGAATTTGATGTTGTCAGTGTTTGGGATTTGGGCCATTCACAGAGGTGTATAGTGGTATCTTGCAGTTGTTTTCTTAGTAGTCTGCAATTTTCTGATGTCCTATGAGGTGGAACATCTTTTCACATGTGTATTTGCCACCTGTATCTTCTTTGGTGAGGTGGCTATTAAGGTCTTTGGTCTATTCTTTTTAAATTGGGTTGTTTGTTTTCTTACTGTTGGGTTTTAAGAGTTCTTTTGTATATTTTGGATAACAGTCCTTTATCAAACGTATCTTTAACCAACACAAATATTTTCTCATAGTTTGTGGCTTCTCTTTATTTTCTTGACAGTGTCTTCCAGGGAGCAGAAGTTTTTAATTTTAGAAGTCTAGTTTATTGATTTTTTTTTCCTTTCAGGTTTTGCCTTTGGTGTTGTATATAAAAAGTCATTGCTATACCCTAGGTAATATAGATTTTATCCTTCTAGGAATTATAGTTTTGGGTCCTGGAACCATTCCTCTATGGATACTGGCAAATGACTATATGCAGACACACAACACACTCTAATATAAATATATATATTTCACATTTTAACTGGGCTTCCCTGGTGACTCAGCAGTAAAGAAGTTCAGTTCAGTTCAGTTCAGTTGCTCAGTCATGTCTGACTCTGTAATCCCAAGGACTGCAGCACGCCAGGCTTCCCTGTCCATCACCAACTCCAGGAGCTTACTCAAACCCATGTCCATCGAGTCAGTGATGCCATCCAACCATCTCATCCTCTATTGTCCCCTTCTCCTCCTGCCTTCAGTCTTTCCTAGCATCATGGTCTGGTCTTTTATAATGAGTCAGTTCTTTGCATCAGGTGGTCAAAGTGTTGGAGCTTCAGCTTCAGGATCAGTCCTTCCAATGAATATTCAGAAGTTATTTCCTTTAGGACTGACTGGTTGGATCTCCTTGCAGTCCAAGGGAACTGTCAAGAGTCTTCTCCAACACCACAGTTCAAAAGCATCAGTTCTTCGGCGCTCAGCTTTCTTTATGGTCCAATTCTCACATCCATACGTGATTACTGGAAAAACCATAGCTTTGACTAGATGCACCTTTGTTGGCAAAGACAGACCTTTGTCAGCCTCTTCCAGCAATACAAGAGAAGACTTTACACATGAACATCACCAGACGGTCAATACCAAAATCAGATTGATTATATTCTTTGCAGCCAAAGATGGAGAAGCTCTATACAGTCAGCAAAAACAAGACTGGGAGCTGACTGTGGCTCAGATCATGAACTCCTTATTGCCAAATTCAGACTGAAATTGAAGAAAGTAGGGAAAACCACTAGACTATTCAGGTATGACCTAAATAAAATACCTTATGATTATACAGTAGAAGTGACAAACAGATTCAAGGGATCTGATAGACAGAGTGCCTGAAGAACTATGGATGGAGGTTCGTTACATTGTACAGGAGGCAGTGATCAATACCATCCCCAAGAAAAAGAAATGCAAAAAGGCAAATGGTTGTCTGAGGAGGACTTACAAATAGCTGAGAAAAGAAGAGAAGTGAAAGGCAAAGGAGAAAAGGAAAGATATACCCATTTGAATGTAGAGTTCCAAAGAATAGCAAGGAGAGATAAGAAAGCCTTCCTCAGTGATCAATGCAAAGAAATAAAAGAAAACAATAGAATAGGAAAGACTAGAGTTCCTTTCAAGAAAATTAGAGCTATCAAGGGAACATTTCATGCAAAGATGGGCACAATAAAGGACAGAAATGGCATGGACCTAACAGAAGCAGAAGATATTAAGAAGAGGTGGCAAGAATACACAGAAGAAATATACAAAAAAGATCTTCATGACCTAGATAACCATGATGGTGTGATCACTCACCTAGAGTCAGACATCCTGGAATGCAAAGTCAAATGGGCTTTAGGAAGCATCACTACAAACAAAGCTAGTGGAGGTGATGGAATTCTAGTTGTGCTATTTCAAGTCCTAAAAGATGATGCTATAAAAGTGCTTCACTCAATACACCAGCAAATCTGGATAACTCAGCAGTGGCCACAGGACTGGAAAAGGTCAGTTTTCATTTCAATCCCAAAGAAAGGCAATGCCAAGGAATGTTCAAACTACCACATGATTGCATGCATCTCACACGCTACCAAAGTAATGCTCAAAATTCTCCAAGCCAGGCTTCAACAGTACATGGACTGTAAACTTCCAGATGTTCAAGCTTGATTTAGAAAAGACAGAGGAACCAGAGATCAAATTGCCAACATCCGTTGGATCAAAATAAAGCAAGAGAGTTCCAGAAAAACATCTACTTTTCTTTTATTGATTATGCCAAAGCCTATGTCGATCACAACAAACTGTGGAAAATTATTCAAGAGATGGGAATATCAGATCACCTTAGCTGCCTCCTGAGAAATCTGTATTAGGTAAAGAAGCAACAGTTAGAGCCAGACATGGAACAACAGACTAGTACCAAGTAGGGAAAGGAGTATGTCAAGGCTGTAATATTGTCACCCTGCTTATTTAATTTATATGCAGAGTACATCATGTGAAATGCTGGGCTGGATGAAGCACAAGCTGGAATCAAGATTGCCAGGAGAAATATCAATAACCTCAGATATGCAGATGACACCACCCTTACAGCAGAAAGTGAAGAGGAACTAAAGAGCCTCTTGATGAAAGTGAAAGAGAAGAGTGAAAAAGCTGGCTTAAAACTTAACATTCAAAAAATTAAGATCATGGTATCCAGTCCCATTAGTTCAGTTCAGTTCAGTTCAGTTGCTCAGTCATGTCTGACTCTTTGCGATCACGTGGACTGCAGCATGCCAGGCTTCCATCTCCATCACCAACTCCCAGAGCTTACTCAAACTCATGTCCATCGAGTCAGTGATGCCATCCAACCATCTCATCCTCTGTTGTCCCCTTCTCCTCCTGCCTTCAGTCTTTCCCAGCATCAGAGTCTTTTCCAATAAGTCAGTTCTTCATATCAGGTGGCCAAAGTATTGGAGTTTCAGCTTCAGCATCAGTCCTTCCAATGAATATTCAGGGTTGATTTCCCTTAGGATGGACTGATTTGATCTCCTTGCAGTCCAAGGGACTCTCAAGAGTCTTCTCCAACATCACAGTTCAAAAGCATCAATTCTTCAGCACTCAGCTTTCTTTATAGTCCAGCTCTCACATCCATTCATGACTACTGGAAAACCATACCTTTGACTAGACGGACCTTTATTAGCAAAGTAATGTCTCTGCTTTTAATATGCTGTCCCTCACTCCATGGCAAATAGATGGAGAAACAAGGGAAACAATGTCCAACTTTATTTTCTTGGGCTCCAAAATCACTGCAGATGGTGACTGCAGCCATGAAATTAAAAGATGCTTGCTTCTTGAAAGAAAAGCTGTGGCCAATGTAGACAGTATATTAAAAAGCAGAGACATTACTTTGCCAACAAAGGTCCGTCTAGAAAAAGCTATGGTTTTTCCCGTAGTTGTGTATTGATATGAGAGCAGTAAGGAATCCACCTGCCAAAGCAGGAGATGCAGTTTGATCCCTGGATCAGGAAGATCCCCTGGAGAAGGAAATGGCAACTCACTCCAGTATTCTTGCCTGGGAAATCCTATGGTCAGAGGATCCTGGAGAGCTACAGTCCCTGGTGTCACAAAGAGTTGGACACGACTTAGCGACTAAGCAATAACAACAACATATCTTAATTGAAAAATACTTTGTTGCTAAAAAATGCTAAACATTATGATTCTTCAGCAAATAGTCATCTTCTTGCTGGTGGAGGGTCTTGCCTACCATTTGATGTCTGCTGATTGATCACGGTGGCAGCTGCTGAAGCCTGGGGTGACTGCAGCAATTTATTAAAAAAAGACAAGAAGGAAGCTTGCTGCATAGATTCACTCTTCCTCTCACGAATGATTTGTCTGTAGCAGGCAATGCTGTTTGATAGTATTTTACCCACAGTAGAGTTTCTTTCACAATTAGAGTCAATCCTCTTAAATCCTGCCATTGCTTTATCGACCAAGTTTATGTAATATTCGAAATCCTTTGTTGTGATTTGAGCAATTGTCACATCATCTTCACAAGACTAGATTCCAGTGCAGGAAATCACTTTTTTTGCTCATCAACAAGAAGAAACTCTTCATTCAACGAAGTTTTATCATGAGATTGTAGTAATTCAGTTACACATTCAGGCTCCAATTTGAATTTGAGTTCTCTTTCTATTTCCACTGCCTCTGTAGTTACTTACTTCCTCCACTGAAGTCTTGAACCCCTCAAAGTCATACATGAGGATGAGGGCTGGAACCAACTGCTTCCAAACTTCTGTTAATGTTGGTATTTTGAGCTCTTCCTATGAAGCACTAATGATCTTAATGACATCTAGAACGGTGACTCCTTTCCAGAAGGTTTTCAATTTACTTTGCCCAGATTCATCAGAGGAATAACCATCTATGGCAGCTATAGACTCATGAAATGTATTTCTTAAAGAAGACTTGAAAGTTAAAATTACTCCTTGATCCACAGGCTGCAGAATGGATGTCATATTAGCAGGCATGAAAATAATACAAATCTCATTGGATATCTCCCTCAGAGCTCTTTGGTTACCAGGTGCATTGTTAATACAGTAATATTTTGAAAGAAATCTTAAAAAAATTTTTTATGAACACTAGGTCTCAACAGTGAGCTTAAAATATCCAGTAAACCATGTTGTAAACACATGTGCTGTCATCCAGGCTTTGTTGTTCCATTTATAGAGCACAGGCAAAGTACATTTAACATAATTCTTAAGGTCTTAATATTTTCAGAATGGGACATGAATATTGGCTTCAACTTTAAGTCACTGGATGCATTAACCCCTAAGAAGAGAATCAGCATGTCCTTTGAAGCTGTGAAGCCAGGCACTGACTTCTCTCTAGTCATGAAAGTCCTAGATGGTGTCTTTTCCCATTATAAGGCTGTTTCATCTGCACTGAGAATCTGTTGTTCACTGTAGCCACCTTAATGAACTATCTTAGCCAGATTTTCTGAATAACTTGCTGCAGCTGCAACAATTGCTGCTTCCTTTTGCTATGGAGATGGCTTCATCCTTTACATGTCATGAACCAACGCCTGCTAGCTTCAAACTTTGCTTCAGTAGCTTCCTCACTTCTCTCAGCCTTCTAGAATTGAAGAGAAATATGGGCTTGATCTGGATTAGACTTTGGCTTGAGGAAATATTGTGGCTGGTTCGATATTTTATTCAGACCACTAGAACTTTCTCCAAATCAACAATAATTTTTGCTTTCTTATCATTCTTGTGTTCACTGGAGCAGCACTTTTCATCTTCCTCCATGAATTCTTTCTTTGCATTTACAACTTGGCTAGTTGTTTGGTGCAAATGGCCTACCTTCAGGCCTATTTCAGCTTTTAACATGCCTTCCTCACTAAGCTTAATAATTTCTAGCTTTCTGCTTAAAGTGAAAGGTGTTCCTTTCATTTGAACACATAGAAGCTATTGTAGGTTTGTTAACTGGCTTAATTTCAATATTGTTGTATCTCATGGAATAGGGAAAGGAGAGTTAAAGAGACAGGGGAATGACTGGTAAAGCAAATAAAACACACACAATATTTATCAATTAAATTCATTGTCTTATGTGGGCATGGTTCATGGGGCCTCCAAATAATAAAGCCGAGACAAGCTACCACATGCCTGAGGTCAGGAGAGGCAGCCGAGAGGAGCAACCCCACATCCAAGGAGCGGCGGCTGAGCGGGCAAAGGAGGGCCAAGAGGAGCTACTCCATGCTTAAGGTCAGGAGGGGTGGCCGTGAGGAGATACCCCTCATCCAAAGTAAGGAGCAGCGGCTGGGCTTTGCTGGAGCAGCCATGAAGAGATACCTCACGTCCAAGATAAGAGAAACCCAAGTAAGACAGTAGGTGTTGCGAGAGGGCATCAGAGGGCAGACACACTGAAACCATAATCACAGAAACTGATCACATGGACCACAGCCTTGTCTAACTCAATGAAACTAAGCCATGCCCTGTGGGGCCAGCCAAGATGGGAGGGCCATGGTGGAGAGGTCTGACAGAATGTGGTCCACTGGAGAAGTGAATGGCAAACCACTTCAGTATTCTTGCCTTGAGAACACCATGAACAGTATGAAAAGGCAAAATGATAGGATACTGAAAGGGGAACTCCCTGGGTCAGTAGGTGCCCAATATGCTACTGGAGATCAGTGGAGAAATAACTCCAGAAAGAATGAAGGGATGGAGCCAGAGCAAAAACAATACCCAGTTGTGGATGTGACTGGTGATAGAAGCAAGGTCTGATGCTGTAAAGAGCAATATTGTATAGGAATCTGGAATGTCAGGTCCATGAATCAAGGCAAATTGGAAGTGGTCAAACAGGAGACGGCAAGAGTGAACATCAACATTCTAGGAATCAGTGAACTAAAATGGACTGGAATGGGTGAATTTAACTCAGATGACCATTATATCTACTACTGTGGGCAGGAATCCCTTAGAAGAAATGGAGTGGCCATCATGGTCAACAAAAGAGCCCAAAATGCAGTGCTTGGATGCAATCTCAAAAACGACAGAATGATCTCTGTTTGTTTCCAAGGCAAACCATTCAATATCACAGTAATCCAAGTCTATGCCCCAACCAGTAACGCTGAAGAAGCTGAAGCTGAATGGTCCTATGAAGACCTACAAGACCATTTAGAACTAACACCCAAAAAAGATGTCCTTTTCATTATAGGGGACTGGAATGCAAAAGTAGGAAGTCAAGAAACACCTGGAGTAACAGGCAAATTTGGCCTTGGAGTACAGAATGAAGCAGGGCAAAGTTTTGCCAAGAGTACACACTGGTCATAGCAAACACCCTCTTCCAACAACACAAGAGACGACTCTACATATGGACATCACCAGATGGTCAACAACGAAATCAGATTGATTATATTCTTTGCAGCCAAAGATGGAGAAGCTCTACACAGTCAGCAAAAACAAGACCGGGAGCTGACTGCGACTCAGATCATGAACTCCTTATTGCCAAATTCAGACTTAAATTGAAGAAAGTGGGGAAAACCACTAGACCATTCAGGTATGACCTAAATCAAATCCCTTATGATTATACAGTGGAAGTGAGAAATAGATTTAAGGGACTAGATCTGATAGACAGAGTGCCTGATGAACTATGGATGGGGGTTCATGACATTGTACAGGAGACAGAGATCAAGACCATCCCCATGGAAAAAAAATGCAAAAAAGCAAAATGGCTGTCTGAGGAGGCCTTACAAATAGCTGTGAAAAGAAGAGAAGCGAAAAGCAAAGGAGAAAAGGAAAGATATAAGCATCTGTATGCAGAGTTCCAAAGAATAGCAAGGAGAGATAAGAAAGCCTTCCTCAGTGATCAATACAAAGAAATAGAGGAAAACAACAGAATGGGAAAGACTAGAGATCTCTTCAAGAAATAATTACAATAGTAACATCACTGACCATAGATCAACAGTAAGTTTTTTTTTTTTTACCATCACCAATTCCTTCTCCAATGTTCTTCCTTTTTTTATGAACATCTGAGTTTCTGACCTATATAATCTTCCTTCTCTGGAAAAAAATTCTTTTATTTGTTTCTCTCAAGACACATCTACTGACAACAAATTCCCTCAGTTTTTGTTTGTCTGAGAAAGTCTTTATTTCTCTTTTACTTTTGAAGGATAATTTCACAGGGCACAGAATTCTAGATTGGTGTTTTTTTTTCCTCTCTCACAACACTTAAATAATCTCACTCTACTCTCTTCCTGTTTCTAAGGTTTCTGAAGAGAAATTGAATGTAATTCTAATCTTTGTTCTTCTACAGGTAAAGTGTTCCCCCTCCCCCCTGGGATTCTTCCATGATTTTTTTCTTTATCTCTGACTTTCTGCCATTTGAAAATAATATGCCTAGGTGTAGTTTTCCTGGAATTTATCCTATGCACGCTAACTTGCTTCAGTTGTGTCTGACTGTTTGTGACCCTGGGGACTGTAGCCTGCCAGGCTCTTCTGTCCATGGGATTCTCCAGGCAAGAATACTGGAGTGGGTTGCCATTCCCTTCTCCAGGGGGTTTTCCCGAGCCAGGGATCAAACCCGGATCTCCTGCATTGCAGACAGATTCTCTACTGTCTGAGCCATCTGGGAAGCTAGCCTGTGTGCTGTTTTCTGAGTTTCCTAGATCTGTGTTTTAATGTTTGGCATTAAATTTGAGGGATTCTAAGTCATTACTGCTTCTTATGCTTCTTCCATTCCTTTCTCTCTTTTCCTTCTGGTATTTTCATCACACAAATGTTACACTTTTTGTAGTTGACCCACAGTTCTTGGATATTCTATTTTTTTCCCCAGTCTTTGTTTTTCTTTTTCCTTTTCTATTTTAAAGGTTTCTATTGAGATATCTACAAGCTAAGAGATTCTTCAGCCATAATCAGTTTACTAGTGAGCCCATTAGACATACTTTATTTCTATTGCAGTCTTTTAAAATCTCGGGCATTTAAAAAAATTCTCCCTTAGAACTCCCATCTATCTTCTTACATTTCCCCTCTGTTCTTGCATATTGTCTATTTTAATCATTAGAGGGCTTAGAATTCCTTAGAATATTAATCAAAGTTTTTTAAATTTATTTTTATTTTTCAATATAAATTTATTTATTTTAATTGGGGGCTAATTACTTTACAATATTGTATTGGTTTTGCCATACATTGACATGAATCAGCCATGGGTATACACGTGTTCCCCATCCTGAACCCCCCTCCCACCTCCCTCCCCATCCCATCCCTCTGGGTCATCCCAGTGCACCAGCCCCAAGCACCCCATATCATGCATTGAACTTGGACTGGCGATTCGTTTCACATATGATAATATACATGTTTCAATGCCATTCTCCCAAATTATCCCACCCTTGCCCTCTCCCACAGAGTCCAAAAGACTGTTCTATACATCTGTGTCTCTTTTGCTGTCTCACATACAGGGTTAATGTTTCCATCTTTCTAAATTCCATATATATGCATTAGTATACTGTATTGGTGTTTTTCTTTCTGGCTTACTTCACTCTGTATAATAGGCTCCAGTTTCATCCACCTCATTAGAACTGATTCAAATGCATTCTTTTTAATGGCTGAGTAATACTCCATTGTGTATATGTACTACAGCTTTCTTATCCTTTCGTCTGCTGATGGACATCTAGGTTGCTTCCATGTCCTGGCTATTATAAACAGTGCCGCAATGAACATTGGGGCAAAGCTTTTTTTTTTTTTAATTCCTGGTTTGATAATTCCAACACCCCTGCCTGTATCTGAGTCTAGTTTTAGTTCTTGTTTTGCTTCTTCAGTCTGGCTTTCTTTTTTGTTTCTGCTATTGTTTGTTTGTTTTGGTTTTTAGTACATCTTGTAATTTTTTTTCTTGATAACCAGATATGATGTACTGGGTAAAAGAACTGCTATAAATAAGCCTTTAGTACTGTATGGTCTTGTGTGGGAGGGGGTGGGAAGAGGGAAGCATTTTGTACTCCTGTGATTAGGTCTCAGTCTTTCACTGAGCCTATGCCTCTGGGCTGTGATCTTTACACATTTTTCTCAGTCCACACCTCTCCTCTACACCCACTTAGATGGGATAGAATACCTATAATGGGCTCGAGTTGGATATTTCCCTTTTCCCACATGGAAGGCTAGAGTCAGCTGGAGTTGGTTATTTTCCTCCCCTAGGTCAGTTAAGACTCTGATAAAACCCCGGCAGGTTAAGTTCTGGTTAAAGAGCTTCTCCTGAGGGCAGACCTTGCTAAAGAGAGCAGATCCACTTGCATGGAATGTGTTTTTTCCATCCCTTACTTTCAGTATATGTATGTCCTTACTTCTGAAGTGAGTCTCTTGTTGGCAGCATAGAGATGATGGGTCTTGTTTTTATTTATCCATTCAACCACTTGATTGGCCTTTTGATTGGTGAACTTAGCGCATTTAACATTTCTAAACATTTATTTAATTTCAACTGAGGGATAATTGCTTTGTCACACTGTATTGGTTTCTGCCGTACATCAGCATGGATTAGCCATAGGTATACATATGTCCCCTCCCTTTGGAACCTCCCTCGCATCCCAACCCTCCAGGTTGTCACAGAGCCCTGGTTTGAGTTCCCTGAGTCACACAGCAAATTCCCACTGGCTATCCATTTTACATATGGTAGTGTATGTGCTTCCATGCTACTCTCTCCATTAGTCTATTTACATTTAAAGTAATTATTGGTAGGTATGTACTCACTGCCATTTTGTTCATTGTTTTCTGGCTGTTTTTGTGGTTCCTGTCTATTCCCGCCTTCTTTCTCTTTCTTCTGTTGTTTGTTGGTGGTTTTCTTTAGTGTCATGTTTAATTCTCATTTTTTTTCTTCCGTGCATTTACTGTAAGTTTTTTCCTTGTGTTACCATGAAGTTCACATATACTGTTGTATATAAATACTAGTCTGTTTTAAGTTGATAACAACTTAAATTTGAACATATTCCAAAGTTTGTCTTTTTACTTACCTCTCCCACTTACTTTTGATGGCACATTTTATATCTTTCTATTTTATGTATCTCACAACCAATTATTGTAATTTTAGTTAGTTTTTACTACTTTTGCCTTTTAACATTCATTCTGACTTTACATTGCTTTTATTAAATATTTACCTTTTCCAGTGAGATATATTTACTTTTGGATGGTTCTTATTGTTAATCAGTACCATTTGTTTTCTGCTTAAAGAAGTTGCTTTAACATTTCTTGTAGGGCTGGCTTAGTGGTGGTGGATTCATTTAGCTTGTGCTTATCTCTCCTTCAGTTCTGAATGATAATCTTTCTAAGTAGAGAATTCTTGGTTGGAAATTTATTCTTTACAACACTTTGACTACATCATGCCATTCCCTTCTGTACCGTAAGGCTTCTGGTGAAAAATCTTGCAATAGCATTACAGGATTTTTCTCATTTGTAACACTTTTTTCTTTCTCTTGCCACTTTTAGGATTCTCTTTTTATCCTTAAATTTTTACCGTCTTAATTATAACATGCCTTGGTGTGAGTCTCTTTGTATTCATCTTATTTGGAACTCTCTGAACTGGTATGTCTGTTTCCTTCCCTGGACTAGGGAAGTTTTCAGCCACTATTCCATCACTTTCTTCTGTTGATAGAGATCAGCTTCTTCTCCTGCATTTCTCAGTGCCATAATTCCTCCCCTTAAACTAATTTCAATGAGCTAAGGACTGAATCCTGGAAAGAGCCCCGGTTTTGGGTTCAGAAGTCTCAAGTCAAAGTCCTGGCTCCTCTTTATGAATTGTGTGACCTTAGGCAAGTCATTCAACCTCTCCCGACTCCTCCTTGTCTACAAAATGGGTGGGTGGTGGAGATAAGAGCGACTATAACAGCTTTGGGGGGAGGAAATGACACAATGAACACAGATGCGTGGGAAAGACTCTTAAATGTTAACATATGTTAAAACTGTTTCTTCTTGACTGCTCATTTAAACACATACACACACACACACACCCAGAAGTGACAAGAGAAAGGAAAAGAACCAATGGTAGTAAGTTTGCCGGTATCCTAATTTTCCAAATGTTCTGATTTTCAACAGTTAATCTCTATCAATGGAGCTAAAACATCAAGTAGAATCCCATTCACATTATTTTCCTAGGCCCCTTGACAGTATTTTTTAGGATTATTTTCGGTCACAGAGGGTCTGGAATTGGGGCCTTAACCTGAACTTCAGGGCTGCCTTCTCATTCTTTTCCTGCCCCACTTCTGACTCGCTGATCCTTAGTGTGGCTGTCACCCCTGACCCAGTCCCTGGCTTGACCTGATCTTGTACTCTGGGCTGGGCTCTGCTTTAGGAGAGCTCCCTGAAACTGTGGAGGCAAGTCTCACGCTCTGAGGAGGCATGGAGGCCTTAATGAGCTGGCGGAGGGACTCATGCTTCTTTTGGGGGATGGGCTTAACTTTGGGCACAGCTGTTAGGAAAGTCACTTCAGGTACCAGTGCGCCGTGGAAAGCTCTGCTGTGGTCTTGCCGACAATTACTCTCATCCCTTACCTAGTCGTGGCTTCTCTTGGACTGAAGATAGTATAAAACAAACAGTTGGCAAATATATTGCTGGAGAATGGAATTCCATGAAAGTCAAAACAACAATCAAACAGACAAACAATCAAAATGCACTTTGCTTGTGGCTTATGGTATTCTGTTGTGGGAATGCATAGAAACAACAGAGAAACAAAGAGTGCAAGCTTGAAACTCCAGCTAATGACAGTCTTTGTGGCCACAGGAGCTGAGTTTGGGGTGGATTCTTAGGGAAAATGAAGCTGGAAGGAGCCTTATTTTGTTTGTCCTGATTTATTAGCTAGTTCTATGGAATCCACTTGATCAAACCAGCTCCAAAACACTCTAAATGAAATCTTTAAGTGAACCAGAACCCATGGGAAAGAGAATTCCTTGTCCCTCAACTCCCTCACCTTTCTGGGGATGAACAAAGTATTTCATGTAAGAGTCTCCACTTTTCAGCTTGAGGCAAATACTTATTCACTCTTAGAATACTGCATGTAATATCTGAACATACACAACTTATTTTAAATCTTCTCTGTGAGTTTATCACATCTTATGCTGCTTCAGGGAAGAATCATATCTAACTGAAGATTTATAACTCCAATAGTACAAGCATTTATGCAACCATTTATCTACTCATTCATACAAACATTTATTGGATTTACAAATTTTGACTGAAAATCTACTTTGTAGCAAGGCACTGGGGAAAGCTCTGGGAGGCATAGAGAAATGATGAAGTCAGTCCCTGAAGAAGGAGCATAAAATCAATCCACTGGGCCCCAAAACATATGAAAATATGCTCAACCTCACTCATAATAAGAGAAAAGCAAATTAGAGCCGTGCAAAGATTTTACCCAATAGACTAGAAAAGCCCCCAAAGTGGTAACCCGCTGTGTTGGCAAGGCTGTGGGGAAGCAGGCAATCCCAGATATTGCTGACAAGAATGAAAAGTTGTACTACTTCCCAAAGAGGATAATTCTCAAATCTCTATGAAAGTTATAAATACATGTAGACTTTGATGCAGTGAGCCCATTTACAGAAATGTATTCTATGGTTATACAGGCACATATACAAAATGATATAAGAGCAAACTATTTTTTTTCAGCATCATCTGTAACAGTGAGAGATTATTAAAATACACACATCCATCAATAAGGGCCTGATTCTACATATAATGGAATACCATGTAGCTGACAAGAAGAACGATGTGTTAAAACCTTCAAGATCTATTATCAGTGAGAAAAGCAAAATCCACAGATGCATGTTACTTTTTTTTAAGAAGGAAGATAAGAATATGCATTAGTATTTCCTTGAGTTTGCACAAAGCAACTCTTGGATACACAAGGAGGTCATGAAAGTGTCTTAGAGTGGTGGTGGTGTGGACATATCAGGCTTGATGGGAAGGGGACAGATGGGAGCAGGCGGGAGCAAACCCTTCACTGTATGCCCCTGTATTGTTTGGATTTAAGAGTCACGTGGTTGTTACTATCTCTTCAAAAAATAAAATAGGTCTACTTAAAAATATTTTTTAGGGAAGGCACATACTTGTTCCAATAATGTGTACAATACACGTTGGGCCATATTTTCTTATTAAATCTAAAACTCCTTGAGAGATGAATCACATAAGAGCCTTTTAAACTAATATCTCAGATATTTTCTCCCTCTCCAAATTCTCTTGTAAACCCTTGCCAGATTAATCTTCTCAAATACCCCTTTAGACAGACTGTCAGAAATGTTTCCTTATGGTCTCTGCATCAAATTCAAACATCTCTGTTCGACTTTTAGGTCTCTCCCCAAACTCACTCAATCCAACTGATGCAATCTGATGTCCACTATTGAGATCTCCAACTAGCATCTCATGCTCCTATCAGGCTGGGTTCAATGTTGTCTTTGAACGATTCCATCCCTGTGCTTTACTTGGGCTATTTCCCTTGTCCCTGGGGATGCCTTCCACTTTGCCTTCTGTTTATTCTGAATCTCACTGTCTCCCAAGGCCACTCCCTTCCCTAAAGACTGTGCTGTGAGTCCACACTGATCTGTTCCTTATGTGACCTCCGAGATACTTAACATCTTAACCAAGTGCTCTAGGCTTGGTTTTGATTCTGTGTGAGATTCTTAGGTCCTTAAAGATAAAGCCAATGGCACCTAAACACACACACACACACCTCACTGGGACCCTTAGGAGGCAGCAACATTAACCATACACATATACAGTTTTCTGGGTCCTACTAAGGAGAGGTTGTCCAGGCACAGCTGTCTGACTGGCTAGACCTCAACTCATTTCCCACTTTATGCTTTAAATGGGGTTTTAGGGGCCATGAGCCAAATTCTGTTCTGATTCATGTTAAATGTTACATAACAGGCATCCTGTTGTTGTTTAGCTGCTAAGTCATGTCCAACTTTTTTGTGACCCCGTGGACTGTAGCTCACCAGGCTTCTCTGTCCATGGGATTCTCCAGGCAAGAATACTAGAGTGGGTTGCCATTTCCTTCTCCAGGGGATCTTCCCGACTCAGAGGCTGAACCTGCAGCTCCTGCTGCATCTTCTGCATCACAGGCGGATTCTTTACTACTAACCACTGGAGAAGCCCAGTAGGCATCCTACCTTGAGACAAAACTGAGATCCAAACATTACTGGCTGCACCTGGTGAACTGGAGGGTGGTCCCAGGTGGAGTCCCCCCGACCTCCCACCATCACCACCAGATGAGGGAAGAGGCAGGAGGACATTTGAGGTAGGAGAGAAGAGGACGCGGTGTCTTTTCCCAGTCCCGCTAGCCTGTGTCTGAGTGCTATGGAGCAAGATGCTGCAGGGCAAACCAAAGGTCCCGTTTCCACGAGGGATGCCAGGAACCACACAGCAAGAGTCCGAGTCTGTGAGGGAGCATCTGCTAGGCCAGTGTGGTTCTGGGATGGTGAGAAGTGGAAAGCAAGCAAGGCAGCTTCCACAGTTTTTGAGTTTTGCAGCTGGAGACGCACCAGGAGCCAGAGCCTGAGCCAGGTGGCCTGGTGAGCCTGGGACAAGTGACTTCTCAAGCCATGGATGTGAGGGAGGGGACTGCTATGGAATTACAAGAAATACCAATTCTTGAGCAATGTTAAGATCCTTACTGGGGCTGTCAGAAATCCCTGGGTGGTTTGGGGATTCTGCAGGATGCTGGGGACGGGAGTGGATGGAAGCAAGAGCCAGAGACGTTTAGATGACTGCTGGTGGTGTGACCTGATCCACACCCCCAAGCAGAAGACACCTCGCGGAATTTAGCTTACACTTGCCATTCATCAACAATTTCCTCCCGCAGAGGGGGCCCACAATCTCACTGATCATGAACCCATGGTTTGAATGACAGAATTTCAGAGTGAGACTTAGGAACAGCCAGCAGGTTGCATCCTGAGTGCTGACTCCTTCTCATCAACTGGGAATGGCCCCTGTGAGTCCCCTCAGGAAGGATTTCAAAGCCCAGTCTGGCTCACTGGGCAAAAACACCATAATCCACTCTACACATGTCTGCCCTGGGCTCAGAATGGGAGGCCACACTTCTTGTGGATCTGTTATCCTTGCTCCTGTGTTACAGACAGAGAAACTGAGCCCTAGAGAAGAGAAGTGGCTTGTTCAAGATATTCTTACCAAGACAGAACCAGGACCTATGGCTTCTCCATTATCTTGTAAGGTTTGTTTTTGTTTTGGTTTGGCTTGCTTTTAGAAAGAGGAAAAAGTAAGGATAGTCAAAATAATGAATGATCCAAAACTTTAATTTTAGTTAATAGTTTTACTCTCCCATCCCTCCCCACTGTGCTGCCGTGCTGTGCTTAGCTGCTCAGCCGTGTCTGACTCTGTGACCCCATGGACTGTAGCCCACCAGGCTCCTCTATTCATGGGATTCTCCAGGCAAGAATACTGGAGTGGGTTGCCATGCCCTCCTCCAGGGATCTTCCCATTCCAGGGATCGAACTCAGGTCTCCTGCATTGCAGGTGGGTGGATTCCTCTACCATCTGAGCCACCAGGGAAGCCCAAGAAGACTGGAGTGGGTAGCCTGTTCCTTCTCCAGGGGATCTTCCCGATCCAGGAATTGAACCGGGGTCTCCTGCATTGCAGGTGGATTCTTTGCCAGCTGAGCTACCAGAGAAGCCCATTCCTTCCCTCTGCCCCTCCACCCACTCACAAAGAAACTATGAGTTCCTCATAAAATAGTCAACAGATTTGAGACTTTCTCCTTTCTCTCTAGCTCTCTGCCTACTCTTTGGGAGGGGGGGGGGGCGGGTAAGATGGAGAAGTAAAGGAAACCAAACAGACAGAATACAGGTGGTCTGCAGGAAAAGCAAGTTGGAAAATACAGTTGAATAACCCAGAATCTAAGGTGCCTGCAAACCTTTCTTGTAGGTACTCAGATCCTTTCCCTTCACAGCTGCTGTTTTCCTGAAGGTCCTTCCTCCACTCCTACCACATACACCCCCACCTCCAACCCCACCCGGCTCCACATCTGATCTCTGCAGCTGGGTTTATGAGGAAATAGTGATCTTTTAAGATTTCCCACCTGCCACATCACATCATGAGTCATCACACTGGGGTGTACCTTCGTCTGACGTGCCAGGTCTCTCTGCTCACATCTTAAAAGGCAGTCTTTCACTCACAATAACAATCTGAAACCCATTGATAGAGACCAGGTTTTAAACTAGTGCCTTTCGAGCATCTGAAAGAGATCTAAGCTTTGACCCTAACACGGAGGACGCGGGCACTTAAATGTTTCGCCATTCTTCCAGGCCTTTATCCAGGATTCAAAGGGAAAACTCAAGGACTGTTAGTGCAATATTCAGGATATTAGCCCTAAGAGAAACGGGAAATGGAAAAAAGCCTGCCAGTGTTTCAGGAGCAATCAATGAAATGAGACAGCCTCTGACAGAAGACAAGGCATCGAAGAGTGACATTTCTCGGTGATAAGCTGCTCTATTCATTCCACAAACATTTATTGAATTCTGAGCCAGGGCCAGGAACCAGGGACAAAAACCGAAGCAGTCACATTCCATGTTCTTCATGGAACTGTGTGGGGAGGCCTCCTCCCACGTGAACAGGTGACTTTGGTGCGGTGTGACACGCAGTGAGGAAGGCGAGGGCTCGGAGCTATGGGAACGCTTTCAAAAGGGACTTACAGGGACTCGCCGCTGCTAATATGCATTCTGTGCTTTTATACTCTGCCCTACATGTGCACCTGTGCACTCCCCCGCCATCTCTGCTGCTAGGTTGCCGGTGCCACATTTCAACATGTTTGTTTTGTTTACAGGGTCTGTCCTACAGCAGATGCTTCCTAAATAATTAAATCCACAGACATTGATCGAGCAGCTGGTACCTGGTGAAGCAGAGAGAGCAGGGGAGGCTCGTGGTGAGGAATGCATCCTTCCCCGACTCAGGACTGTCGTTCAGTGAAAATGAAAGGCATACTGTGCTACAGGGTCATAAAGGCAGCACAAACAGACGTGCTGGAAGGCAGGAGCAGGAGAGATCAGTTCTGCGGGGATGGACAGGGAGGCGCAGGGTAGGGACAGAGTACGGAGCAGAGTAGAAAAGAGTACACTGGGGGTGAAGCAGCAGGGGAGGCAGGAGAGAGAGAGAGGCCAGTGCCACGCTGCGGACCTTGGATTTTATTTTCAAGGTGACAAAAGGCCTATTGCTGACTGACTGATGGGAGTGATTAACTTCAGGAGTCCCAGGTGTGTGGGAATCTGGCCGCGTTACCGGAGTTAAGCAATTACTAAGAGCCCCCTGGACTGTGTGGCTTCCCTTGGCTCAGACGGTGAAGAATCTGCTGGCAGCTCAGAAGGCCTGCGTTTGATCCCTGGGTCGGGAAGATCCCCTGGAGAAGGAAATGAAAACCCACCCCAGTATTCTTGCTTGGAGAATCCCAAGGACAGAGGAGCCTGGTGGGCTACAGGGTATGGGGTCACAGAGAGTCAGACACGACCGAGTGACTAACACTTTCACTTTAACACCTGCACTGTGAACCCTGGTGCTATTTTTCTCTGCATTAGCTCTCTGTGCTAAGGACTGGGCCTGTTTATGAAAAAGTATTGCTGTTTCCTCATGCACAGGCCAGGCCACAGGGCACTGGACACATTACGGCAGTCAGCTTGCACTTGTGACTAGTCATCCCTGCCCCTATTCCTCCTCAACCCGGTGTTTGCCGCCCCGGGGAAACCTCTCCCACCAAGTCTACATGGCGAGCCCTCCGGACCCATCCTCTGCCCCGCTCTCTTCACTCTGATTATTCCTCTATCAGGTTCTGTCTCTCCGGCAATTGACTGTCAGGTCCCCAGCCCTACCCTGGGCTCTACTCTTGACCTGGGGATTTTTCCACCTTACAGATGAGAAAATGAAACCTTAGTGGGATTAAGAGAATTGCGCCTGTCACTCCGTAGTAAGTGCAGTGAACAGAAAGGGGCCTGCGGTGGTGCCCCCGGTGCTGGGACGCTAGGGTACTTCCTGGCTGTGATGTTAGCACAGCCTACACGTGGTGGGTGAGACTAACCACTTGCAGAACCATTTCAGGGACAGGATGTCTCATGAAGTGAAGGAAGGAAGGAAAGTTCTAGAAATTTAGAAAGCTCAAAGAGTTCATCCCTGATGCTTTATCTAAAAACATCCTCCCCTAGCCTAACACCTCAACTCGGACTATAGTTTGGTTCCCTTCCAAGCACTTCTGACATCTTCAGGTACCTGACTGGTAACTGTCCAGTCACTTGAACACGAGGCCCTTGAAGGCTGGGGTTTTATGTCTTCACCGACCTCTGATCTTTGCACTTAGAATAGGGCTTGGGACAAAGTAAATGATGGATTACAGCAGCCAACAGCTGAGTGATTTTCAAGTGAAGAGCTTGACAAAGCATTGCTCAGGTTCCCACCCTCCAAAGATTCTGATTCCTGCCTCTCTCACTGATAATCTGTGTGGAGAACCACTGGCACCGAAGGAGTTGTTGGCCCTTCAAGTGTTTAGAGCAGAACAGAGGAGCAGCCCCAAACGAAGGTACTAATGGACGTTTTATAAAGAATATGCCAACATGAGGAGAAATGGTAACAGAAAGAGCTGATACGTACATAGCACTGTCTTCAGGCCCAGTGAAGGGCCTTGTGCTCTACATTTTGCAAGCACTGAATATTCACAACAGTTCTATGAGGGAGATGGTATACATTATCTCCATTTTGTAGGTACGAAAACTGACGCACGGAAAGGTTGAGTGGCTTGCCCGAGGTTGCACAGCCAGGGAGTAGGATTCAAAACCAGATGGTCATGGTCCAGACTCCAGTATTCTTGCCTGGAAAATACCATGGATGGAGGAGCCTAGAAGGCTGCAGTCCATGGGGTCGCTGAGGGTTGGACACGACTGAGTGACTTCACTTTCACTTTTCACTTTCATGCATTGGAGAAGGAAATGGGAACCCACTCCAGTGTTCTTGCCTGAAGAATCCCAGGGACGGGGGAGCCTGGTGGGCTGCCGTCTATGGGATCACACAGAGTCGGACACGACTGAAGTGACTTAGCAGCAGCAGCAGCATGGTCCAGAGGGCATGCCAGGCAATCCACAGCAACGCTTGTGGCAGATTACAGATGGCCACGAGCGCCCTGACATTCCTCCCATTGAGAGGGGAGACCGTGTGCCCTCCCCTTGAGCCCAGCTTGGCCTGCAGCTGACCTGACCCATAAGGAATGACAGAAGCATCACTACACCAGATCTGGGCCTAGCTTTTAAGAATTTCCATTTCTTTCCACTGGAGCCTTGACCTTCCACATCAGGAGTCTGACTACCTGCTGGAAAGGCCGGGTGGAGAGGCTCCAAGGCTCCAGGGAGAGACCGGGGCTTGGCAGGGCCGGGCTCTCCCTTCTGGGACCCCAGGCATGTGGGTGAGCCATCCTGGAGCCCAGCTACGCCCGGCTGACTCTGCTGGCGGCTCCACTCAGCATCACGCGGAGCTATCGTCACTCGGCTGACCCCCATCTACATGCCCGAGTCACAAAACCACACGCTGTTAATAAAACCGTCTTGTTCTACACCTTGCTGAGTTTGGGGACAGTTTGTTACACAGTTATGCTTCATTAACCAGAACAGTGTCTTCCCAGGTTCCAACTGTGACACACAGAAAGAAGTATCTTTTCAAGAAAACACATACACACTAGAGAAACCCTGAAGTTTGCTTTGACTCCAGACTTTGAACATGCAGGTGGCCTAGAGCCTAACATGACATCGTTTCTGCAGTCTCTGAACTCGTGAGTGATAGGCTGCATGAAGCCAGCAATGTTAGTAATAAAAGAAGGCATGTTGTTCGCATTTATTGTTAACATCCATCCATTCATTCACCCATCCATCCATCTGAAATCAAATCTCACAATATTGCCCTTATTCTGTGTAATATACCCTGATGGTCGCTGTTCCATTTAATTTTTAAAACACTCATTATGACCCACTAAGTTACTTTCCTGACCCACCAGTGAGTCAGCACCAGCAGTCTGAGGAAGGATGGGCACCGAGGAGAAGCTTGTCAGAGAATGGGCATCATCTAGGTGAGGCAATGCTTCAAGTCAGCCAATTCCGACGTTCCATTTACTCAGCAGAGAGAGGGTGGAGAACCCCACCCCGCCACCGCCAGGCTTCATGACGCTAGTGTTGAAAACTCTCGTCTGACTGTTGTGCTCTGATCCCACATTCAATAATCAGCTTATATAGTTTGACCTGTCATTTCTGTACACGCTGCTCCCTTAGCCTGGGACTTGATCCTTTTGCCCAACCCCACTAATGCCTGATGAACAACTCCTATTCATCCATCAGGACCCATCAGAGATGCCCTTTCCTTTCCCCAGAAGCCTTCCTTGACTATCTGAGTCTGGGTTATGTCTCTCTTCTATGTAGTCTAAGCCAACTGTATTACCCTTGCCTGTGTTCTAGGTGGGGGGCTGTAAAAGCTTAAGATAGTATTTTACTCGGTTATGACTCCCTACCACCTGACACAGCACGTGGTGCTGAGCAGGCACTTGGTAAATGTATGTCAAATAAGCAAATATCTGTCTAACCATAGAAGCACCACTATGAACAAAGGTAGTGGAGGTGATGGAATTCTAGTTGAGCTATTTCAAATCCTAAAAGATGATGCTGTGA
The DNA here is from genome assembly GCF_019923935.1 of Bubalus bubalis. Lineage (NCBI taxonomy): Eukaryota > Metazoa > Chordata > Mammalia > Artiodactyla > Bovidae > Bubalus > Bubalus bubalis. Next base: position 38,495,063 of record NC_059158.1, on the reverse strand, counting down.
AAGTGCTGCACTCAATATGCCAGCAAGTTTGCAAAACTCAGCAGTGGCCACAGGACTGGAAAAGGTCAGTTTTCATTCCAATCCCAAAGAAGGGCAATGCCAAAGAATGCTCAAACTACTGCACAATTGCACTCATCTCACACGCTAGCAAAGTAATGCTCAAAATTCTCCAAGCCAGGCTTCAGCAATATGTGAACCATGAACTTCCAGATGTTCAAGTGGGTTTTAGAAAAGGCAGAGGAACAAGAGATCAAATTGCCAACATCCACTGGATCATCAAAAAAGCAAGGGAATTCCAGAAAAACATCTATTTCTGCTTTATTGACTATGCCAAAGCCTTTGACTGTGTGGATCACAATAAACTGTGGAAAATTCTGAAAGAGATGGGAATACCAGACCACCTGACCTGCCTCTTGAGAAACCTGTATGCAGATCAGGAAGCAACAGTTAGAACTGGACAAGGAACAACAGACGGTTCTAAATAGGAAAAGGAGTATGTCAAGGCTGTATATTGTCACCCTGCTTATTTAACTTATATGCGGAGTACATCATGAGAAACACTGGGCTGGAGGAAGCACAGACTGGAATCAAGATTGCCAGGAGAAATATCAGTAACCTCAGATATGCAGATGACACCACCCTTATGGCAGAAAGTGAAGAGGAACTAAAGAGCCTCTTGATGAAAGTGAAAGAGGAGAGTGAAAAAGCTGGCTTAAAGCTCAATGTTCAGAAAACAAAGATCATGGCATCTGGTCCCATCACTTCATGGCAAATAGATGGGGAAACAATGGAAATAGTGGCTGACTTTATTTGGGGGGGGGGGGCTTCAAAAATCACTGCAGATGGTGACTGCAGCCATGAAATTAAAAGACGCTTATTCCTTGGAAGGAAAGTTATGACCAACCTAGACAGCATATTCAAAAGCAGAGACATTACTTTGCCAACAAAGGTCCATCTAGTCAAGGCTATGGTTTTTCCAGTGGTCATGTATGGATGTGAGAGTTGGACCATAAAGAAAGCTGAGAACCAAAGAATTGATGCTTTTGAACTGTGGTGTTGGAGAAGACTCTTGAGAGTCCCTTGGACTGAAAGGAGATCCAACCAGTCCACCCTAAGGGAGATCAGTCCTGGGTGTTCGTTGGAAGGACTGATACAGAAGCTGAAACTCCAATACTTTGGCCACCTGATGCAAAGAGCTGACTCATTTGATGCTGGAAAGATTGAAGGCAGGAGAAGGGGACAACAGAGGATGAGATGGCTGGATGGCATCATCGACTCAATGGTCATGAATTTGGGTGAACTCTGGGAGTTGGCAACGGACAGGGAGGCCTGGCGTGCTGCGGTCCATGGGGTTGCAAAGAGTCAGACACGACCGAGACTGAACTGAACTGAACCATGTACATATTCTTACTAGAGAGAGACTGTCCTGACCAGCCATTTCCCAATCAAACATTAGAATTCCAACTTGCTTGGCAAACATAAACAATATTGAAAATTCTTGTTGATTGACATTTTGCAATTTAGATAAAACTCTGTCTTCTGTGGGTTTAGTTTGCCTGAGTCAGTCCCCATTACTCTCATTAACTCTGAGAGGAATCACAAAATTAAGTTTCTGGAATGGCAGTGCTGACTACTAGACCTTTATGATTTTACTGAATTAATGTGACCTTCTAAAGTCTTGACAGCAGTCCTCTTGTGTCTAATTCGACAGCCCTACCTTGCTCCCTGACATTGATTATAAGTGCAGGGCCAATATATGAAATCTGGTGCTTTAAAAAATATAGCTATTTTCCATGTCTTCATCTGAATTAATGTGATGACAGTCTTAGAAATAGGTTTAAGGTATTTTTTTTTTATTATGGTAATTTTATTTGTAATCATCAAAGCTTGAACAATCCAAGTATTTTTTCACTTTAAAAAATTTCATATAAAACCTTTGTTTTCTAAATTGCCTCTGACTATTTGGATTTCTTTTGTGGGATTTATTTCTTTTCCTTTTTGAGGTTCAGAGTTTTCTTTTTAAGGAAAGCTATTAACGATTTTCCAAATTGCTTTTGTCCCAAATCATGTAAATTGGTGCTCACAGCAGGTGTCTGTTGGTTTTGAAAGTCAGGGATGGTCATGGCAATGGACTTGAGAGCTATCTCAGCTCAAACTGAGGTCTGCAGGGACCTCTTGTAATTAATGTTATCACTAAAATAACCTTGGACTATTTGTTTCTTACTTGTTGCCAGGGTAGAAAATGAAGAATACTAACACTTGAGTGAAAACAAAACAAAACAAAACAAACTCAAACAGGAATCTGAAGACCAGAGAGGGATGGTAACTGTGACTGGAGCTGGGAGGGACTGCTCTCCCCAGTGACTGGCTTCATAGAACCAAGAAAATAGCTGCAAGGGGAGAGCCACGTGGGAAGGGGATGGGAAGATAAAGGTCTTATAAATGAGCAAACTGCACTGCACCAAACTACTTAAGACAGACCTAGAGGCACAATGACTTTATATTGTTATCAGTCACTTCAAAAAGAAAAATTAAGGTCTTTTGGAGAGCAGGGCACAGAGTCTAGGGAACAATCCAAAGAGTGGAAAGCAGATAATGCATTCAGAAATGAACTACTGGCTGTGCTCTTGACCCGTGACATCTTTGTTCTTCTTATCCTCTGGCCAGATTTCACCCTTGGATATATGTAAAAGTTCCTGGTAAATTCAATGAGAGTTAAATGTGCATGCTTAAAGGACAGATTTGGCCTGTAGTATCTTTCCAAAGATATTAAGAAAGCAATAGAAGGGAAAATGGTTGTCGGGCCATCAGAGTTCTTATTTCAGATGGGAAATGCCGGGAGAGATGGGAAGCACTGCATTACTCTCTCCTTTGGAGAAGGATCTGTCTTTGGATTCCCCGACGCCAGTACATTCTCATTACCACTTAACCGTGTCCACAGAAGCATGGTCTGTTTCAAGGAAAATTCTCATCCCTTGCAGTGGAAGGTGCCTAGACAACGTGAAATCTGGATGGATTGTGAAGGTATCTGATAAGGGAAAAAAATGTTGGGTTGGCCAAAAGAGTTTGTTCTGGTTTTTCCTATCTTATGGGAAAATCTGAATGAACTTTTTGGCCAAGCCAAATATAAACTCTTATTTCAAAGGAGAAACAGTGAGCTATGACGCTTTTATTGATGAGAAATGTGGGAACGCTACGGGGGGAAAATACTGGTTTGGGAATCCAAACAAGTGGTTTTGAGTTTGATGACTGTTGCCAATAGGGGTGGCGAATGACTCAGCTGCACTGAGCTTTGGGGCTTTCATCTGTAAAACAACAGATGGTTGACAGCATAAAGAAGATGTCCTTAGTTCTAATACTCTGTGATTTTGTGAAATGTAAAATTACCTATAAAAGTACTCTACCAGGATTGTTATTACTACTCAAGTCATTATTATTACCCTTAGTATTCAAGGTGGGCTTTTCTTTTTTTTTCCTGAGTACCTAATGAACTCAAGGATTTAGCAAGGGAGATTTCCAGGAAAAGCACTGAGAGAGCTGCCTGCTTTCTCCCAGCTGCCTATATTACAAAGAGAGAGGATAGAGATTAATTAAGAAACAAGTCAGTCAGTTTTTGAGTAGAAGTTGGAAGAATTTTATAGGCTCCAGAAGTGTCTTTTCAGCCAACAAAGGGTTCTTGAATTAAGGAATAGCTTTCTGGAAAAGATGACAACTGGGGTGGAAAGTTAAGGCCCTTTGTTAAGACCTCATAAAGACCTAGAGAGGTATCTCTTCGACTCGCTCTGACAGACAAGCATCTCCTAAGGATTTCAAGGGCTCACCCCACAGATCCTTCCCAGCCAAATAAGAGCTTCATTGTGCCAAAGCAGCCTCAACAGGTTGGGGGTCCAAAGGCTTCTTTTTTGTTTTGTACCATCTCTGCCCCTTTCAGCCCAAACTGATAGAATTTCCCTTAAAACTTTATGGGCTGCCTACATATCACTTACTTCCTCTATGAAGCTCACAACTTCATGACTGAAAATAAGCTCCTTTAGAGCAGGAATGGGACCTAAATTTGCCTAGTACGCAGCTCAGGGGCTTGCATTCATCAAACCTACATTAAATGCTGATGATAATGAAAATTTCTGAGAGCCTGCTATTTGTAAGGCACGGGTTAGATCCTTTTCTTCTCTGTTTCCCCTGGATCTTCATTAGATGCTGTTAGCCAGACTCAGGAAATAGAGAGGCATTCAAGCCTGTCTGCTTGATTCTCTTTGTATTAACAGTAGTTCTAGAGAAGGTTTGTAGGGGAAGATGTTGAAACTATTGCCATTGGCTTGGTATTGTCTGTGATATAGGATTATTTATGCCAGATGTTTTGTGTAGCACTTTATCACAGATAATTAGGAACTAAATACAGTGGCTATTTTCCAAACAGAATATATTTCATGCTCATATGGCCACCTTCAAATTGTATAAAATCCCATTCAAAATTTTACAGCAATCCTTCTTGCTAGTTGCTCTGGACTATCCTCTGGCCTTCCCCTAAACCCATCACTGCTTCTCAGTAAATAGAGCTCAACCTGGAGCTCCTCTTCTGGCTTGAAAAACCTTCTTATTTATTTATTTATGGCTGTGCTGGGTCTTCGTTGCTGTGTGTGGGCCTTCTCTAGTTGCAGCGAGCAGGGGGCTATTCTCTAGTTTTGGTGCGTGGGCTTCTCATTGCTGTGGCTTCTCGTGTAGTGGAGCATGGAGTCTAGGGGGAGTGGGCTCAATATCTGTGGCACACAGGATTAGTTGCCCCGAGGCATGTAGGATCTTCCCAGGCCAGGGATCGAACCCACGTCCCCTGTGTTGGCAGGCAGATTCTTAACCACTGGACCAAGGAGGTTCAAAGAACCTTCTTTTGGTCTCTTTCTACATATGTGTTGGTGAGGCCCTGGCATCTTTCATCAAAATCTTCCACTGCTCCCAGCAACAAATCTCTTGTTGCATAATTCCCTACATAAAGAATATTGTCTGCTCCCCAAACCATTAACAACATTCCTGATATTCTTGGGAAAACCTCACCAAAGAAACTACTTCCTTTTTAATCCCTCTAGGGACTGTAAGTGTGCAGTGTGGATTCTCCTTCCCCTTCTTACCAGTGTTTCTTTCTCATCTTGTGCTTATTACTGACTTGGTCCACAGCTTAGAAGGCAAGGGTGATATCTGGTAGGTGACTCTGGATAGTCTCTGGGAATCCTCACGCATTCAAGAGAATTGAGCGTTACATTTTGAGTTTAAGATTGCACACTCACTCAACTCACTAAGTCCTAGGAACATTGCTCCATTTTATTCACTTGGATGTTTATATATTAAGAGGTAGATCTAAATTCTTCCCTAAGAAGTTTCTAAAAGGAAAGGTTTACAGTGAAATAAGTGATAAATTGACAGAAATTCATACCAAATAAGAAGATATTTTTTAAAAAAAGGTTAAATAATCATAGGCATTTTTGTAGCACTTAGAGAACAGATTATACAATAGTATTTCAAATATCTGAAAGTAGCATTTTTGTAAAAAATATTCAAATAAAGCATCATTCAAATAAAGCATAAGTTACATTTGATAACAAATAAATTGCTTTCAGAATTCTGAATTTTTGAAAGAAAGACTAATATTCAGATGCAAAATAATGGGATATTTTATTCACGGAGAGAAAAAATATTTTGACATTTGATTGTTCTCTATTCTTCATCCTTTCTGTAGGAAAGACAATCAAGATGAATGGATGGTGGGGTATATCAGTTCAGTTCAGTTCAGTTGCTCTCTGATGACAATAGTTAAAATCTACTGTATTTTTTGTCTGCAAAGTTATCAGAAGTTCCTCTTATGACTTTATAGACAAGAAAGGTAAGGGAGTCTATATGAACATGGTGAATCCACAGAAACTTCCTAAATAGGCAGGGTAATTGCCAGGATCATCTTTCACCAGCGGACAAACATATCTTTTGCATCAAGAGCATTTCTCAGAGCATGTGGAGATGTGGACATCAGAGGCCTCAGAACCACCACATTTATTTAGAGAAAGGAAATAAAGGTGGAAAAAATCTGTATCTGCAGCTCCCACACCCCACGTCCGCGGGTGGCTCCAGAACAAACCAGTCACCAGCAGCATTTTCGGCCGATGAGATAACCGCATTCCCAAACAGCCACAACACGGACAAACTGCTGTAATTAAAACAGTTTCCACAGCGTCCTGGTTCTGTGAGGCTCCAGGGAAGGGGGGCTCTGCTCTCCGTGTCTCTGCACGAAAGGGGAACTGGGTGGGGAAGGCACACACGGTGAGCTGATTGCAGCAGCGAGAGAGAGACAGGTACAAACAGGGAAGCGGGCCTGGGCTACCGGGTATAAGCCCTTCCCCAGGGGCACTCTCTTCTCCAAGCCCTGCTTCCTGAAGGCAGGCAAGGGGCCACCGCCTTTGGTCTTGGTGTCTCTTCCTCAGTAGCCATGGCGCTTTCTTACCCCAGCCACCATCCTACAAAAAGCACCCAGTGTCTGCTCTGTTAAAGAGCGTATAAAAGGGATGAACAGTGCAGTGATCCAGCATGCCTGAACAATGGTTAAACAAAACAAACAGCTGTATGGGGGTGTGTGTGTGTGTGGATTTTCCAGATCTTTGGTAAATTAATACAGAGTGTGATTTTTTTTAAAGAGGGGGGCAGAGATGTAGAGAGCACACATAATGGATACCAAGGTAAGAAGAGAAGGGTGGGATGAAGTGGGAGCTTGAGACTGACATAAATGCACTGCTATGTATAAAACAGATAACTAATGAGAGCCTTCTGTGCAGCACCAGAAACTCTACTCAGTGCTCTGCGGCGACCTAAATGGGAAGGAAACCCAAAACAGAGAGGATAGATGTATACGTATAGTTGACTCGCTTTACTGTACGGCAGAAACTAACACAAAGCTGTAAAGCAACGATGATAAGTCGCTTCAGTCGTGTCCGCCAGGCTCCTCTGTCCATGGGATTGTCTAGGCAAGAATACTGGAGTGGGTTGCCATGCCCTTCTCTAGGGGATCTTCCCAACCCAGGGATCGAACCCACGTCTCTTATGTCTCCTGCATTGGCAGGCAGTTTCTTTACCACTAGCACCACCTGGGAAGCAAACTATACTCCAATAAAAATTAATATAAAAAAATAAAGGGGAGGGCAGGCTGTTTATCATACAGGAGACCTCCTCATTCGTAGACTTTCCCCCAGGACTGCTCTGGGGGAGACTGCCTTCCATGTGATAGATGCTCACGTCTTTTGAATTGAATTGCTGTGGAATAAGTCTTCCTCTTTCACTTGTTATCCTTCTACATCTGTATTCCTCAAGAATTGCATATTTCTGCTTGGTTTTTCTTTACCACGTTAAACCACTCTCTTTAGGCTTTCTTCCCCTGGAATGATCACCATACTTTCTATTCATTACTTATGAAAGTCTGTCTGCCTTCCACACTATAAGAGCTGGGAGGGCAGGTTCACCACACATCCCCACGGGCTCCCCTTTCTGGGTATGATCACTGCTGCTGCTGCTAAGTTGCTTCAGTTGTGTTCGACTCTGTGGGACCCCATAGATGGCAGCCCACCAGGCTCCCCCGTTCCTGAGATTCTCCAGGCAAGAACACTGGAGTGGGTTGCCATTTCCTTCTCCAATGCATGAAAGTGAAAAGTGAAAGGGAAGTCGCTCAGTCATGTCCGACTCTTCGTGACCCCATGGACTGCAGCCCACCAGGCTCCTCTGTCCATGGGATTTTCCAGGCAAGAGTACTGGATTGGGGTGCCATCGCCTTCTCCGGGGTATGATCACTAATAACCTTCAAAACCAAGGTGTCCAGAATGAATCCACCATTTCACAGGTGATCCCACCAACTAAGGCGATCTAACCATGAGACTGTTACTCCAGCTGTGTTTTAGACACGGCCCGCCTCCATCTGCCCAGGATCACACCAGCTTTGCTGGCAGGCCTCTCACAAAGTTAGCAGTTAACCAAGATCTCTGGCTCTCCTACACAGGGAGCTGCTTTTCCTGGGACTCTCCTTTTGCCACTTTCTTCTTGTTTGATGGTTGGTTTAAAATGGCTTCATTGAGATATAGTTCACATAGCATAGAATTCAACCACTTTAATTGTACACTCCATATTTTTTTATACATTCACCAAGTCGTGCAACCATCGCCACAGGCAACTTCGGAACATTTCCATTATGCTGAACAGAAACCCTGTGCCCTTAGTGATCACTCCATAGTCTCTTGTGTGTCCTCTGGCCCAAGGCAACCACTAATCCACTTTCTGTCTCTACAGACTTGCCTATTTTGTTCATGTCACTTAAACAGAATCATGTGTGGGTTTTTTTTTCTTGTGTGTGTGTGTGTGTGACTGGCGTCTTTCACTGAGCATATTTTCAAGGTTCATCCACATATCAGTACTTCTTTTCTTTTTGAGGCTGAATTACAAGTATATACCACATCTTGTTTATACAGTCACGAGTTGTTGGACATTTGGGGTTGTTTCCACCTTGTAGCTGTTGTGAAGAATGCTACTGTGAACGTTCTGTATAAGTATCTGTGTGAACATGTTTTCAATTTCTCTGGGTACGTACCTAAGGATGGAATTGATGGGTCATGGGGTAACTCCAAGTTTAACTTTTTGAGGAACTGCCAGACTGTTCTCTGGGTGACTGTACCATTTTACACTTCCACCAGCAGTGTGTGAGTTCCAATACTTCTGTGTCCTCTCCAATACTTAAATGTTTGATCTAGCTCCCACAGTGGTTGGAGTGGTCATCTCACTGTGGTTCTGATTTACTATTCTTCCAATGACTGATGTTGTTGAGTGTCTTTTCACCTTCTCATTGGTTATTTGTATATGTTCTTTGGAGAACTGTCTGCTTGAATCTGTTGCCCATATTTTAACTGAGTTATTTGACTTTCTATTGTTGAGTTATTAGTATTCTTATATATCCTGCATACCAGACCCTTATCAGATATATCAATTGCAAATGTTTTCTCCCAACTCATAGGTTGTCTTTTCATTTTCTTGATAGTATCCCTTGAAGTACAAAGGTTAGGAATTCTGGTGAAATTCAATTTATCTATATTATCTTTGCTGCTTACATTTTAAGTGTGTCCAAAAAAGCATTGATAAAACCAAGGTCATGTAGAGTTATCCCTAAGTTTTCTTCTAAGCATTTTATATAATCTTAGCTCTTTGATTCATTTTGAGCAATTTTTTGCCTATGGTGTGAGATAGGGGTTCAACTTCATTTTTGTTTTGAATGTGGGTATTCAGTTGTCCCAATGCCATTTGTTGGAAAGACCATTCTTTCTCCATTGAATGGTCTTGCCATTCTTTTGAAATTCAACTGACCATAGATATATGGGTTTATTTCTGGACTCTCAATCCTATTCCATTTGTCTATATTTCTGTCTTTATCCCAATATCATATTGTCTTGATTGCTGTTGTTTTGTAACAAGTTTTGAAATTGGGAAGTGCTGAGTCCTTTAACCTTGTTTTTCTTTTTCAAGACCATTTTTGCTATTCTGGATCCCTTGCTTTCCCAGATGAATTTGTCATTTTCACAAAGAAGCAAGCCAGGATTCTGATAGAGACTGGATTGCCTCTTTAGATCAATTTGGGGGGCATCACCATCTTAACAATATTAACTCTTCTGACCCATGAACATGGGCTACCTTTCCATTTATTCATATCGTCTTTAACGATATGAATAAAAGAATATGATTCTTTCAACAATGTTTTATAGTCTTCAAAGCATGTAACTCTGGCCTTACCTTAGTAATTTTTTCCTAAATATTTTATTCTCTTTGATATTGTTGTAAATGGAATTGTTTTCTTACTTTTATTTTCAAATTGTTCATTACAATATGTACAGAAATACAATTTTTCTACATATTAATCTTGTATCTTGTACCTTGTAACCTTGTTGAACTCTTTGATTAGTCCTAATAGTTTTTCTTATTTATATTCAAGATCATATCATCTATGAAGACAGACAATTTTAATTCTTTCTTTTCAGTTTGGATACCTTTTATGATGTTGACTTTTTAACACTAAGAGCAGAACTTTACATTTATTTCTACCCCATTTAATTTTATTTTAACCCATAGGTCATTTCTTTCCATTTTTTATAGTTTTCCAGTGTATTTTGTTTGCTTTTTATCTCCATCAGTTGGCATAGGGTCTGGTGTTTTGCATTCAATAAATGCTTGTAAAATTAAGAATGTGGTATGGATCTGCAATTTTGGAAGGAATGATGCTAAAGCTGAAACTCCAGTACTTTGGCCACCTCATGTGAAGAGTTGACTCACTGGAAAAGACTCTGATGCTGGGAGGGATTGGGGGCAGGAGGAGAAGGGGACAGAGGATGAGATGGCTGGATGGCATCACTGACTCGATGGACATGAGTCTGAGTGAACTCCGGGAGCTGGTGATGGACAGGGAGGCCTGGTGTGCTGCGATTCATGGGGTCACAAAGAGTCGGACACGACTGAGCAACTGAACTGAACTGAGTTATGTTCTATGTATTTAATTGATACGATTGTTAAACAACATGGGTGCCAAAAAATTTTCTAGGGTCCCAGGATTTCAACAGTGGTAGAAGTGGTGCTCAGAATCATCCCTTTCACAGGACCACGGGGCCATATCAGAGGCAGGGAATGGCAGCCTCAAGAATCAGTGGATGTACAACCAGCATGAAAAAGAGTATGGAAGTTCTAGCAATCCCACTCTTGGGTATATATATATCCAAAGGAAATGAAATATTTCAAAGAGTTAACTATACTCCTACATTCATTGCAACATTATTCATGACAGCAACAATCCAAGTGTCCATCAATGGATGAATAGATAAAGTAAATGTGATATATATAACAATGGGATATTATTCAGCCTTTTAAAAGCGGGAAACCTTGTCACTTGCCACAACATTGATGAACCTGGTGGTCATTATGCTAAGCGAAGGAATTCAGGCATGGAAAGACAGATACATCATTATCTCACTCATATGAAGAATCTAAAACATGAATTCACGGAAGCAGAGAGTAGAATAGTGATTGCCAGGGGCTCTGGAGTGGGGGAGATGTTTGTCAACAGGTCCAAAATTTCAATTTCGAAATTGAATGAATGAATAAATCCTGGAGATCTAATGTATAGACGGTGACTATAGGTGATAATACTGTATTACGTTCTTCAAATACAAGTAAATCCTGAATGTTCTCACCACACACAGGTACACACACAGGCAAACACACATACAGTAACTGTGTAAGGCAAGTGAGTGAGTGATAGTCACTCAGCCCAACTCTTTGCGGCCCCATGGACTGTAGCCCACCAGGATCCGTTGTCCATGGAATTCTCCTGGCAAGAACACTGGAGTGGGCTGCCATTTCCTTCTCCGATGTGAGGTGATGGATGTGTTAACTAGTCTTTCACAAGATATACATATACTAAACATTATATTGTATACCTCAAATATACACATTTTTACTTGTCAATTATACTTCATCAAAGCTTGGGAAAAAATAAAGTTTAAAAAAAGAAGCAATGGAGACTGGCACACACTGGCACTGGCCTTGTGCTGACAACAGAGGGAGGTGGTGAGGCATCCTTGCCTTGGGCAGCAGGCGGCGCCACAGAGGCCTAGTGAGAGAGGAGGGGCACAGCTGCCGTGATGTTGGGGGTGGGGAGGGGAGACCTTGGTCACGTGCACGTGAAATGCTCTCTGTGGACAATTAACGGACAGGGAGATACTCTCAGGGACCTGGGGATACCAGAAGACTAGGTAGGAGTGAGAGTTAGACGTGAGAGCTGTCTTACCCAGGCTGCAGTGGCCTGGAGAAACTTAAGCCAGATGTGTTAAGTCTCTCCATCATAAATTAGTTCTTCAATTCTACCTTTTCCTCAAGATGCCAGTCCATTTTTCTTCTTTCCCTTAATTTTACACCCCTAAGTTGCTTGCTCTGCTTCTTCAAATCCCACACAACCCATGACACTTTGGCTTCTATATCCACCATCTACTGAAGGAGATCTACCTAAAGCCCCTCAGATGGTGTGGTCACATCATACTTCATTTGCCACGTGACCACAGGATCAGTGGAAGTCAAAGGGGAGGCAGAGGCTTCTGCATCTACACGCTGTGCTCAAAGGGCTAAACTGCCTCCCACAATAACATTGATACTGATGTACTGCTAACATTTCTTGAGTACTTAGTCTGCTCAGCCAAAATTTTATGCATGTGTGTATATATATGTATGTATATGTAAACATATTTTAGATTTCAGACTCATAGTAACCCACTGAGGGTTCAGAAACTTCCTCTTTCCTCATTAAGTGACAGAATCCAGCCTACCATTTTCCTTCCTGCTCACAGTCATTTGAGGGAATAAAGTTTAGAAAAAAGTGAGCACTCCCCTTTTTCAAGCCTGAGATGGTTACAGAGTAAGTTAACCAATTTTTATATGGAAACCTTGTTTATGAAGAAACTACCCATTATGTTCGTCTATAGAGTCAACAGAAGCCACTTACCAACGGTAAATTATTAACATGTTCACACTGAGCCCAGAATGATGAGTATATATTTAGTTAAATTCTTACATGGCTAGAATGAGTCGAAGCCTGGGTTAATACTGCGTTATGCTTCAGGGACCCTAGTTTTGTGAGATAGTTCTGAAAATTAGCAAATTTAGGAATTCTATTTTGATTTATAGTGCTTGCTGTTGCTGCTGCTGCTGCTGCTAAGCCGCTTCAGTCATGTCCGACTCTGTGCGACCCCGTAGACGGCAGCCCACCAGGTTCCTCCATCCTTGGGATTCTCCAGGCAAGAACTCTGGAGTGGGTTGCCATTTCCTTCTCCATTATGGTGCTTAATCAAATTATTTAAAAAGTGTAACTTTTGTACCAGAGTTACAAACCTGTCACCGCACTGAAATAACTGCTAGGGTGACAAAGTAAAGATTGCAAACTGGAGTTTTCAGTGCTTTGCGTGCTTACCAGGGGCAAGCTTGGCCGCAGAGGCCACGTGTCCATGTCCAGCTCCTCCTTGGAGGCAGCAGCTGGACTACACTAAAAATGGAAAACTGCTCATTCTGCATCGACTCCCTTTTGCAGTCTCAGTAAGTTCCTCAGTGACAGGAGCCAGCCTGCCAAATGTCAGCGTCAGGATCCGGTCCAATGTAAACACCAGCATCGTGTGGCTAATACATGGAACTGGAGCTACACTGCTTACCCGCCACTCCTAGCTCAAAGACGACGTCCCACATCCAAGAAAAACAGATCGGTCAGCACGAAAATTGGTACAGTTGTCAAGGAGAGAAGTCAATGCTGGTCGAATCCACTGTTGTTAGTCAAGTCTGAGGAAGACCTTAAGAACTGTGGGCTCCTTACTTGACTGACTCCTTACTTGGGCTTGCCACACTATCTGTAACCTTCCGTATCCCAGGCAGGCTTCCCAGGTGGAGCAGTGGTAAAGAATCTGCTTGCCAATGCAGGAGATGTGGGTTCCATGTCTGGGCTGAGAAGATCCCCTGGAAGAGGGCATGGCAATCCTCTCCAGTATTCTTGCTTGGAAAATGCCATGGACAAAGGAGCCTGGTGGGTTATAGTCCATGGGTTTGAAAAGAGTCAGACAAGACTAACTGAGCATGTGTGCGCGCACGCACACACACACACACACACACACACACACACTATCCTAGGCAGATGGATTTGTTTGGAGAGAAAGGGATTATTTGCTCTGATGACTCACGCAATTCTAGCACAAAGCACAGTGTTCAGGGTTCCTGACAACCAGTCTAAGGCAGGCTCAGAACCAAATTTATCCTGTATATTGAACAGTAAGAAATTTCAACCATAGTGACAGCTTCTATGTGGTTGCATGGGGTCAGGCCTCCAGATAAAGCCACGCTGAAGTCACTTTTGACAACCCTTTACTTTCCTATCATTCCCCTACCCCTGCTCCAAACCCACGTTTCCTAACACTTCTTAATGTTCTTACACATTCCCTTTCCCTGTCCTCTTTACCATACAGTCACCCCCCTGTGCTGTTCCCTGCCATATTTCTGTAAGTGAACATCTAATAGATTATATATGATTGGAGCTGGAGAGGTAACTTAGTTATTTTGGAAACTTACTCTTGGTTGTGTTAGTTGCTCAGTCATGTCTGACTCCTTGTGACCCCATGGACTGTAGCCCACCAGGCTCCGCTGTCCATTGAATTCTCCAGGCAAGAATTCTGGAGTGTGTTGCCATTTCCTTCTCCACGGGATCTTCCTGACACAGGGATCAAACCCAGGTCTCCTGCACTGAAAGGCGGACTCCTTATCATCTAAGCCACCAAGAAAGCCTTATATTCCTGGTTGCTCATCTTTAAAGGAAAATTTTATCCTATTAACTAGGAATCCAGGATGTCTTAAGGAGAGGAGAATTCCGTGATTTTAGGGTACATCAGAATCGTATACAGAACTTGGAAAACTGTAGTTTGCATGAAGTGGGGCCCATATTCACCAACTGCCCCCATGGAGCTTAGGATTTGGTATTTTGAGAAACGCTGTTCCAGACTCCGACCAAGACCTTCCCTTCTTCCTAATTCCTGGGCTGTGCATGGTTTATATTTTCAAAAGCTTCTCAGTTGAATCTGATGCACCTGAGCCATAGATCTCATTAAAAAACCTAAGGAGAGATGGGGTGATGTGCGGATTCATGTTTGGCCTGGAGTGTGCCATCTGGGGTGGCTGCAGTCAGGGAAATGCAGACAGAGGGGGATACTCAGGGGAGGTGGGCAGGGCTGTGCTCCAAGGACACTAATGTGTCAGGGATGGGAAGACCATGCAGGTAGCTGAGCAGGTGAGAGAGATCCAGACAGTCCCGGGGACAACCCACCTGGTGGTGGCATGGAAGTGACTGGAGAGAAAGAGTGGAGAAACACTAACCAGCTTTAATAATCCAGGAGAGAGAGGATTAAATGCAAAACAAAGGGCAGTATCCCGAGTTTGGGGCAGAATTGGTCAGAATGAATAACCAATTCAATCGTGGGGAACTAGGGGAAGAAAGAATGATTTGTGGATTCGTTACAAGCAGATCCTGAGGGTGCTGACCCTCCCCTGGTTATTTCTCCAGGGGCCTTTGTTGTGATGTTCTTTTGTCAGTTCAGGAGTGTGCAACCAAGGGGCTGGCGATAAATATTTTTAATAATAAAAATGCATTTATAATATATATATTTTCCCCATGGAACCACATTTACAACTTCCATTTCTTTGTAAAACATTTTCTTTCTTGCTGTGCAGCCAACTGCCATGAAAGTCATCCTGTTTTTGGTAAAAAAAAAATTTTAGTCGCCTTCTCCAGGGATGACACAGTGTTTGTCCAATACATTTAGTGTCCAGCAGCCGGGACTTGGAGGTGATCAGAAATGGAGCCCTGGAAGAAAGGCGAGGATTGGGCTTGGGAAGCTTCCAGTGTAATCTGAAGCAAAGTTTTGCAAAGTGCGGGCTCTGTGTCAGCAACGCAGGTGCCCAGGGCCCACCCACAGGATCCTAACATGGGATTCCTACATCCACTAAAGTTTGATAACCACTGGACTAGAGGGGTGGGTTCTAGAGACTATGACTATTAACAAAGAGGCCAGCAGGAAGAATCAGAAATAAAGAGAAGAACTTTCCTCTCTACAGAGAGACTAAAGGGGTGGTGATGGTTAGAAACAACATTATTTTTTCTAAACTATTTTCTTTCCTTTTTCCTATGATTTTTGTTTGTTGTCCACCGTAGGATTTTGTGTATGTTTTCATTGCCATCCTTTGTTCATCTGCTTGTGATGCTGGTGGACCACAAAGAAGAGGGGCATTTCCAGGTTTGCTGGAGGGTGCTGGCTCACTCTTTCTCAGCCTGTCTATGGGACCCAGCATCTCTATGGCCTCCCACCCACAGCCTGTACCAGTCTTGGCTGTGGCAGGCTGCACTCAAGCAGCCTCAGCCGCTGAGCTCCGGGGTGAGTGTCGCCACCTCATGCCAGGGTTCTAGGGCTCCTGGTGGAGCACCTAGGCTCCCTTGTGTCTGTCCATCACTGTCTTTCTCTTCCTTCCTCCACCTAAGCACAGGTTATGAGAAAGCATTTTGCCCCAGCTTCTTTCCCTACACTTCACCCACTGAACTGCAGGCCCATCCCGGGCTTCATTCACATTTGCCAGGACGCCAACATCCAGTTGGGCCCCTAGAGTCCTTTCAGCCAATGGACAAGCTTCTCTTTCCTGTGCCTCTAACCACAGGCTAGGTTCTTAATACAAATCAACAATGAAGGGCTTCCCTTGTGGCTCAGCTGGTAAAGAATTCGCCTGTAATGTGGGAGACCTGTTCGATTCCTGGGTTGGGAAGATCCCCTGGGGAAGGGAAAGGCTACCCACTCCAGTATTCTAGGATAGAGAATTCCATGGACCGTATCCATGGGGTCGCAAAGAGTCGGACACAACTGAGCGACTTTCACTTTCACATGAAGAGCTACAGGAATGTTTCTGTCCTGACTTTGTGTTTAGTCTGCCTCCTGAAAGGAAGTCTACTATAATTTGGTCCTATGAGCCAGGAACATTTATGTTTTTGGTTTTGTTTCCCAATTAGGTCTTCGACAACCCAGAGACGTAGGTATCATCTTCAGGTTTATATAGATTAATAAAAAAAGAGGCTCAGAGAAGTCAAGCAACTTGCTGAAAGCCACTTGGCTACTGGAGGCATATGAATGAAGATTCTAGTTCAGATCTTCATGACCTCAGAACTCATAATTCTTTCTTTTATGAAGTAGTGGCTGGCTTCCTGCTGGTGTTCCCATCGGAGTTTACCATGATGTTTGAAATCCTATGGCAAGTGATCCAGCTGCCTTTTGAGGGGTCAGTCAACCAGATGGGAGGTTTGCTTCCCCAAGTACCTGTTGCATCAGCATCAGGCTTTTCCTTTTCCACCCTGCAAGACTCCCATGTGCCTGAAACTGCCCACGTCTCACAAGTAGCAAACACTGGCAGGCTGATGATTTCTACACTCTTGATCCCTACTCATCATCATCCACAACACACTGAGGCATCGTTGTTGTTGTTCATTGTTCAGTCGCTCGGTCGTGTCCAACTCTTCGAGACCCCATGGCCTGCAGCACACCAGGCTTCCCTGTCCTTCACTATCTCCCAGAGTTTGCTCAGATTCATGTCCACTGAGTCGGTGATGCCATCCAGCAATCTCATCCTCTGTTGCCGCCTTTTCCTGCCCTCAACCTTTCCCAGCATCAGTATTTTCCAATGAATTGGCTGTTTGCATCAGGTGGCCAACATTGGAGCTTCAGCTTTAGCATCAGTCCTTCCAGTGAATAGTCAGGGTTGATTTCCTTTAGGATTGACTGATTTGATCACCCTGCTGTCCAAGGGACTCTCAAGAGTCTTCTCCAGCACCACAGATCAAAAACCAATTCTTCTGCATTCAGCCTTCTTTATGGTCAAACTCTCACATCTGTTGGATCTATACCAACAAAGATCTTAATGGCTCGATAACCATGAGGTGTGATCACTCACCTAGAGCCAGACATCCTGGAATATGAAGTCAAGTGGGCCTTAGGAAGCATCACTATGAACAAAGCTAGTGGAGGTGATGGAATTTCAGCTAAGCTATTTCAAGTCTAAAAGATGATCCTGTGAAAGTGCTGCACTCAATATGCCAGCAACTTTGGAAAACTCAGCAGTGGCCATAGGGCTGGAAAAGGTCAGTTTTCATTCCAATCCCAAAGAAAAGCAATGCCAAAGAATGTTCAAACACAATTGCACTCATCTCACACGCTAGCAAAGCAATGCTCAAGATTCTCCAAGCAAGACTTCAACAGTACGTGACCCAAGAACTTCCAGATGTTTAAGTTGGATTTAGAAAAGGCAGAGGAACCAGAGATCAAATTACCAACACCCACTGGATCATAGAAAAAGCAAGAGAGTTTCAGCAAAACATCCACTTCTGCTTTATTGACTACACCAAAGCCTTTGTCTATGTGGATCACAACAAACTGTGGAAAATTCTTAAAGAAATAGGAATACCAGACCACCTTACCTGCCTCCTGAGAAATCTGTATGAAGGTCAAAAAGCAACAGTTAGAACCAGACATAGAACAATGGGCTGATTCCAAATTGGGAAAGGAGTACATCAAGGCTGTATATGTCACCCTGCTTATTTAACATATATGCAGAGTACATCATGAGAAATGCCAGGTTGGATGAAGCATAAACTGGAATCAAGATTGCTGGGAGAAATATAAACAACCTCAGATATATAGATGACACCACCCTTAACACAGAAAGTGAAGAGGAACTAAAGAGCCTCTTGATGAGGGTAACAGAGGAGAGTGAAAAACCTGGTTTAAAATTCAACATTCAAACAGGAAAGATCGTGGCATCTGGTCCCATCACTTCATGGCAAATAGATGGGGAAACAATGGAAACAATGACAGACTTTATTTTCTTGGGCTCCAAAATCACTGCAGATGGTGACTGCAGTCAGGAAATTAAAAGATGTTAGCTCCTTGGAAGAAAAGCTATGGCCAACCTAGACAGTATATTAAAAAGCAGAAACATTACTTTGCCAACAAAGGTTTGTCTAGTCAAAGCTATGGTTTTTCCACCAGTCATGTATGGATGTGAGAGTTAGACCATTAAGAAAGCTGCGCGCTGAAGAATTGATGCTTTTGAACTGTGGTGTTGGAGAAGACTCTTGAGAGTCCCTTGGACTGCAAGGAGATCCAACCAGTGCATCCTAAGGGAAATCAGTCCTGAATAGTCATTGGAAGGACTGATGCTGAAGCTGAAACTCCAATACTTTGGCCACCTAAGATGAAGAACTGAGTCATTAGAAAAGACCTTAATTCTGGGAAAGATCCAAGGCAGGAGGAGAAGGGGACAATAGAGAATGAGATGGTTGGATGGCATCACTGACTCAATGGACATGAGTTTGAGCAAGCTCAGGAACTGGTGATGGACAGGAATGCCTGGCGTGCTGCAGTCCATGTGGTTGCAAAGAGTGGGACATGACT